>NC_056735.1:1053939301-1054006801 GCF_019279795.1 Protopterus annectens
TCTGGGCAGTCTGTGGACAACAGGACAGTCAAGAGGTATGTCAGAGACATATCACTGTCAGATGTCAGGTGACACAGAAAATGCATGTCCAGTCAAACCCTGTTAATCTAGCAACCCTCTATGTATATAACAGCACTGCTTACTTACAATCTCTACCCAATTCTGGAGCTTTCTCCCCCATGTTGTTGTGCTGTCTCCACATGTACTGTCCTGAGAGGTATTCCCACCTACTGTCTGTGAGGCGGTAGCCACCACACCTCCATAATTTCCTCCACACAGGCAAGGAAAAGGGGCAAGACCCACATGAAGGATGTAAATATAGCACTGTGTTGCTATGGCATTGGTTAACAGAAAGGCAACACAGCTGCTCCATCACATGCTCATGAGAAGTATCTACAAAAGGCTAGCTGCTGCCTATGCAGTACATGTCTCAACCCATCTACAGAAAGACAGACTGTGACTACACAAACCTAACCATTTGCATTATTGTGAGGAAACAATTCAGCACTATAACAGGTATGTCAATCATGTAAGCTTGGAATGAAAAAGGGAGGATGCAATAATGTCAAATAGGGCATTAAACACTAGGCCTCAACAAGACCTGCTGGACTCACATGCTGCAATCCAGTACCTATGGCCATTCCCACTTGTCCTGTCTGCATTGACATGGAACACATCTCTGGCTCCTGAGTAACCCCAGCAAAGGTCAGCTCATGTATGGCTACCACTGGAGTGTCTGTTCTGCAATACTGATTGTGTCACTGCTAGGCCAGCTACCTGGGATGTTGTAAATATTCATATGTCACATGTGAATGCTACTCTGATACATATGCTTGTCTTACAAATGTAAGAGACTTATATAGGGTATGTGCATAGTACACAACAGGTGCAGATGTGTGTGTTGAACTGTATGTGATATACTGAGTCCATACCTGACAACTGCCCAGTGTTTTGCAGACTGATCACATGTCTGCCTCATATTTGTAGTGAATGCCTCCTACAGTTGTGTATTGTCTGACATATCACTGGCAACCCATTAAAGACTGATGTCATAACATATTAGCATACATTTGATTGTCAGATGTCATATCCTGCAGAACAAACCTGTGAATGAAACACCGTCTTTTCTGGCAACTAAGTGTGTTTCAGCTAGATTTATAAAGTGACACTATGTACTGGCTTTTGCCCACCACTGCTGTGTGCCTTTATGCAGATGTCATGCTCTAACAGGAGCTAGGTGTCTTACTATGAAACCCATGTCAATGCAAGCATACCTTATCCTGTAGGATGCTGACATTTGTGCAGTCACTGACACCTGCTTTGTAGCTGTGGAGAGCACACCAACCCTTGCCAGGTCACTCATCCCTTCATATATTTAGATCCCAAATGGAGGCCTGCAAAGCCACAGGAGGTGGAGTGTCGGACATTAGCATACACATACACACCTCCAGGCTGGCCAAATAGTATGACACATGGGAGACATCCTGAGTGCAGTTAACAGCTGAAAAAACACCTACGCAACTCATAGCTAGCTACAGGCCTCCCAACATGACTATGGACACCCACCACACCAATTGGGACCTTCTGAAATCTGTCAGGATTCAATCATTTACTCTGCTCTTGGGTGACGTCAAATACCCAACCATAGTATGCATGACCTATACCACCTGAACATGTATGCCCATAGATTCCTCACCTTTTTCAGTGGCAATGCAGTGGATCAGCTGATCAACACTCCTACTACAGGTGGAAATATTCTGTACCTGATGCTAACCAACATGTGTAGCCACTGTAGCACTCATACAGTGCCATCCTCCTTGGTAATATCTGACCACATAGCCATCACTGTACAGGTCACATCTCTCCTCCCCCCCTTTACAGTGTCAAACAGAATTAACTGTACACAGAAACTTTAACTCCCCTCAGAGCAGGTAGAAGTATCTGTTCAGCTAATGTCCCATGTGTTAGAACTAGTAGCAGTGTCCAGGCCCAAACCACAATACTCTGTGGGCACCTACATAGCTGTATGGACTCAGCAATACCTGACAGGACAACATCATCTCCCTCAAGGTTGGGTAAATGCCCATGGTGGACATCAGCAATACACAAATACCATAATAGGTGGAAATAATTGCTGGACGGGCCAAGGAGGAACAGGTGCATCATTGGAAGCAATGTTAAATTTGTCTGCACAAGCAAATAAGGTCACAGGTGATTTACCCTAAGGTTATCTTTGAGTGCAAATTGAACACATCCATCAAGGCCAATCACTACACCTTCCACACATGTGTCTGCAATTCCAGAGGCAACACTCAAATCTGCTCTGCAGGTGGTTGATAACACAACATACACATATGGCATAGATATAGGCAACTGGCTGCAGATGTGTGAAGTGTAAACATTACCCCCGTGACCCACACATTGGTACACATGTGCATGCACAGCACCTGACCCCTCCCCTCATCATCAGGAAGCAGGTCTGTAATGCCCTCTCAAAGGCAGCACACAGTTATCTCCATAGGCCTGATACCATCTCTGGCTACATCCCACATGAACA
Source organism: Protopterus annectens (assembly GCF_019279795.1). Taxonomy (NCBI): domain Eukaryota; kingdom Metazoa; phylum Chordata; order Ceratodontiformes; family Protopteridae; genus Protopterus; species Protopterus annectens. Next base: position 1,053,941,859 of record NC_056735.1, read on the forward strand.
CAGGCATGGGTTCCCATATCCATTCTGCACTGTAGTCAAACACAGCCTGAGCACCAGTCTCATCCCATCTGCACAGAGGACAGCCACTGTCACCCCTATACACAAAGGTGGAGCAATCCACCCCATCCAGGCAATCATATGCACATTAGCCTAACTATTCTGCTCTGCAGGGGCATGGAAGGCAATATCAAGGACATTATGAACAGGGACATCGACAACATCAAAATGCCTGAGCCCACACAGCATGGGATTGTCAAAGGGAGATCAGGCCTGTTAAACCTGGTCGACCTCTCTGAAGTGGTCAACACACACAAGGACAAGAGGCAGATGGTGAACAATGCCTGCCTTCACCTAGCTCAATTCTCTCACAAGAATCCCTAGGTGGCCAGGATACATACGCCTACACAGCTAGGCACCAACCTGTATGTTACCAGCTGGGTAGATAACTGGCCCAATGATAGTACCCACTCAGTCAAAATAGTGGAACCAACTTCTTGTGGTACAGTCTTCCAAAGTGGTGTACTCCAAGGATCAGTCTGGATGCCTGTACTGTTTGAGATATACGTATCTGAGGTACAGGACAAAAGCAGTTGTCTGTGGCTGATCAGGTGTACAGATGCTTGTAAGCTGACCACTGTCTTACATTCTCCTACTGATGTGAGCATCTCCCAACAGGCACTCACCCAATTAATGACTGGTGCAAGAAGCATTACCACAGAATGAATGCCAGGAGAGGCATCATTCTCCCTGCTGTGGCAGATGTCATCCACACTAAGTATGACAGTAATAATGTACTGAGCATAAAATCAGGAGTGAGGTAACTTGTACACCAGGGTTGGTAGCAACTTGACAGTTTCCCACCATGTGGGCACCATGTGGGCACCATTGTAGTGAAGGCTGTCTACATAGCCCACCTCACAAATATGGGTATGTCATTCAGGAACCAGGAGGCCACAACATTTCTGTACTCCACCCTTATCAGCCACATTACCGAGTACAATGGCTTCTTTGGCATGTACCTTGCCAAGCAAATGCAGCAGTTGTAGAGACCACAGAGGTTTCTTACCAGGCAATTCCAGGGTTTACAACTCCTATCCGATACAGGTAGGCTGAAACCCCTGTCCCTGTACTCAGTCTCATACAGACTGATCATAGGTGGCCTGTGTCTGGCATACAAGGCCATGTCCAAACCAGCCTTGATGGCAGTTCTGCATATCCATAAGACAAAGTGCACTCATGCATCACACACGCAAGGCCCTCATCTGGTCTGTGACATGTATAGTACTTGGTGGGATACTGTGGTGTCCCACACAATACACTGTCTGTAAATTATACTCCCTCCCCATGTCTAACAGTGTACTTGTATAGTCCTCTGGAAGAGGAAGCTGGATGACTGCATGGGAAAAGGATAAATGGGATCCGCATGGGTTCCAGATGGACAGGGGAAATGTGCTTGCTTGGAAGGGGTATGGGCAAAAGTCTGGACTAGGCTTATGAGGGCATCAGGGCCAATAGCCTGGTATCATCTTATGTATATTACTTTACATGTGTCCTCTATGTATTGCAGACTGTCCTGAAATGTTGTCTGAAATGAATCCCTGTTAGTCTGAACTATGTATGTACTGCAGTGATAGTGTATAGTTCTGTCCCCTCATCAGTTATCATCACATATTGTAACACCTTGTCAATGTGTGTGGTCTGTATAGCAGTAAGTCATCTCTTACAGTACATGCATATGCACTTGGTGACACTGTATAGCTCACTCCAATAGCCTTGGTCTTGGCCACAATTACCATTCTGCTATTAGGCCCATCATACAGTAGGATTTGTCACCCTTTGTTGTGGGCTGGACAGTAGCACTGGTAGAGATGGATTGCAGCAGGCAGAAGTGCAAAAAGAATGTTTGGCAATGATATCACAACAATGCTCATTGTCAGGGAACACTGACAACATATAGGTTGCAAACATGTGAATATCCCATGTACAACTCTACAGATGATGGTATGGGCTGTATAGTGGCCTTAAAATGGTATAACTTACACACACAACAGCCACAGGGGATAAGCTTCACACACTACTATAGTTGCCAGTATTGAGATTAGAACCCCTACATATCTATTTCCACTATAGTATTAAGCATTTATTGCACATGCCACAGAGCTTAGAGGGCTGACAAGTGTATACAGGTACATCTAGGATGAATGACATCAGCAGGCCTTGTAAAATAGGGCAATGAGATGTGTACTAGGTGGTACATGCCTGACACCCCCAGAGGATATGATTCTCACCCAAACACACACTAATGCGAGTCTCATACACACACACACACACACACACACACACACACACACACACACACACACACACACACACACACACACACACACATTCACATTTGCCACAATCTAGTTATGTATACTACAGTCCTATGCAGTTATCACACATGCCATGGAGCTTCTAGAATTCAACAGTGTCACAAGGTAAGGTATGTCTAAGGTGATTACATCAAGAGCCCTTGTAAAGTATGGCAATGGGAACTGTACTGGGTGAGAAGGGCATCAAAATACATTACCCTACAAACATACACACTTACAAACACCTTCACACATACACACACACACACACACACACACACACACACACACACACACACACACACACACACACACACAAACACTCACATTTGCCACAATTGAGTGCAGAACTCCTGCTTATCTAGATATTTGTACTATAGTGTTACACAGTTATCAAACATGCTACAGAGCTTATTGGGCTGAACTACCCAAAGGTGCTTCTAAGGGGAATGACATCAGCAGGACTGCTAACGCAGGGCACAAACACATGCACTCTGACACACACATTTGCACATACACACTTACATTTTCCGGGACTGAGATTAGATCTCCTACCTATCTAGTTATTTGTACTACAGTGTTACCCGGTTATTGCACATGCTACAGAGCTTATAGGGCTGATAGGTGTCCAATGGTACTGCTAAGGTGACTCACAGCAGCAGATCTTGTGAAGTAGGGCAATGGGAATTGTACTGAGTGGGAACAGTCTCCTAATACTTAGACCTATGGACACACACACACAGACACACACACACACACACACACACACACACACACACACACACACATGCAGGTGATGTGATATTATGACCCCCACCTCAGTATTATTACACAATGGGGCTCACCTTTTATGTTGGCACGTGCAACTGGGTACAACTGGTATGCCACTGTCCACAGCAGGACACCACTCTATGCCATTCAGGGTATCCATGTATGTGACTCACTCTGTGTGTATCCCCCTGTGTCTCTCTCTCTCTCTCTCTCTCTCTCTCTCTTATTGTAGGTAGATTTGAGTTTGGTCAAGAGTTCTGAGTTAAGATTTGTGAGAATTTGAGAATTCTACATTAGACTGGATAGAAGGTAGATAAGAAAGAGAGTAATCTTGGCTTCAGGGTAAGGAATTTCTTGTTACGGTAAAGGAGCCCTAGTTCTGAATGAGTCTTTTTGATACAGTTATTAACATGCATGTCAAATTTAAGCTGATCGGTGATGGTTACATCTAAGAGCTTAGTACTGAATTCTACCTGAATGGGAGTTTTATTAAGGGACTGTATGGAGAAGGAGGGTTTAATGTTGTTGAACGTTTTAGGTAGGAAGAGTAACAGCTATTTTTTATGGTTAAGAATGAGCTGGTTGTTGGAGAGCCATGTTTCAACTAAGTTAAAAGATGCCTGAGTAGCTGAGAAGAGCTTAGAGGGAGAGTTGGCTATGGTGATGACTGCCGAGTCATCTGCGTATTCCACTAAAGATGACTGAGGAAAGGAGGTATAGAGCTGATTAGTAAAGATATTAAAAAGTAAAGGCCCTAGGATAGACCCTTGAGGTACACCCATTTTTACAGGAAGAGGAGGGAAGAGTGCAGAGTGCCATCTCACTGATTGAGATCTATCAGTGAGGTAGCTGGAGAACCATGCAACAGTATCAGAGGAGAAAATGAGGTCATGCAGTTTGTGCAGCAGAAGAGTGTGAGACAGTGTCGAATGCTTTTGAGAGGTACAATATACGGTCATCCATGGCTATAGAGACAGTGTTGAGGAAGTATAATAGAGCTGTAGTGGTGCTATGTTTGGGTCTGAAACCGCGTTGAATGGGAGTAAGTAGATTTTCCTGTATTAAATACTGCATAACTTGTTTATGAATACATTTTTCTAGTACTTTAGAGAGAGGGGAGAAAATAGCAATAGGTCTAAAGTTGGAGATATCAGAGGAGTTACCTCCTTTGAGTATAGGTAGAGTGTAACATTGTTTCCAGATTGAATGGACTTTAGATTCAGAGATAGAGCGATTAATTAGGATAGATACAGGGAGAGCAAGAGAGTCAGCTGCTAGTAGAAGAAAAATGGAAGGAATATTGTCAGCTGATACTGAGCATGGTTTTAATTTAGAGAGTAGAGTTTTGATGTAGGTAGTAGGTACAGGTTTGAGTGAGAAGGTATTTGAGGAGATAGTATTAGGAGTAGGTTCAGAAAAGTTGGAGATGTTAGTAGTAGATGAGTTTGAGTTAGGGTTCAGTAGTTTAGATATTGAATCGATAAAATAGGTATTGAAGATAGTGGCAGTTTCTTCAGATGTCTTGTCTGGACATGGATCGGGGGAGCTAAGATTACTGAAATGTAATATTTGGTTAATAGAGTTCCAGAATTTTTAGAATTAGATTTTAGGGCTGTGGGAGGTTTGTTATAGAAGTCGTTTTTATCTTTGTGTTTTTTGTCAGATTTCTGGGTTCTTTATATTTTTGTAAGTCTGCAGAGAGCTTAGTTTGTGACCACTTTTTCCATAATTTGTCTCTAGTTATCATAAGGATGCAAGTGGCTTTTGAAAGCCACGGAGATATGGTGGACTTTATTTGGACTTTGTGAGGGGGAGCAAGTGAGTCTAAGATGCTAAGGAAGGTGCAGTTGAAAGCTAGGATTGCTTTGTCTAGTGGGAGTTGGGTAAGGAATTTCCAGTTTACTTTAGAGAGGAGGGCATTAAAGGTTACAGGATGGAAGTTAGAGAGTTTATGACAAGTAATAAATTTAGGAGGTTTGGAGAAGTGGGGAGTGAACCTAAGCACTTTTATAGGGGAGTGATTGCTCTGGGTTTTTGGTAGGGTTTCAGGGTTATGATATTTGGAAGGATTAGATACAAGTACCCAGTCAATAAGAGTACTAGATGTGTGAGAGTTGTTTGTCTGGGTAGGTTGGGAGATTAGCTGTGTAAAGCCATATAAATTAATATGAGTATTAGAGTTTGGATTACTGAGAGTTAACCAGTTAATGTTGATATACCCAAGGAGGATAGTTTCATTGGGGATGTGTTGAGAAAAGTATGAAAGAATATTTTCGAGCAGAGGAATGTTGTCTCCTGGAGGAATATAGATGGCTGCTACTGTGATAGTGGTGTGGTCATTTATTTTAAGGTTAGCTATAAGTAGTTCAGCAGAAGAAAAGGATGGGATATGTTTCATAATACTTGTAATGATGAGGTGGCTGGAGTAGAGGATGGCAATGCCACCCCCTTTTTTGTTTTGGCAATCTATGTTGAGTATATTATAACCAGGGGAGAGAATGCCTTTATCAGCGGTTTGGGGTTTTAGCCAAGTCTGTTAGGGTGATGACATCAGGAGTGTGGAAGGCTATCCAGGTATGGATTTCACTAACTTTGTTTAGAATACTACGGGCATTCATAGAGTAAAAGGAAATATGTTTGTTTGGAGAGGATGAGTTTATTAAGTTGGGAGGGGTAGAGTTATGCATAGTGGGGTGATGGATGGGCCCAGGATTTGGATGTATTTTTAATACTTTTTCGAAAGGGATTCAATTTTAAGAAGAGATTTGAGGGACCATAAGGGGATTGATTATTTAGCCAAGATGGAAAAAGTATGACTGGAAATGTGGGGCATGCAATCAATGTTCATATATTCTCGACAAGGTTTTAAAAAGTAAAGTATATTTTAGAAAAGGGAATTGTTTGACTCAGAGGGTGGTGTATTTGGCAAAATGACGTGAGTGCATGGCATTTTACATCGGTAAGACCGATAGGGATCTTAAGTGTCGTATTTATGAACATTTGTATAAAGTTTCAAAAAAGTGTGTTAAAAATACTTTAAGTAAGCATTTATTGCAGAGTCCCACCTGTACAGGCTTTGTTTTGCAATTGTTGACCAGGTGAACATTAACCTCAGGGGGTGATGAAATTTTATTATTAGAAGAAAAAGAGATGAAATTGCAGTTAAAAGTGAATGCCATTAAGATGCCTGGGTTAAATGATTTCATTTTTATTTCTATTGCACCTATGCTTAAACTTAAGGCTAAAAGATATTCTTGATTTTTATGTGCTTTTTTATGTGCTTTGATTGTCTTAAGTTATGTTTTTTGTATTTGATATGTGATTTTATGAGTATTTTATAACACTTTAACATATTAAGAGAATTTTCCCTTCAAGTTAGTTGCATGTAATTGATGACTAATGTTAAAAATAGTGGCATACATTACTGTTTCAGACTACATAGCCTTCAGACAATTCCTGCTAATGCAAAGCCCTCATCCTCCCAACTTTCTCAGTATGTAAGGGCAATATTTACAACACATGCCTATCATTGTGCCTTTGTCCCACTTTTATTTCTGACCTTGTCCAGATGTCTTGCTGTCAGAGGTAGGGGGTATGGGTGTGGGTATAGTGTGGCATTCTACTGTGCAGATATGTCCATTATATGTGTAGTATATTCCACATAGCACTGTGACTTCCAGGTATGTCAGTGGCAGAGCGGTATGTGTAGCTGGCATGCATAATAGTTGACACTGTAGTTATCTGCACATGGCCCTGTCAAAGACAGCAGTGTACCTAGGCCACTATGATACAACAGCCAGGAGAACATGCTGGCCATATCCTGACAGTATTAGCCACACATACACATAGCTCACTGATCCCTGCATATTGTGCATATGCAACATGTTTTCATGTGTATTGGAACAGCCCTGGCAATGTGTGCTGTGCTGCTATTTCCCTGCAAGCATACATGTTACTGCATTTCTGTGGGAATATGGGGGCGGGTACACACCTGTCAACTGTACACAGTTGCACAGATTGTGCTGATATTTGCTTTACATTTTGGTTTCATTTTGCATAATATTGTGCCCTGTCTTGGTGACTAGAGGCATATCACTAAAGACCACAGGTCAGATTGTAATGGCATACATTTGGGTTTCAGACTTCTTACCCCTCAGAGCCTTACTGAAACTGCAAGACCCACTCTGCTATCACTGTGTAAGTCTGTAGGGCTGGTAATTTGACATTGTCACCAGTTGCGGGCCTTTGCCAGACATTTCTTTATGGTTTTCTACAGCTGACATCCTGGGTGAGGCTGAGGGGTGGGTGAGGGTTGACCTGCGTACTGACATCCATACCTGTGACCTATGACCTCCCAGTTAGTTGCCCCCCCCCCTCGCATATACTGCAGTGGGATTTGTCACCTTGGGTACTACTGCATAGTGTGGGAAGGCCAATATTGGGCAGACATTTCCTGATGTCTCACATAGCTGTCAGTTGTCTGCTGCTATCTCAGTAGGTCACCCCATTCTCTTGGATGCATGCAGCAATACCATAGATATGCTACCAGAACATACTGATACATTCATTTATTGTTCAGAAGACTAACTTACCTTGTACCTGTGGCAGTTGTGTGTATGGTGCTTGAGGGCTGTCTATGTCAGATGCATGCAGTACACTAGGCATACATGGTAATTACAGGTAGTTTGATGTGTTTGTCATCCATTTTTACTGTGTGTGCAAGTCAGAGAGAGAGGTGTCAGTCCCTGGGTGCCTACAGTGTCAGTGTGTGTGCGTGCTATGCATTGCCTCTTTGCCAAGGCCAGGCCATACTGGGCATGCTTCCATCTGCCTACAGGGGTTGGCTCGGGGGTTCGTCTTCTGAGTCCCTCTATGCCTGTGGAGACTTGATAATGGTGGGGAGCTGTGTGGCCCTTCCCCATGCTGTTCCTGCTTTAGCTGTTTCCACAGAATCATATTGTGTAGCATGGCACATACTATGAACATGTGTGCATGTGTTACTGGAGAATACAGCAAGGCTCCATCAGATATGTCAAGACAGTGGAACCCTGACTTGAGCATCCCAAACACATGCTCTATAATTATCCTGGTTTGTGCGTGTCCCTCATTATGGTGTTCTTGAGTGTGTGTGTCTGTATTTCTGATGGGTGTCATCATCCACGGCTCCAGTGCATAGCCAGCATTACTCACCAGATGGCCATAAAGGATGTCCCCCCTGGCAAATCACTGATACATCTGTGAGGAATGCCAGATGTGGGAGTCGTGATAGCTTCCAGGGCTGCCTGCACTCACATTCATGATTGCACATGACCTGGCAGTTGATGGAGGGGAAGCCCTTGTGGTTTATGTAGACCCTACCCTACTCAATGGGTGTTGCATTGATGTAGATGTGCATGCAGTCTATGGCACCAAGTACCTCCAGGTATTCTGCTACATGGTGGAAGAGACGCATATTGCTGGTCAACTCCTTCTGGGTGCTGGGGAAGTAAATGTGCTCACCAGCATGTGGTAGCATGGCATCCATGAACTGGTGGAGTACCCTGGATGCAGATGCCTGTGAGACTCCCATGATGTCCCCAGTAGGTCTTTGGAAAGTAGCTGTCGTTAGTATTCTTAAGGCTACACATACCTTGGTATCCACTGGGATGGGTTCCCATTTGTTGGCTCTGAGTCTAAGTTGAGGCTGGCACAGCTCAATGATTTGCTGATGTATGCCTCTGTCCACCCTGTAGCACTCTATTATCTCCAGATCATGTAGCCCCTGGTAGGTTACCCTGGATCTGAACACTCTTCTCCTCCTCCTCAGTCTGAGGTGGTTTTTAGCATTATCCTCCTCACCGCTGTAAGCTGCCAGGAACATACTGATGTATCAAAGCAACAGCAACCCCTAACATTTTGTTGATTAATATTCCCCCGAGTGTGTACACCAGTGGCATAGAGTTTGTAGGAAAAAACAGACTGAAAGGTATTTGCACAGTTTATACTGTTGTGCCTCAGATGCTGCCTGTATGATTGGCTGACTATGATACATTCCACCTGCCTGCTATTTTATTTGTACTTGATTGCTTTTATTCTGCTATTTCCTTTTTTTATTGTTTTCCCTTCCCATTTCCACTCCTTTTAAGCCCCAAGGCATGCCACACAAACCAGGTGCCCAAATGTAAACAGTTCTGCTATTTCCGTTTTTTTTTTTTTTTTAGAGCTTATGTAAACAATGAGAAACGGCCCTCCCCCGGACACGAACATGCTCTTCATTTCATGGAATGTCAGTACAGCCTCAGACACACCCCCTTGCTTAGCTGTGCATAGCTAAGCTCAAATGGGAGCCATGGAGCTCCAATGTGCTTACACCCCCTTTTCATGCCAGCTGCTTATTCTGGTTACACTACTGCCTTATAGCTCCTACACAGTTAGGTGCAGCCAAAGAATGGTCTAGTGATTCAGTAAAATTTGCTCATTTGCATGCCCCACCACCTTAGTCCCTGGTTACACCACTACACCACAGCCTTCCTCCTTAGAAACCAGTGTTACTTATTATTGTTTTGATTCTGCATGCCATAGACTATTCGCATTTTTTTTTGGCACAATCCTGTTTGCATGCCACTGCCCTATGCTTAAACAGCTGAAATCGGCCAAAAAAATAAACTTTGATTTTTATAATTTTGCAACAAATTTCCATGCCAATGGCCATATATTTGGCCATTGGTATGCCTAAGGATTATCATACATGATTTACTTTGAGCTATCATTCCTCGGTTTTGATTTTTGCAGAAATGTATTCGGCTAGTAGCCAAAAACATTTCTGGACCTCACACTGTTCTACCACAGATGCCTGCCTACTTACTGAATCGCTACTTCACCTCATTTGCATGGTTTTCACCAGCAAATGAGGTAATTAGCATTATTCAGTGATATCCATGCAAGAATAGTGCTGGCAGGCTCTTTTAAGCTCCCAGCCTTGTTTACTGGATCGCTCTGCGGCCATATTCCATGCAGGATCTCCTACACTATTCCTGCATGGAGGAAACTGGTTATTGAATCTCAGAGAGTAAGTATTACATTTGTTATATTTTGTAAACAACTTACAGTATCTCAGCAACCACTCAAGTTACACACATACTGTCAGCAGCATTTCACTCATCTAGCTGAGAGATTTCATACAAGACTAATGAGCTCTGTCTGTGTTACTTGGTTGTTGAGATATTTAGAAAAAGGTGAAAATTATATATATATATATATATATATATATATATATATATATATATATATATATACATACAAATTAATATCATAAAAACAACAGTTAACATCTATTTATTTACATTAGACAGGGGTCAAATATTAATGCAGTTGAGTTTGCCATTTTGTAAGATTTAAGGTGAAATAATTTAAAACCCTGTACATAGCTTGGTTTTGGAATTATTGATGCAAATATGGGCAAGCAATATTTGATGCCTAGAGGCATCAGTAGGAGTTAACTGCAAATGCACCTGGAGGTGTCACTCGGGTGTAATAAGTTAAACTTGTGAGTGGACTGCAAAGCATATATCCCACTTTATATCTTAAATGTATACAATGACAATAAAAGGGGGGGAACTAACTATAAGTAAAACATTTTTTTTTATTTGCAATTTTATAGCACATTTCATGATATAAAATCCATGATATATACAGTCAAAGTTTTGTTTAGTGTGTAGTCAAGGGTATTTTAAATGTGGGGAGAGTTTTTTCAGTGCCTGTTCTATGTCTTAAACATATTAAAGTTAACAAATACCTTTTTAGTTGTAAGAAATATAGCATTTACAGTATAATGAGAAAAAAAGGCTAAACAAATGCAAGTTTAATATTCATATGCTATGATCTTCAGCTGCTGGGGTGGGGGTGGAGTATAAAAGTGCACTAATTATATTATGTGTAGAAGTGGGATATTTTATCTTTTTATTTTAAAAGGGTGAATGTCTAGATTGCTACCTTTGGCTTTAGCTGTAAACATTTGTTTTTATAAGCATGTAACACTTAAAAATAAGACAAGGTGATGAAAGCTGTGAAGATGCCATGCTTCTTACAACTGCAAAAATGTTAGCTTGCTTGTTTTCCACCGGCAAATGTTCAGTGGAGTTGAGATGACTGCAGATAAAGGCAACCGTCCATTCTTTTCTGAATAAAATTTACAAATACTCACTGCTAAATACATTTCAATGATGACAAGCTATCTGCAGGTGCAAGCAATTAATCTTCAGAAGAACTTTGAACATTCTTTGCTGAGGGAAATGCAAAATTTAAAAGTACAATGGCAATCAGCTCAGAGAAAAAAAATAAAGTTTCAAATTATGGGAAGGGAATAACAGGTAACATCCACCCTAGCAGCTGTAATACACCAGTGTAGAATTTAGTTTTATTTAAAAATAGCCAGTGCACTTCCTAGGACTAAAAGTTAATGCTTTCTGAAAGTCTGCAAGCTGCTTTTCATATCTGGGAGGGAACAGAGATAAGAAAAGAACAGACAATCAGTGTAAGTGGGTGCACAGCTGTACCATGTGCTTTATCATGGGTAACCTTAATTTTAGTTTAGATAATGCCTGTAATTGCAGTCATCAATTTTGGACAAACGTTCCCTTCTAAAGGGTTAAACTTCATGCTTTGAAGATATACATAGTTTTGTGTGTTTGTTCCAAGTTAATAAAGGATGTGGTATTTTATTTTAGATTTTTTTTGAGGGTTTTCATTAAAATTAAAAGCTTTGAAAATTTGATATAGGTTCAAATGGAGATGAGAAGAAACAACTGTACAAATGATCAGCCTGCCAAATATTAGTACATGCATGTAACACAAAAGCTGTAAATACACATTTAAAAAAAGGCTACTGTGTATAATAAGTGGGAACAACAACTTTTTATCATGATAGCTTTTCTCTCCATATTATCCTGGAACATGAATGGCCTTACAGGTATAGACAAAAAAGAAAGATTACTGAGTTATATTAAGAAATGCAGACTGCAAATAGCAATGCTGAAGGAGACGTATTTGTAAAGAAATGAGCATGTGGATTTGACAAAGAGAGGAGTTTGGAATAGATATTCATCAGAATATCAGGAACAGAGGAAAATGGGAATAATTATATTAATTGTTAGACGGGCTCCCAATAGTGATAGATGAAATAAAGGACAAAAATGATAGATTTGTGGTAGTAAGGGGCTATTGGCAAGGGAGAAGAATCACAATGGCATGTATTTATATTCCACTGAAAACGTATTATGGAGCTTCAAAAAATGTTGGGAGAAATAATCGGCTTTCAAAAGGGAATATTATTTATTGGTGCAGACTGGAATTTTATTTGCAATAGTGAGGATATATCGGGAGAACTAGAAGGGACAATATAACAAAAGAGTGTAGAGTTCTAAAGAAATTTATAAAAATATTTAGTATGGAAGATGTGATGTCAGTAGTAGGAACTCAAAGAGAATTTACATATTACTTCCTAAGGTACAACAACTGAGCTAGACTAGATAGAAATTATATTTCACAGGAACATGCACATTTAATTGAAAGCTTGGATCCATGTCCAATAACTATTTCTGATCATGTAACAAGAAAAACTAACATAAAAATATAGGATAATGAAGTAAAAAAATTGACATTGGTGCTTTCCCACTTACCTTTAAAAACAGAATAATTTAAGGAATGGGTAGTATATATTATTAGAGAGTTATTAGGGAAGATAGAAATATCTTCAGAAGTTATATCTAGTGACTGGGATAAAATGAAAATAGAATTTAAAAATAGGGTTGAAATAAAAGAGAAAGGGATGTGGTTAAGAAGTAATAGAAATTACTTAGAGGGACTGACAAATGTTAAAGTATCGCAGAATAAGGGGAATCTCACAGAACAAGAGAAGGTGCAACTGCAGAGTGCTAAAGTTAAAATAAGGGAGTATCTGGATAATATGCATGTGTTTAGAAAGATTGCCATTAAGCAACTGTAGAGCACAACAACTTAGGCAACAGAACATTAAAAGGGTTGTCACCTATAACAAGAAAAATAACCAGAGATGCTGTAGAGGTTTAGAGATATTCTGGAAATTTTATGAATTTTTAGTATAAACTAGAGAAGTGTGGACATCAAGGAAGACTACATATTAAAATATTTATGGAAGACTTAATTATGCCAAGATTAGATATATAATCAATCTTCAGGAAAGTCTCCTGGAATAGAGGATATTCATGTGGACGTTTGGAAATTAGGAGGGAAGACAGTGCTAAAGATCTGGAAGATTTTGTTTAACAATATTTTAAAAGGAGGATACAAACCATTATCTCTGAATAAATCTGTGGTGGCTGTGTTACCTAAAGATGGAAAAGACCCTTCAGACCCAGCTTCATATAGACCCATTTCACTTTTAAACCAGGATTGTAAAGTGTGTGTGTGTCTACATTAGCTAAAAGAATGGTAAAGGTGTTGCCATAACTGATAGATACAGATCAATGTGGTATTGTGGAGGGGAAGGAAACATTTAACAAGACTAATAGAACAGTGATGATCCAGAGGGAAGCAGAATGTAAGAAAATACCTCTGTTGTTGGTGGCCTTAATGCAGAGACAGCATTTGACTGAGTGGGCATGGATTTTATGAGTAGGGCATCTGAAGCATTTGCATTCCCTGATATGATAATAAGGTTAATTAGAAGGATATATAAAGGATTGGAGGCAAGAATTAAAGTGGGAGGGCTCCTCTCAGTTAAGATATATTTGAACAGAGAAACTAGGCAGAGGTGTCCTCTTTCCCCTTTTTTATTTGCTTTATATTTAGAGACAGTGGCAAAGAAAATTAGGGACTCAGAAATACAAATACAAGGATATAACTAGGATGCTAATCAAGAAAAGTTGGCTTTATTGGTAGATTATGTTATTTTGTACCTGATAAATCCAGAAAAGGAGATTTCAGTGTTGTGAAAATTTTAAGACAGTTTCTAGCCTTTCGGGATATAAAATGAATGAAGATAAAACAAAGGCTATTTCCATAAAAAAATGATTCAACCATACCCACATTCATTGGGACATGATAAGATGAAGTACGTATCAGTATGGATTAAATAGGCTTCTGTTATGGCAGCTAAGGATATGTGGGAAGAGACTAAAAAAAGATAATACAAAAACTGAGAAACTGGAAATTCTTACTTATGGCTATAGGGAGTAAGATATAAGCAATGAAATTTTTTTAGTCCCTTAAGTCTTTTATATGGGTCAGGCATACTTTTAACAACCCGAGGATAAGGTGTGGACAATAATTAATAAAGAATGGAAGGAATTTATCTGGGAGAGAAATAGGCAAGAGTTAAGTGGTTTATGTTGATCTTTCCAATAGACAAGGGCGTTTTAGGTCTACCTGATTTGGAAGTATATTTTAAAGTTGCATAGTTGAGGCACATATACACACACACACACACACACACACACACACATATATATATATATATATATATATATATATATATATATATATATATACACACACATATAGATATATATATATATATATATATATACACACACATATAGATATATATTTATATAAAAACACAAGCAGAAGGTTGCAATTCAAAGTGAAAAGGGGTGATAATGAAGCAAGGGGTATGTTCAAGAAACACAGAGATTGAGATTTGTGATGTAGATCCTTAAGCAGAATAATATTAAAACATATTCTAAGAGCTAAGCCAATAAGATAATGAAAAAAGGAAATTTTGTCAATAGGGATGACTGCAAGTAGGGGTACAGAAAATAGGCAAGGGGGAGTGAAATTTACTGGAGAACCCTGGCAAAGGAAACAAGACATTGAGAGAAAATACCTCAAACAGAAAAGGTAACAGAATGGGATGAGGCCAAGAAGACATTTGGATTTCAGACTAAAGACTGCCTTCCCTGCAAAGGCTTGATCTCAGAGTACAGGCAACGAGAAAGGGACAGGGAGAGTTTAAGTGAAAGACCTGCTCTGGTAGAGTTTTTAGTTGAATCTAAAACAGAAGGAAATGTTACAAAGGGATCATTAGTAGGGTATAGAAAATGTTGCATGATAATTATAAGAATTAATCAGAGGAGGTCAGAAAAGATTGGGAAGAGAGACTGGAAAAGCAGTTTACAAGAAAACAATGGGAAGACATATTTATGGCTCCCAAATATGCAACCAAGTCCAGAAAACTTTGAATCTTTGCTTGGAGGTGTTTGCATAGGTATTTATGCCCCAATCAGACCTCAAAGAATTTTCCTCAGGTAGAGAGCAAATGATGGATGTGTGGTGGGGAGGAAAGAGAAGAGGTAACTAGGAACATATGTTTTGGAAGTGTAATGAACTGGCAGATTTAAATAATTGCCTACAGGGTACACTGACAGAAATATTGGGTAAGCAAATGACTATAAGTAAGGAAATTATTTGTTTGAGTTGGCATAGAGGATCTGAATTGCCTACACATAGTAAGGGCTTTTTAAGTTGAATTTTACTGCCTGCCAATAAAGCAATTACTAGAAAATGGAAATCAAAGTCTATACCCACTGCATTTGAGGTATTGAATATTATGAAAGAGATAAAATAACTAGAACAGGGGTCTTTAGAAAAGGGAAGAAGCAAATTACATAGACATAAATGGAAATTGTGGGAACAATACAAAAATGATAATGTTCAGGGGGAGGAGTGACATTTAAGTGAAGGCAGGAATTCAGCAATTGTTTGTAATGTTGGACTGATGATAGTAGCAAAGAAAATATATGTGATGTATATTATATTTAAATGGAAATGTTAAAATTGTTTGTTTTCTTTCCTGTTAATGCATGTTTGCCTACATCTTAAGTGATAATTTATTAAAGGTGTTTAAAAAATATAACTCAATTTAGGTCAGAACACATACTTCATTCCTATCTGTCATTCATAAATTCCAAATCCCCAAAGATAATTCCATCCACACTAAACCTGTACTACCCACAATCCAAGTGAACACCCCATCAAAATACCATATAGCCCTGTCTCTTCAGTCTAACTACTAAACTGATGAAAGTTCAGACTTATTCATATCATCCCTACTATTCTTCTACAAAGTAATATGGAGTCAGATCCAGGCAATACCAACCAAACAACCATCCACTTTACCCACAACCATAGATTCACGTGTTCATAGGTTTATATTAGGCTAATGACCAGCAGGGTTTTTATTAGCCTAGCCATGCAAGCCAGTCCAGTTTTTCCCCTGAGTACTTTGGAAACCTATATGGTATGGTATGTTACCTATATGGCATGGTATGTTTGCAAGGAGGTAGTTAGGGGTTATGTGTAGGTGGGTATATTAGCCAGGGATTAATTTACTTACTGTCAAACTCTGTCCATCAGAAGCATGGGGGCCAGACCAGGAGTAAATTTGTTATTTCCCCTCCAGTGATGAATAATATGTTTGAATAGCTTCACAGATGAACTCTGTTTCACATGTATGGGAACTTTATTCCATATCAGCCTCTCCAGCATGTTCTTTTTATGTTGCTTGCAAAGATCAGGTGCTTGGATCTAGTGTTTCTGGTGCTGTTTGTTTTGTGGATGTGCAAGAGATCCATCAGAGCTGGATCTGAAGATGCTTTGTATGCCAGGAAGAGATTGCCTCTCAGTAATCTGTAGGAGACTGAGTACAGAGAAGGGTGCTTAATGCAATCTGTGTAGGACAGGGTATTCAGTCAGGGATTCTCCAGGTGAGGAACTTTTGAGGGTCTTCCATCTGTTGCAAATGCCTGGTTTGGTACATACCAAAGGTGGTACTGCAATCAATGATGTGTCTGATAAGGACTGAGCAGAGTGGTACTACAGCTTCCTTGGACCTGGATGCCATACCCTTGTTTATGAGTTGGGTGACATTGAATGATTTTCTTACTATCTTGGCTACATGTTGGTTGAAGAACATATTTCTCTCTACATTTTGGGCCCTTTTGTAAGATTACAGTGCTGCCTACTAAATTCATTCATCCTTAAAAATATAAGTCATATCAAATTGACCTCTTCCTGGCCATACACACCCCAGACACTGTGGAAGTAACAGTGTCTTGGAATATGAGTACTATCCCCCCTTCTATATGTAGTCATATCTTCAATTGTTGACCTGGCTACAAAACAGGGGTTGGAATGATTATTCTTTGCAATGACACCCTATATAACCATAACCTCCCAAGTGGCCTCTGTCTCACACCTTGAGCATAAATAGCATATAAGAAATATATCAATAGAAAATAGAGAACATTGTTGTATCCTACCTCGTTCCCTCTCCTCACAACTCAAAGTGATATATCTAATTTCTTTAATACAAACATACAATCACCAGCAAAACATATCTTCTTATACTACATGATTTCAACCTAAGCTTTCTAAGTCAAAATGACCACAGCTATAATAAATCACTAGCTGACCAAGGCATCATGCAATTGTTAACTGAGCCCACAAGTCTTACTTTTAAATGATCTATTTACTTCTTGGTCCAAACATAGCTAATATTCCATATAAGTTCAATGCATTTTCCCATTATCATTTAGTGAGCAATATCTAATCTTACTTTAAATTATTGATCCAAGTACCATGCAAAATCCAGTTAAAACCTCTTTTCAACCCAAATCTACCAAAAACATCCAAACATTCCATTTTCAAGTATCCCAGGCTGACTGTAACCCCATGCTGTCTAGCCAAGATATTAATGTCTTGCCCCCCATTTTTATGGCAATCTCTTATTGGCATATTGGGAAGAGAACTTTCTCATGCAGTCCGGGTACCTTAACAAATGGAATTTTACTCCAAGTATCTGGACAATATATGCATTTTATGGGCGTTTATATCACATTATCGAAAGATGAAAATAGCGAACGCTATTTCATCGAACCTAAAATATCTAAACCACATAATATCGAACATTCATAACAGCGAATTCTTTCCTCGGGAAAAAATTTTGCTATTCCGAAACACATACACACAACACAAGCACACCTAAAAAACATCAATACACCCACATACACTTATAATCCTACAACTAACCCTACACTAAACTATACATACACTACTATCTATCCACTTACCTTAGCCCAAACCCTAACCCTAAGGTCCATCACTACTGCACACTCACCTAACCCGTGCCCTAACCCTAACTCACTTAACCCGCCCTTAAACCTAATTCACCTAACGCGTGCCCTAACCCTAACTCACGTAACCCGCGCTCTAACCCTAACTCTCCTAACCCATGCCCTAATCCTAACAACCACACAATCGCACTCCTACCTGAACCCGACCCGTATATCTCCACCACAGCACTGAAAATAGCGAAGCCACAGAACCGGCCAACCAAATTATTTCCCTAGGAAAGAATTTGGTGTACTGCAGCTTTGCTATTTTTAGCATTCAATTAAAACAGGTCGATATTAGAACATTTGAAGTTTTAAAACTTTGATGTTCTAATATAGACCCTTTTATGGACAGGTGTAATAGAGGAGTTAGAAGGATTTATGTGCTTCCATAGAAATACAACAGAATTTCTAAAATTTACCTGCACCTATTCTAAAGACAAGATTAATTTTTCTTAATGGTCTTTTAGAAAAAGACAGGGTCAGCCACAAGTTTGCTTCTAGGATTTTCAGAAAGCCCACTTATTCTAACAACTTATTACATTTTAGTAGCTATTACCCTTTCCATCAGAGGAAAGCAATAATAAAAGGCCAATTGGTAAGGGCAGCTCAAATTGCCTCACAGCTAGAGTTTTTTTTTATGAAGAAACAGAAAAACTGACATAAATGTTTCTTGCCAGGGGTTATCCTGCCAATCTGATAACTGAAGTTGATACAGAATTAGTAAAGAAATGGGTAGGAGGAGGTTGCAAACCCTTGTTAGGCAGTTTGAACACAGAACTGTACTGCATCAAGAAAACAGATAGCAGAGCATTCATTACCACATATAATTGTGCAAATTATGAATACTAAAAAAAAACTAACTGGAGCATTTTTAAAGTGGATAATGAGCTGTTGTTCAATATCTTGGGACATACAGTATGCCAAGAGCTGTTTATAGAAGAGACAGGAACTTTAAGGACCTGGTAGAACTCAGTGAGACACATACTTTTAATAACAAATGTGATACCAAAGGTACATTTAAATGTGGAAGGTGTTATTGCAAATATATCATGGAAAGGGATACACTTGTAATTAATAGTGTAGAATGGGCCAACAGGAAAATTTACTACAACTGTAGTTTTATGAGAGTTGTATATTTTGCTAAGTGCCTGGCATGCTGTGCATTTTATATTAGGAAGACAGAAAGTTGACAGAATTTATGAACACTATAATGATATTGACAGACAAATAGGAAAAACTGCTTTGGGCAAACATGTGGAGGACAACCCTGATCACGGTTTCAAATTCTGGGTGTTAGATTCTGTTTCCTTAGACCCAAGAGGTGCCCCATGGAAGATGAAACTTAGTGCTTTAGAATTAAAGTGGCAGCTCTTAATAGTTGCAATCAAACTACCTGGAGTGAATGATGCAGTTTGTATAGATATCATTTTAAAATTAAAACAACTAGATTTTTAATTCACTTCTCTTTCCAACACTTTATATAGATATAAAATAACATTTTCAATGTTTTTAGGCTACACATTTTTTAATGTCAAATGTTAAAGTTTAAATGTGCATACAAAGTGCTTTGGCTTTAATTTCACTCAATTGTTTAACTAGCATGGATGACATCAGAGCTGTTAAAAATTAGTATTTAAGCACTGTGTTTTAAAGTTTCTACTATTCTGATGAAGTCCTTGATATTGTTGGACAAAAGCACATAAATGAATTGTGTTTTTATTGTTTTATTAAACGAATATCGATCTTCTGGTTCCTGTGCCTGGATTTATTATAGTTATCACTTTTGTGCCTGGATTTATCCAACTTGCTACTGGCAACTTTGCTGAACTCTGCTGTGCTTTGCTGTGCTTCCTGGTGGTCCCCTACTGTCTCACAAAGACTTTAGTGTCACGGTCAGTATTTTTATATTTATTTTACATGTAATACAAAACAGAATATTTATCATAAAAAACTATCTTCATAAATCTTACCAAAATAGATATATGTCCAAAGAACTAAAAGAACTTTTAAAGCTGATAGTTGAAATCTGGTATAATTGGCAACCTAGCAGTTCAAAAGAAAAGAGAAAAAGATTTAAGGTCTTAAGCATCGTAGGCAAAAAAAAAAAATGCATTAGATATAAGGACAACTTTCTTCAAAACAAAGAATTTTCTCTCTGCAGTGTACCAAACAGCTGTAGAAGTATATTAACTAACTTGCAAGTGAAGCAAAAAATAACAACCCTCCTTCAACCAAAACACATTGATCTTCAAAAGGACCAGTCTCAGCAATTGACTCCATTAATACATTTAACCAACAGCCACCCCATCTCTTGCCAGTTATTGTCTACTTAAGCCAACCCCATCTGAATCTGCATCAAATGTTTATTTCATAATCATAAGATCAACTCACATTGACACCCCTTTGGGTGCTGACTATTTACACACTTTCTATATCAAATGTTGGGCAGAATATATTACAATACAGGCTTCCTCAAGTGCTTGTGGAACCTGTCTCTTTGTCAGAATGTACTTACTTATATTTAAAAATACTCAATCATTAAGCCCATTCCAATAACATCCAAAATTAACAATGTCTCCTATTTCATAGCATCATAAATCATCCCTATTCTTGTAAAAGTTAATAAAAAATAGTTTGTATACTACAAGTAGAATACATTACAACCCAAGGTCTCCCGCGTGGTCTTGTCACAGTACAACTACAGTTTACTAAACATTAACATATAATTTTGTAAAATATGGGCCATGGTCTGCTAACAGGTAAATTGTTTATCAGCCTCACTAAGGCCTTTTGTCTAGTCAACCATCATCTGTTACATATTTATTAATTTATTTATTTAATATTTTAACCAGGGCAGAGCACTTATCCAAATGGACTATTTTCAGACTCTAACAGGGAATTTTACAAAAATGTAAAATGACCAATCATAGTATATGAAAATAATACATATGTGACAGATGAAACAGCTATAAGATAGAAATCTGAGGAAGAAAGATACAAATCTGAGATGGGAAGCAATATGTTGCAATGTTGTACAGTAGTGGTATTATCAAAAGAAGTCTGACAATGTGTATTCAATATTTACAACGTCTGTATCCCCACTCTGATTTCTCTTCACTTTACTTGTTTTCCAGCAAATTAGTTAAACATCTATGTAAAAAAAGAAAGAGAGAGAGAGAGAGAGAGAGATGGTGAAAGAGGAAGACAGAGTAAAAAGGGGTAGAGGATAGGAGTCTAACTGTGGAGATAAGAACATGTGGATTTGTTTTAAATGGAAGAACTTGAACTGATATCAGGTGATGTTCTGGGAGGAATGATACTTGCATGTGGCTTCTTTGAACAGGTATATGGTAAGGTCCTTAATGAATTTAGGGAAGGGATTTATGTTACTGAAATCTGCCACTCCTAATTCCCAGCTTTGTAAAGACATTATGGAGAACCCATGATATTCCAAACACTGAAGTCTGAAAGTTAAAATGTTAAACTGCATAAGCTTTCCTAGGGCAAGTAAACACTTACCCAATGTGGGGAATCATGCCTTTTTCCCCACTGTAGTGAAATCTTGGAGTTGTTATATATAGTTGGGGCAGGTAGAGGGCGTATCCCCCCAACTAGATGTGTTTTAGATTGTGTGGTGTGTTTTAATGTGGTGCTGGGCAAATGTTTACTTGCCCCGGGAAAACGTATGTGGTTTGGCATTTTAACTTTCATGATTCTAGTCTCGGCATTTGGTCTTTGGTGTTTTGGAATTTTGATATCACAAAGTAGATGTATATATATATATATATATATATATATATATATATATATATATATATATAGTCTATATTATAGGTTCGAAGTTTTAAAACTTTGAATATCATAAAATTGAATTTAAATGTTTGAAGTTATAAAACTTCGAACATATGTACTAAAAAAAAAACAAACCCATACCCAAAACAAACTGTTGTAAGCAGGGGGTAAGCCCCCCTGCACCCCCTACACCCCCGTTCTTTAAATATACCAACTCCGAGACAGCACTACAGTGCAGTAAAGGGAAATCTTCCCTTTACCTCATTATAGTGCGGTCTCGGAGTTGGTATATTTACATAGCGGAGGGGGTGCAGGGGGGCTTGCCCCCCATCTTACACCAGTCAGGTCATATGTTTGATGTTTGGAACTTGGAACATTTAATTTCATTAAATTAACTTTCAGTGTTTTCAAATGTCAAACATATGATATATATATATATATATATATATATATATATATATATATGTGTGTGTGTGTGTGTGTGTGTGTGTGTGTGCATGTGTGTGCATGCATTTTTTTGGCTATGTCTGTTGGGAAAGACAATGAATGTTTCAGTGTGTATTCATTTGCAGGGAAAAGATCCTAGCTGAAGTATACTTTTCATTATGACTAGGTCTGTGCAGTTGTATTGCCTTGGGGGAAATAAGGCAATAAATCTGCAAATGTGATTTGCTGTGTTTTGCCGGAAGGATGTTTTATTAGCTAGTTAAAAATGTTCACAGTTACTCACTGCTTCTTTAGGCTTTAAGTAACTCAGTAACAAAGTAAGATATAAATGCACTTATATACTAGTGTATAACTCCATTCAGTTAAACAATCAATCAAGCAAACAGTTTCTAAAAGTGATAGCACGCAAATCTTAAAAGATAGAACTCTAACACAATACAAAAAAATCAGAAATATAACAAATCAAAAATATGATCTAAAACATCATTTAAAACAGTTCAAACCTTATTATGTAGATATAACAGTTCAGGTTTCAGTCTGTATGTATCATTTAATCCTGGGAGGGTATTGAGCCTTGAAGTTAAGTATCCATTTGTTCTCACATCTTTCTGTAATGTTTCTCTTGTTATCCCCATAAATATAAGTAAGAATGGTCTCTAATATTATTACACAAGATCATAACAGTGAATGTATAAGAAATATAGTTAAGAAAGACTGGCCAATTTTGGTCCAGGTTCCAGAGCTTAAGGAAATAGCATATTGGGGACCACAATTTAGCTATAAAAACATATAACATTAAAAAAATAAGCTCGGTTATAAAGAACAAACAAAAATTAAAGGGAATACAATGGATTTACATACAAGTAGGGTTGGAACTTACAGGTGTAATATGTGCAGCTTTTGTAAATGTATTTACACTGAGAAAAGCATTGTGCATCCTTTCACAATCAGTGTTTCACTTGAAAGCTTTTGGTAACTGCAATTCGTAGGACGTAGTGTACATGGCAAAATGTACCCAATGCTTAGCATTTTATATAAGGAAAATAAATCAAAGGTTTAAGAATAGAATTTTCAGTCACCTATCAGAAAAATAAGGCAAGTAGAAATAAACTAATTATATAAACATATACGTGCTAGAAATACAACACATACTTTTAAGTTTTTTAATATTAGAGACCATTCTTTCTAATATTAGAGGGGGTAACAACAAAAACATCATAAAAAGGTGAGAGGAAAAAATGGTTAGATAAATTCAGGGCCCAATAGCCCCCAGGCTTAAATGATACGTACAGACTCTAACCTGAATTGTTATAGCTACAGAATAAGGTTTAAACTGTTTTAAATTATGCTTTAAATCATATTTTTGATTTATTGTATTGTGTTAGAGATCTCTCTTTTAAGATTTGTGTGTTATCACTTTTAAGAATGTTTTTTTTAATTGTTTAATTGGAAGGAGTTACACACTAGTATATAAGTGCATTTATATCTTACTTTGTTACTCTGTTATTTGAAGTCAGAAGAAGCAGTGAGTGACTGTGAAAGTTTTTAACTAGCTAATAAAACAGACTTATATTTTAGACTCGTGGTTCTGGAATACACAGGCTTTTTTTGCTTGTTATTACTTGGAGATGCCAGATTTGATTCCAAACTTGCTTCATTTGTGACAGTTTTGCAGGATGAGTTAATAATGATATAAATGTTGTATTCAAGTTGGCCTAGCATGATTGTTTCTCAATAGCATTTCTGCCCTCAGGGGAGAGAAAGTGAGAATTTTTCCCCAAAATAAGAGTGAGTTTGTTTTACACTTGGTACCATCAATGTGGTACTGGAAATTTAGAGATTTGTCTGACCAAATGTATATATATTTAAGGGATTGTATTCTAAGTGCACCAGCTTTAAAGGTAATTCACATAACTACCATAGCATAGCTGATTAAACATCTTAAAACCATAAGATTCTAACTTAAAACTATGCTAAACTTATTGCTTCCTGAGAGTGTATTGCCATCAGGAAAGCAAAGTTTCAGTGTAATGTGTAAGAATATACTCATCATTACAGATGTGGTTATGTAGCATGAATCATTTCTGTGGGATTGTGGAGAGTTAAGGTCTTTGCCAAAGAAGATGCCTTTGTTTTTTTTTTTTAGTGTTGACTATGAGGTATTATTTGAGAACCAGTTAGAATGGGAAGTTAATAAATCCAATATGCATTTCGAATAACAATAAAACACTCAATATTTATTAAAACAAAAAACAAACGGTAAGTGCTTTCATTCACAAAAAGCTTCCTCAGACCTGGTTGTCACACATACAAAATTCACATTTATAGTTTGCCCAAGTCACATGAGCCAAAACATCAACAGTGTTTTAACCCTTTCTTACGTAACACTGCTTTAAAGTTTTCTATATCATTCATACCTGGATCTGCACCTGTGTTTAGCCTCACTTGCCAAGCATATTCTTTCCAGTTTAAATCCACTTCTGCATCCCATCTCTTGTCTACATTTAACACTTGGTCAATAACAGTAAAACTAAAACCCACTTTAACTCTGTTATGACAGTTAACAACATGTCTTGCTATGGCATTAGTTACTTCCAGTTTTTCAACTGCCCTCAGGTGCTCATAAATTCTGTGATGGAAGCTACGTATAGTTCTTCCTATGAAAAATCCATTGCAAGAATTACATAATACTAGATACACAATGAGTTTAGACTTGCAAGTGTAATTCCCCTTGATATATATAGTGACGTCCTGAGCCTTTACTATTTTGTTTCCCAGTACCAAAACTTACAGTAAACTTACAATAATTGCAGTCTTCACACCTTGATATCCCATTATAAGTAATAGGAGTATTAATGTGAATTTTGTATGTCTGACAACCAGGTCTGAAGTTCTTTGTGAATGAAAGCGTTTACCGGTTGTTTTTTGTTTCAATAAATATTGAGTGTTTTATTGTCATTCGAACTGCGTCTTGAATTTTTTATATTTCCAATTGGAACTGTGGAGATTTATTTGGATTTTAGATTTTTATGGCTTCTTTGAGTGGCAATTCAACAAACATGTTTTCCCAACAACAGTCAAATTCTAGTTTTCTGGTGATTCCCTCTGGCTTTACTTTGCACGATAAAATAGGTATATGTTCAAAGAACTAAAAGAACTTTTAAAGCTGATAGTTGAAATCTGGTATAATTGGCAAGCTAGCAGTTCAAAAGAAAACAGAAAAAGATTTATGGTCTTAAGCAACCTAGGCAAAAAAAATGCATTAGATATAAGGACAACTTTCTTCAAAACCAGGAATTTTCTCTCTGCAGTGTACCAAACAGCTGTAGAACTAACTTGCAAGTGAAGAAAAAAATAACAACCCTCCTTCAACCAAAACACATTGATCTTCAGAAGGGCCAGTCTCAGCAATTGACTCCCTTAATACATTTAGCCAACAGCTACCCCATCTCTTGCCAATTATTGTCTACTTAACCCAACCCCATCTGAATTTATATCAAATGTTTATTTCTTAATCATAAGATCAACTCACATTGACACCCCTTGGTGCTGACTATTTACACACTTTCTATATCAAACGTTGGGCAGAATATAATATAATACAGGCCTCCTCAAGTGCTTATAGAACCTCCCTCTTTGTCAGAATGTACTTGCTTATATTTAAAAATATTCAGTCATTAAGCCCATTCCAATAACACCCAAAATTAACAATGCCTCCTATTTCATAGCACCATTAATCATCCCTATTTTTGTAAAAGTTAATAAAAAATAGTTTGTTTACTACAAGTAGAATACATTACAACCCAAGGTCTCTCTCCTGGTCTTGGCACAGTACAACTGCAGCTTACTGGACATTAACTTATACCTTTGTAAAATATGGGTAATGGTCTGCTAACAGGTAAAGTGTTTATCAGCCTCACTAAGGCCTTTGGTCTAGTCAACCATCATCTGTTACATATTTATTAATTTATTTATTTAATATTTTAACCAGGGCAGAGCACTTATCCAAATGGACTATTTTCAGACTCAAAACAGGGAATTTTACAAAAATGTAAAATGATCAATCTCAGTATATGAAAATAATACATATGTGAGAGATGAAACTGCTATATGATAGAAATCTGAGGAAGAAATATACAAAAATGAGATGGGAGCAAGATGTTGCAATGTTGTACAGTAGTGGTATTATTGAAAGAAGTTTAAATGGGTATTCAATATTTATAACGTCTGTATCCCCACTCTGATTACTCTTTACTTTACTTGTTTTCCAGCAGATTAGTTAAACATCTATGTTAAAAAAGAGAGAGAGAGAGATGTTGAATGAAGAAGACAGAGAAAAAAGGGGTAGAGGAGAGGAGGAATAGTACAGGATATGTGAAAAGTGGGTGGTTAATGTAAGCTAACTGTGGAGTTAAGAATATGTGGATTTATTTTAGATGGAAGAACTTGGAATTAATATCAGATGATGTTCTGGGAGGAATAATGCTTGCATGTGGCTTCTTTGAACATGTAATGGTAAGGTCCTTTATGAATTTCATAGGTTCATAGGTTCATACTAGGCTATCTGCCCTAGGGCATTTATAAGCCTAGCCAGAGTTGTGTGTCTTTCACCACCCCTTAGGTTGAAGAATACTATACCCATTAGTTTGCCGTGCCTCTGTCCAGCAGTGATACAGAGATGATCCCCGGGGTAAACCTACGATCTCCCATCCACTGGTCAAGATTCCTCTTGAACAGAGCCAGCGAGGTGCTCTGTCTCACATGGACCGGGATTCTGTTCCACAGCATAGGGAGTCTCTGGGTGATGAATCTGTCGCTCCAGCACGTCCTATTTATATCCATGTTGAGGTTTAAGTCTCTTGCTCTTATGACTCTGGTGGATTTGGATTTTTTGAGGTGGAGCATGTCCATTAATTCTGGGTTGGACATGGCCTTGTATGTCAGGCACAGGTCACCTCTGAGCAGACGGTATGCGCCTGAATAGAGCTGGAGTTTCTTCAGTCGGGCAGCATATGGCATAGTTTTGAGCCCCTTTATCCTTTTGGTGAGGAACTTTTGGGGTCTTTCCAGTTGCTGCAGGTGTCGGGTAAGATACATTCCGAATGGGGCATTGTACTCAATCATTGGTCTGATAAGTGAAGAGTAAAGGGGAACAATGACCTCCCTTGATCTGGATGTGAATCCCTTCATAATCAGGTGGGCAATATAGAAGGTCCTCCTAACCACTTTGGCAATGTGAGTGTCAAAAGAAAGGTTACTGTCAACTTGGGTCCCCAGGTCCCTGATAACCTCTTCTGTGCTTAATGGATTGCCACCTATGTGGTAACTTGGGGTTACCTTGTTTTTACCAAAGGGTATGACTATACATTTTTTGGCGTTTAGCTTAAGGCCATGGCTCTGGCACCAGTTATCTGTTTCTATGAGACCTCTCTGAAGGATATCTGTGCCTGATGGATTTTCAACTATGGCGCCCAGTTTGCAGTCATCTGCAAACTTTGTCAGCCACAATCCTCTTATGTTTGCCTGCACTTCTGAAAAGTAGATGCCGAACAAGAGGGGGCCCAGGACTGAGCCCTGTGGGACACCACTTGTGACCGGCTTGGAGTCTGACATGGCACCAGCAACTCTAACCCTGTGGGTTCTGTCCTTGAGCCAGTTTGCAACCCATCTTGTGACATATGGGTTTACATTTAAGCTGGTGAGCTTTCTATGATACCCGAGTGGGGTATTGTGTCGAAAGCTTTTGCAAGGTCAAGGTAGGCTGTGTGAACTGCCTTACCCTCATCAATGGCCTTGGTGACTGTTTCAAAAAAGTTGACCAAGTTCAAGAGGCATGATCTGCCCTTGACAAAGCCGAATTGGGTAGGATCCAATGTCTGTAGGTCCCCTATGTCTTTATTTATGAGTTCCATTATAATCCTCTCCATAGCTTTGCAGACCAGGCTTGTTAAGCTTATGGGGAAATTCCAATTTAGAGAAGGGATTAATGTTACTGAAATCTGACACTCTTAATTCCCAGTTTTGTGAAGTCATTATGGAGAAGCCATGATTGGTGCAATGAAATTTGTTTTAAGAAGTGGATGGATTAATGGAGTCTTGAGATTTGGGGCTATATATATATATATATATATATATATATATATATATATATATATATATATATATATATGGATCTGCTTTGGAATCAGGAAATTCCAAACACTGAAGTCTGAAAGTTAACATGCCAAACTGCGTAAGCTTTCCAAGGGCAAGTAAACACTTGCCCAATGTGGGGAATCATGCCCTTTTCCCCACTGTAGTGCAATCCTGGAGTTGGTATATATAGTTGGGGGAGGTATGGGGCATATCCCACCAACTAGATGGGTTTTAGATAGTGTGTTGTGTTTTAATGTGGTGCTGGGCAAGTGTTTACTTGCCCTGGGAAAACTTACGTGGTCCGGCACTTTAACTTTTGTGATTCTAGCTTCGGCGTTTTGGTCATTGGTGGTTGGTGTTTTGGAATTTCGATATTCCAAAGTAGATGCATATATATAAATATATATATATATATATATAAATATATATATATATATATATATATATATAAATATATGTATATATATGTATATATATATATATATATATATATATATATATTTATTTATTTATTTATTTTTGGCTATGTCTGCTGGTTCATTGCTTCCTGCAAGTGTATTGTTGTCAGGAAAGCAGAGTTTCAGTGTAATGTGTAAGCATATACTCATCATTACAGGAGATGTGGTTATGTAGCATGGATCATTTCTGTGGGATTGTAGAGAGTTAAGGTCTTGTGCCAAAGATGATGCCTTTATTTATTTTTTTTAGGGTTGAATATGAGGTATTATTTGAGAACCAGTTAAAATGGGAAGTTAATAAATCCAATATGCAGTTCAAATGACAATAAAACACTCGATATTTATTAAAACAAAAAACAACCGGTAAGTGCTTTCATTCACAAAAAAACGTCTTCAGACCTGATTGTCACACATACAAAATTCACATTTATAGTTTGCCCAAGTCACATGACCCAAAACATTAGCAGTGATTTGACCCTTTCTTACATAACACTGCTTTAAAGTTTTCCATATCATTCATACCTGGATCTGCACCTGTGTTTAGCCTCACTTGCCAAGCATATTTTTTCCAGTTTAAATCCACTTCTGCATCCCATCTCTTGTCTGCATTTAAAACTTGGTCAATAACAGTAAAACTAAAACCCACTTTAACTCTGTTATGACAGTTAACAGCATGTCTTGCTAGGGCATTAGTTAAATTCTGTTTTTTAACTGCCCTCAGGTGCTCATAAACTCTGTGATGGAAGCTACGCATAGTTCTTTCTATGTAAAATCCCTCGCAAGAATTACATACTAGATAAACAATGAATTTTGTTACAAGCTATTTAAAGTTTTCTTTTAATAGAAGTAGAATTAGTGTGAAGTACCTGGATGTGACTGTGTACAAGAAGGGGAGGGGGGATCTTGGTTAAATTTTTTTAAAAAAGATGTCCAGAGTAACAGCTACTTGGAATATAGCAGTTTACACAGTATGAGCTTGAAAAATAATATTGTGTTTGGTTAGCTTGACAGAGTAAATAGACTCACTAATGAAGATGAGTATTTTCTGGAAGAATGTGAGATGTTAAGAAAAAAATTTAATCGGGGGTTACCCTATTGGGGTAATAAGTGAAGCAAAAGATAAAATTAAAGTCGTTTGGAAGAAAGGGACAATAAAGGATGTTGAAAGAAATAGTGAAGGAGTAGATTATAATCTGAGTTGTACATTGGAAAATTCAGTAGATATGTACAGTATTAAGAAGATCATCACAAATAATTAGAACTTTCTGAAGCAGTTCCAAGAGTTAGGTGATTTTTCATATGAGAGTCCTACTTTTGTTACAAAAAGAGGGAAAAGTCTTAAGGATTTTTTAGAAACCAAAAAATGTAATACTCCTGTTACTTATAATGGGATGTCAAGATGTGAAGACTGCAATTATTGTACGTTTTTGGTACTGGGGAACAAAATTGTAGTAAAGGCTTGGGACTTTACTATTAATATCAAAGGGAATTACAATTGCAAGTCTAAATTCATTGTGCATCTAGTATTATGTAATTTTTGCGATGGATTTTACATAGGAAGAACTATACGTAGCTTCCATCGCAGAATTTATGAGCACCTGAGGGCAGTTGAAAAACTGGATGTAACTAATGCCCTAGCAAGACATGTTGTAACTGTCATAACAGAGTTAAAGTGGGTTTTAGTTTTACTGTTATTGACCAAGTTTTAAATGCAGGCAAGAGATGGGATGCAGAAGTGGATTTAAACTGGAAAGAATATGCTTAGCAAGTGAGGCTAAACAGAGGTACAGATCCAGGTATGAATGATATGGAAAACTTTAAAGCAATGTTATGTAAGAAAGGGTTAAAACACTGCTAATGTTTTGGGTCATGTGACTTGAGCAAACTATAAATGTGAATTTTGTATGTGTGACAACCAGGTCTGAAGAAGTTATTTTTTGTTTTAATAAATATTGAGTGTTTTATTGTCATTCGAACTGCGTATTGGCTTTATTATATTTACAATTGCAACTGTGGAGATTTATTTAGAATGGGAAGTTAGTCTTTTTTCCAGCTGCCTTTGAATGGAAGTATGTGAAGACTGTGCTTTATAAATAACCATGTTGTCTTCTACAAAATAATAGGAACTTGTGGAAATTTAGCCGATGGATTATATATATATATATATATATATATATATATATATATATATATAGATAGATATATAAATATATATATATATATATATATATATATATATATATATATATATATATATATATATATATATATATAGATAGATATATATATATATATATATATATATATATATATATAAAATGAGGAAAAAAGCAGAGGAGAAAGGATTGAACTTTGTAGCACTATTTTAGTGAGAGGAGTAGATGTAGATGAGTTTTTTCCAACTTTAACTTTAAGTTGTCATTCATGAGGAGGCTTTGAAAAGAGGTTAGGACATTGTGAGTAATGTCTATAGTGAGTAGCGAGTTGAGCAGTAGAATTTATTCAATGGTGTTGAGGGCCTTTGTGAGGTCAATAAATATAGAATCTGTGAACTCATCTTTAATAGCCCTAATAATGCTTTGAAGGATATATTCTGTGAGTGTGTGTGCCTGAATAAAAGCCATGAGGATGGGGGGCAAGGGTGATATTTTTTAATGTAATCAGTAAGTTATGTAAGGGGTTGGGAGGATGTCCTAATGGTTAAGGTGTTTGCCTTACAAACACAAGGTGCAGGGTTCGAGTATCACAAGGGATAATTGTCTAGGCTTAAAATGGCTTGCAAGAGCAGTTAGCCTAGTACTAACCTATAACCTATGAACCTATGAACAATCTTTTGTGGTAGTTTTCCATGTGTTGGTAGCACTAGTATGATCCACAAGTATTTAAAGTCATTTTGGTTTTGCTAGTTTAGATGTGGGTCTGATGGTGGCCAGCTTCCATTTGGTGGTAAAATTGTTTAGTATCAAACAGAAGTTGAGTAGATGTTTTAGATGATGTGCAATGTATTTGTTTATTTAACATTTGTTTACTGGGAAAGTCTAACTGTGACAAAGCCCATTTTCATGAAGGACTGGGGAGAAATGCTCCAGATGCATGTCTTTGGAATGTGGAAGGAAAATGGAGCACCAAGAGGAAATCCATGCAAATGCAGGGGGGACATGCAGACTCTCAACAGAAGGCATAAAGCTGGAACAACAGGAACCAAGTAGAAAGTAACAAACAACAGGAACAAGTTCCACCAGGATTTATTTAAAAGCACAAAATCTTTCTCTCTGACGTCTCGGCCAAAAGCCTTCAAGGAGAATAAAACACTTGCATGCAGCAGCAGCAGCTTATATACATAGCAAATAAGATAATTACATAATTAATCAATTAGTACAACAATTCAACAAACTAATGTTCTCCAGTTGAGCTCTTCATTCAGCCCAAAAGGAAACATGGTTTTAAATTTTAAAATATATACAGTTTCTTTCTGCACTAATCTAGTTTTAACATCAATATCATTGTACATAGAAACACAAACTTGTTCTAAAATAGTTCCTTTCAAGCCCTCATTACATTTATCATGTGCTTCCAAAAAATGTGCTGCAACTGGGCTGTCTTCTTTACCATTTTTGATGTCTCTTAAATGCTCCAAAAACCTTATTTTGAAAGGCCTCTTTGTTTCCCCGATGTAAAATTTGTTACATGGGCACTTTAGAGCATAAATGACACCCTCAGAATTGCAACTAAATGTACCCCAACTATCAAATTTGACATTATTAATAAAATTAAAATTGGATACAATATGTTTACAAACCTTACATCTCCCACAGGGAAAAGTCCCAATTTTAGCAGGTTCCATGTATATTTGTGAAGCAGGCATCTTGATCTTAGATCTTACAAGAAAATCTTTTATATTCTTGCCTTTACGATAGGAAAACTTCATATTTACATCAAGCCATTGTTGAACATTTCTGAGTGAACAAAAATAAAGCCAATATTGGCTGACAATATCAAGGAACTGTTTTGTAAAACTACCATAGGTAGTAACAAAATAAATATTTTCTTTAGTAGAACCTGAGCTGTCATGTTGTAATGTATTACACCCCCTTTGTTGAATAGATTTTTTATCTCTGGGTTTAACACCTGTACACAATCTT
Organism: Protopterus annectens; assembly: GCF_019279795.1. Taxonomy (NCBI): domain Eukaryota; kingdom Metazoa; phylum Chordata; order Ceratodontiformes; family Protopteridae; genus Protopterus; species Protopterus annectens. Next base: position 1,053,975,089 of record NC_056735.1, read on the forward strand.
AAGAAGCTCTTATCCAAAATATTGATGCCATAGCCTCTAGTAGAAAAAGATTGCACCAAAAGGCACATTTCTTCATGAAATACATCAGATCTATTACATAACTTGGAAATACGTAGCATTTCACCATAAGGTAGAGCCTCAATAACATGTAAAGGATGGCCACTATTTGCATGTAAATACTGACAAGTCCCTTCAAATTTTTTATTAGGACGGGTAATTATATTCTCACCATCTGAAATATCCAATACTATATCTAAAAAAGGGATAGTGTGACCAATATTAAGGCCATCAAATTTGATATGAAATTTATTAACATTAATTTCATTAAAAAATTCAATAATTGTATCTTTGTCACTGTCTACCAGAAATATTAAATCATCAACATGTCTGAAATAATAAATAACATGTTCCTGAAAAAATCTATGCTTATAAATAATATTTGATTAAAAAAAACCCATAAAAAGATTTGCATACATGGGGGCAAATGAAGCCCCCATAGCCGTGCCCTGTAACTGATGATATATAATATTATTAAATTCAAAAAAATTATGTGTCAAACAAAAATAAACCATTTCCATAACATATTCTGAAGCAGGAGAATTGCCAAGGAAAAACCGAAGGGCTTCCAATCCATACTCATGTCCAATGCTTGTATACAAACTTTTTACATCAATGCTGACCCAAACCATATTCCTATTTACTTTGACATCTTTTATTTTAGCCAAAAAGTCAAAGACATCACTTATATAGGAAGGCAACCTAGTAACATAGGGATACAAAAAGTGATGCAAAAATACACCTAAATTATGAAGAAAATACTTAGACCCAGAAACTATGGGTCTCCCAGGGGGTTTATGTAGATTCTTATGAATTTTTGGGCAGGCAGTAAAATAAGGCCATTTTACAGCCTGTTGTCTGAAACTTTTTTTTAACATCTGACTGGCAAAAATAGCCAAGTCTTAACCCCTTATAAATTAGCTCCTTATAATCACGAATAGCTGAAAAAAAGTTTTCAGTTTCCACAGCTCTATACGTATTGCTGTCACCAAGATGTTGCATACACATTTCCATATAATCATTAAAACCCATGACAACCAGTTTGTTGCCTTTGTCAGAGGGTTTGAAAACAATATCATATTTCTTACTCAGAGTTAACAATGCTTTCCATTCTTGAATAGACATATTATAAACTATATTAGACCTATTACTCATAAATTGCTTGAATTCTAACTCAGAAAAATGATTTACCAAGTTAACAAATTGACATACATCAGTATTGAGAGAATCAGGCATAAAAGTACTGTATGAAGGAACATTAGAAGTATCAAACATAAAATATGCATTATTATCATCATTTTCTGAAGCACATGAATAAAAACTATCCATAGAGCTATCTAAACTCTCTTTTTCTATTTCTGAGGCAGAGAAAACATTCTTACTAAAAAAATATTTTAAGTGCAATTTTCTAGAAAAAACAAACACATCACTTTTAATATCATGTAAACGAGTAACCACTGTAGGGACAAATTTAAGTCCCTTATTTAATACAGACATTTCTATGTCACTAAAATTGTAGTTAGAAAGATTAACTACATAGTCTGTAACATTTAACATTCCATTAATATGCTGTGTAGAACAAACATTACCGTCTTCCCCGTTTTGACCCCCTCTGTCCAAAGCGTTGCCCACCTTGGTTGGAAAACTGGGTTTTAATGATTATATGGAAATATGTATGCAACATCTTGGTGACAGCAATACGTATAGAGCTGTGGAAACTGAAAACTTTTTTTCAGCTATTCATGATTATAAGGAGCTAATTTATAAGGGGTTAAAACTTGGCTATTTTTGCCAGTCAGATGTTAAAAAAAAGTTTCAGACAACAGGCTGTAAAATGGCCTTATTTTACTGCCTGCCTAAAATTCATAAGAATCTACATAAACCCCCTGGGAGACCCATAGTTTCTGGGTCTAAGTATTTTCTTCATAATTTAGGTGTAGTTTTGCATCACTTTTTGTATCCCTATGTTACTAGGTTGCCTTCCTATATAAGTGATGTCTTTGACTTTTTGGCTAAAATAAAAGATGTCAAAGTAAATAGGAATATGGTTTGGGTCAGCATTGATGTAAAAAGTTTGTATACAAGCATTGGACATGAGTATGGATTGGAAGCCCTTCGGTTTTTCCTTGGCAATTCTCCTGCTTCAGAATATGTTATGGAAATGGTTTATTTTTGTTTGACACATAATTTTTTTGAATTTAATAATATTATATATCATCAGTTACAGGGCACGGCTATGGGGCTTCATTTGCCCCATGTATGCAAATCTTTTATGGGTTTTTGAATCAAATATTATTTATAAGCATAGATTTTTTCAGGAACATGTTATTTATTATTTCAGATATGTTGATGATTTAATATTTCTGGTAGACAGTGACAAAGATACAATTATTGAAATTTTTAATGAAATTAATGTTAATAAATTTCATATCAAATTTGATGGCCTTAATATTGGTCACACTATCCCTTTTTTAGATATAGTATTGGATATTTCAGATGGTGAGAATATAACTACCCGTCCTAATAAAAAATTTGAAGGGACTTGTCAGTATTTACATGCAAATAGTGGCCATCCTTTACATGTTATTGAGGCTCTACCTTATGGTGAAATGCTACGTATTTCCAAGTTATGTAATAGATCTGATGTATTTCATGAAGAAATGTGCCTTTTGGTGCAATCTTTTTCTACTAGAGGCTATGGCACCAATATTTTGGATAAGAGCTTCTTAAGATTGTGTACAGGTGTTAAACCCAGAGATAAAAAATCTATTCAACAAAGGGGGTGTAATACATTACAACATGACAGCTCAGGTTCTACTAAAGAAAATATTTATTTTGTTACTACCTATGGTAGTTTTACAAAACAGTTCCTTGATATTGTCAGCCAATATTGGCTTTATTTTTGTTCACTCAGAAATGTTCAACAATGGCTTGATGTAAATATGAAGTTTTCCTATCGTAAAGGCAAGAATATAAAAGATTTTCTTGTAAGATCTAAGATCAAGATGCCTGCTTCACAAATATACATGGAACCTGCTAAAATTGGGACTTTTCCCTGTGGGAGATGTAAGGTTTGTAAACATATTGTATCCAATTTTAATTTTATTAATAATGTCAAATTTGATAGTTGGGGTACATTTAGTTGCAATTCTGAGGGTGTCATTTATGCTCTAAAGTGCCCATGTAACAAATTTTACATCGGGGAAACAAAGAGGCCTTTCAAAATAAGGTTTTGGAGCATTTAAGAGACATCAAAATGGTAAAGAAGACAGCCCAGTTGCAGCACATTTTTGGAAGCACATGATAAATGTAATGAGGGCTTGAAAGGAACTATTTTAGAACAAGTTTGTGTTTCTATGTACAATGATATTGATGTTAAAACTAGATTAGTGCAGAAAGAAACTGTATATATTTTAAAATTTAAAACCATGTTTCCTTTTGGGCTGAATGAAGAGCTCAACTGGAGAACATTAGTTTGTTGAATTGTTGTACTAATTGATTAATTATGTAATTATCTTATTTGCTATGTATATAAGCTGCTGCTGCTGCATGCAAGTGTTTTATTCTCCTTGAAGGCTTTTGGCCGAGACGTCAGAGAGAAAGATTTTGTGCTTTTAAATAAATCCTGGTGGAACTTGTTCCTGTTGTTTGTTACTCTCAACAGAAGGCACCCCAGCAGAGAATCAAACCAGAGAACCTCATGCTGTGAGGTGACAATGCTAACCACTGCATCACTGCACCACTGCACCTCACTGGATAATACAATAAACCAAAGTAGGAGGCCATCACTTCCAGTGGGTGCATCTGCAGGGATTTGCTCCAGAAACTTGAGTATTTACTTTGTAGTGGTTCTCAGGAGATAGAATAGGTGGTATAAGTGGGGGTGTGGAAAGTGGGCAGTTGATATTGTTAGAGAGGTGTGAGAGGGCTGTTGAATTCTGTTAGAAAGTCTTTGAGGTGGACCAGGTCTGATGCAGTAGGTAGTACATCATAATTTCTGGGGGATTAAAGAAATCCCAATCCCTCAGAGCCACACACTCCAGGGATCTAAACCTGGTCATCACAATGAACAAAACATGCTGGAGGGATAGGTTCTTGACCCAGAGCCTCTCCATACTCTGGAATAGACTTCCCATACATGTCAAGCTGAGCGCCTCTTTGGCCTTCTTCAAAAAGAACCTTGACGATTGGGTGGGAGATAGGAAATTCACACCAGGGTTCACATCGATCACCCTGTTAGACAGGGGACTAGGGAAGTAATAGCCAGGGAATTGTTATGGCTAGGCTTGTATAGGCCCTAGGGCTGATAGCCTAATACCAACCTATATACCTATGAACCCATGAGTTTGTCTTTTTGTGTTGGTTTCTGCCTGTGATGTTATAGACTAAGTTCTTGAAATACTTAGGGTTCATAGGTGTGGACTAGGCTAATGGCCCTGGAGTCTTTACAAGCCTAGCCCATAGGATTACCCCGACATTGTGCCAACTGACCTTAGTCCCCAGTGCCTCTGTTGAGTATCACCACTGTAGTGATCCCTGGGGTGAATTTTCTATTTCCCATCCACTCATCAAGATTTCTCTTGAAGAGGGACAGTGAGGTGCTCTGCTTGATATGTATGGGAAGTCTATTCCATAGCATGGGCAGTCTCTGGGTTATGAACCTGTCCTCCAGCATGTTCTGTTGATTGTGGTAATGAGGTTGTGGTTTCTGGAGCATGTGATGTGGAGAGATTGGGATTTCTTTTGATGTAGCATTTCTAACAGAGCTGGGTCAGACATGGCTTTGTAAGTCAAGAAGAGATCGCCTCTAAGTAGGTAATATGAGACAGAGAATAGTTGGGAGTTTTTTGAGTCTGTCCATATAGGACAAGTGTTTAAGGCCTAGGAGCCTGTTTGTGAGGTAATTGTGTAGCCTCTCCAGTTGTTGCAGGTTTCTAGTGAGGTACATGCCAAATGGGGCATTGTACTCGATGATTGGCCTGAGGGAAGAGTAGAGGGAGACAATGACCTCTTTCTTCCTGGATGCAAAACCCTTAGTAATGAGATATGTCACATAGAAGGACTTTCTAACCACAGTGGCAATGTGGTGGTCAAAAGAAAGGCTGCTGTCAACCTGTGTTCCCAGATTTTTTCTAATGTCTTCTGTGTTCAGTGGACTACCATTGATCTGGTAATTCATGGGAACTGGGTTTTTCCCAAGGGGGATGACAACACATGTTTTGGCATTGAGCTTAAGGCATTGGTTCTGACACCAGTCATTGATCTCAGTGAGACCTTTCTGTAGGATGTCAACATCACTCGGGGAATTAATAATAGCTCCCAACTTGCAATCGTCTGCGAACTTTGTCAGCAAGAGTCCCTTTGTGTTGGCCTGGACATCAGAGAAGTAGATGCCAGACAGGAGAGGACCCAGGACCAAACCCTCTGGGACTCCACTCGTGACTGGTTGGCAGTCTGACTTGGAGTCGACTACTTTCACACTGTGGGTTCTATCTGTGAGCCAGTTTGTGACCCACCTAGTCATATAGGGGTTGATGCCTAGCTTAGTGAGTTTTTCTATGATTCCTGAGTGGGGAATGGTATCAAAGGCCTTGGCCAGATCAAGGTAGCCTGTATGAACCACCTTGCCTTCATCCACAGCTCACTTCCAGTGGGTGCATCTGCAGGGATTTGGTCCAGAAACTTGAGTATTTACTTTGTAGTGGTTCTTAGGAGGTAGAATAGGTGGCGAAAGTGGGGGTGAGGAAAGTAGGCAGTTGGCATTGTTAGAGAAGTGTGAGAGGGCTGGTGAATTCTGTTAGAAAGTCTTTGAGGTGGACCTCTGATGCAGTAGGTAATACATCATTCTTCATTTTGTGTCATCTGTAGTGGAGTGAGCTTCCTTTGTGTCATCATATCACATTTTGTCAAGGTTTCATGTATTTTTTCATACATTTGTGTTGTTGGTATTGAAGTGAACTTCCTTTGTGTCATCATATCACTTTTTGGCACAGTTGCATGTTTTTTATAAATTTTTTAATCAGATAAGCCCTCTGGTCACAAGTTTTGCCTTTTCAGGGGGTGATCTGGGAGTATCGCCTGATTTAGTGACTTGCTCAAAGTCACACAGTAGACAAAAATCAGTTCCTGTATCCTTGACTACAGGAAACACCTCGTTAGTGTCTCAGAGCCTTAATCCTCTGTACTAGCTCTCAGGTTGATGAACATGGTTTGATTTTCAAGGGGGGAGTTTGCTTCCATTTCTTCCCTGTTTTCAAAGATCCTTAACAACCATAAATGCAATGTTAGAATTAGTCTAGACACTCCTCATCCAACTTCTTTAACTAAAGGTATTCATCAAGATTCTGTTTTATCCCCCTTTTCTTCTGTCTTTATAAAGACAAACTCCCCTCCATACCAAGCAGTCACAAATTCCTATATTACTCTATTAGGACACTTTGGAGATAAAATTTCAACTTCAAATAGACTTGCAAGAACTTGTTGTCTGGCTCATCAGTAGGAAAATATTTTTAACTTTACCAAAGCTGAAACAATAATTTGTAGAACAAGTCATGAGCTAACTCTGGCTCCCTAGGCCTGGCATAATAAAACACTCAAAACAATGTACTTCAAGTATATAGACCTCTGGTAAGACCAGAACCTTCATTTCTACCTTCATATCTAAATTGCTAGATCTAAAGTCCAAAGATATATATTGTTCTGGGGATGGAAATTAACATATTTTTTCTGTCCATCTGCCAGCAAATCTACTGCCAAAGGAATTCTATTAGCAAATGTGGAATATGGCCTACCAATCAATGTGTCTGCTTCACAAAAGAAGTTACAATCCCTTTAAACCCCTTCTAATTTATTCTATCATTTTACAGTCCAAGCCCTTGATAAGAAAAAATATCAGTTTTCTCTCCTGAGTAAAGCAAAACATCTGTCAATCCAACAAGGATTCATACTCCTTCTGTGGTCTTCTGTTTATAAACTATTCAAAGAAAAATAATCTCACTACTGTCCTGGCAGACTCACAATAAAAAAAAGAACCTTAACATCCACTTTCCTTCATAAATGCTGTCCCCCTTCTTACTGCCCCCATACACTGGCACACAGAAATTCAGCATATAAGCTGTACATTCTATTCTCTTCACCTGGTGAAACACGTGGGAATCATCCCTCACAGCTTCAGAAAAGTAAGTAATTACCCTGAGTTCAAATCCAAACTAAAATCTCTCCTGGACAAAAGTTCTAAGTGCACCAGCTTTAAAGACAACACACATAACCATCATAGCCTAGCTGATCACACATCATAAAACCCCCAAATTCTAACTTACAACTATACTTAACTCATTTTTTCCTACATGAGTTTAGTCATCAGAAAAGCAGAATTCCAGTGTATCTTGTAAGAGTATATTCTTCTTTATAGGATACTTCACTGAAACAAGGATACTTGCCACCATTTTCAAAGTTAAATTTCTGAAGTCCTAGTAAAAGTATATACTTCAAACAAAGTCAGTAAAGTGCCATCCACAAGCTGACCTGATTTGCTGAGCATGACAGTGAAATAGTCAACATGGGATGTGCAGAGCTGGAGTTATTCAGGAGTGTTTGCAAAAAGTTATGAAAATATGATACACTTCCATGTTTAAATTAATAATGCAAAAACCAAGCATGATCCTGTCTTGTTGGGAATGGTGTGTTCAAGCAGTGGGCATTAGTAAAAATGATAGTAAAACATAATGGGTAATGTGAAGACATTCTGAGATATAAATACTTTTTTGATAAAGTAGTTATGACTAGCAACCTGTATGTTCATAACTGTATTAATTTCATAAAAAACTGTTACCTACAGGTGAACAAATGGTGCCATCATATGAAAAACATTAAAGCACACAGTGTTGTTTCCATTACTTGTCATTTAATACAAATGGTTTTGTAGATTAATATTGTCTTGAAATATTGAGAAAATATATGCATCATTAAGATATATTCAGCAATATCATAAAACAGCAGTATGCTATACTGTCCTTTCGTACAACAGTGGAAAGCTCTTGAACAGGTGAAGAGTTATTTGCTGTATTAGAATATCTTACATGTTTAGAGAGATTTATCCCTTTGTTTGACCATAACAAAAGTATTTTTTTGGCAAATAAAATACATTCTTCTTTCATAAAACTGCAATATAAAATTGACAGTTTCATACAGACATTTGCTACTTACACAAGTGTATAGCACATTGTCTACCAAAAAGTATATTTTACATTTTTTGTAACTTACATAATTTATTAGATATTATAAATTTCTTAGAAAGCAAGTATTTTTTCGGGCTTAGAAGACCTCAGGAAACAAAGATGGTAATTATCCTCCTGTTCTGGATTAAATGAGTTAAAAACTTGAACAATGCCTATTTCAACTGTTCGTAACTCGTCGTTCTTTCTAAATTCTTCTTTAGTATGCTAATCAATCTTAAACCTTCGTAACTTTCTTCTTAAACCCTCCTTTCTCACTGCTCTGCCATAACATATAATGTCCATTGGTGTGAAAGAAGTATTTCACTACAGATAAAAATACTTTTTTAGCTTATAACTTTATGTTTGCTTTAAATGTAATGTACTTTTCACTGTATCTGCTATATTTTTCTACAGTTGTAAACTTGTGCTTCTGTTATGCACACATGCAAATTTTTCATTCTCTTGCATTATCCTAGAATAAGTCTGTATGTGTTCTATAATAATTAGTAAATACAAATTAGAATGAAATTAAATATAATAAACTTAAAAACTGTATCCTGGTCATGTTGCATTATTAGAGACACAGTTACAATATCTGACTAATGTGGTTTAAACTTAGACAGGTATGGTACGATCTCCAAGAATCATAAGACCATAAGTGAACATCCGGTGTTTGTTCACAAAATAGGACAAAATTTGAAGAGCAAATTTTAAAGTAAACCCATTACCAGAAATAGTAAAGGAAAGGATGGGGGTACACGCAAGTGTGGACAGTGCAATCAGTGTAGTGCTGTAATGGAAAGTATCTCTCTTACACTGGATGACATCAATAAAACTGTGGTAAGATTTAGGAATGGTAATTGCCGCATCCAACACATGATATATTTAGCCAAGTGTACAAAATGCCCATGATATTATGTGGGCAAGACTGACAGGTGTTTAAGGAATAGAATTTATGACCATTTCTATTGTATAAGGAAAAAAGAAATGAAAAATGCATTATGCAGACACCTTGTCAAGAGTTCAAGTTGTGACACTTTTAAATTTGCAGAATTAGAGCAAATAGTGGATAATCCTAGGGGCACAACATTTGTAAGAAATTAGGGGAAAGATAAACTAGGTGGCAGATTTTGTTAAATGCATCTGTATACTCAGGTTTAAACGACAGCATTTCTATTAAACCTGTATTGGAAAGTAAAAACTAAAAAGCATATAACACAACCAAGGGATTATGATTGAATGGTGATTTTATTGTATTGTAACACTTTATAAAAGTTCATGATAGTGTGCATGGATCATTATTTTATATGTTTAACACATTGTATAATATCACTAGTGATAAAAAGAGGGAATGAATGTGTAGTATATATGAGCAATTTTATTAAGCACTGAGCACTTTAAATGTATGAGTATATTTAATTGATAGATTAATCAAATGGTACTATTGGTCAGATTTACATATATAACCCACCATGAAATTAATGAATGTGTTCTGATGAAGTCTATTTGTAGTAGATGAAAGCACTTAACATGGTTTGAAGTGGTTCGTTTGTCAAATAAAGAAGTGTTATACAAGGAACTTTGGTGCATTTTGTGAATTCTGACACCCAGCACAGCAAACGGAGTTTTAGTTTATTTTCTATTGTGTTGACTTTCACTGACTGTTGTGGTATTTACAAGTTGGTGTAGGTGTAATGGATTCAATAGATGAGTTGCCATCCATATTCTCTCCAGAGAGGAGAGATGATATACAAAAAATGCAATCGGAGATGGCTATAATCAAGGGTGAGCTCACGCGGCTTATTGAAATGATAAGCCAGCCTGTAGGAAGTAATGAAGACATGCGGATAGTGACATCATTGCGTACGCTCAGTGGAAGCAAGTCTTTGAACCATATACCTAACGGTCAAGGGAATGGCGACGTGCAGGATTTCAGAGCCTCTTATGGATCCACTGTAGGGCAAAATGTAAAGTTTGCAACGTAGGAGACGGATTGCGAGTGGAGAACAGCGGATCGGAGGTTGATTTCAACATATCTGGAGCTAGACTCAAGCGTGACATTCCTAAAAAAACTTACTCAATGGTGGGACATTCTTTAACTACAGGTACTGTTAAAGCACTAACTGATAAATTTAATAATTTAAATGACAAAGAGATGCGGTACGAGCTGGATGATTTTTTTAAATGTAATTTTGATTTTAACAGTAACGAGCATAATAGAATGAGTAATAACAAAGAAGAATTCAATAATGGAAATGACAAGACCTTAAAAGACTTTATATATGACTTTGGCAAAAAGCTGGGAATTGTGAAAAGTATCCAACTTGACAATATGTCTTTGAAGAGATGTTTAGATTTAAAAATTGTACCGATGGGCTTAAGATTTTCTAAACAGCCCATGGGAGTGGAAATGAATGAATTTAATATATTAGAATGTACTAATCTTTTTAATAATTTTGGTTTTAGTTTTATGAAATTTATTATAAGTTGTAATGGTAAAAAATTATGCACATATATGACAGAAATTGAACAACTGAATGAAATTATTACGAAATATTTGTTATTTAATGAATATGAAATTTTTTATAATACACAATTTATTTGAGTAGAAAAAAACAACAAAAACAGTTTGATAGAAAATGTCGGAAAATAAAAAGAGATTTAGAACAGTATGAGAATAAACAGGCTTACAGATGGGGGAATTATAATGAATCTAGTGACCAGTCATCTAATGGTAACAAAACAGATGCGGGAGTGGAAGAGAATTATGACAATAGGGGGAGAAGAGGATGGAAAAATAACAATAGGAATTTTTTAGGGAAAAAGCAAGGGTGGCAAGGAGTGGAAAAACAGGGACCTGTGATCTACAAAAATTGGAGCAATTCCACCGGTCAGGAGAATTGGCAATACAAGGGCAGAAAGAACTGGACAAGAAGGTGACTATAACAAAACACAATGATATACATTACAGTCTAGGGGACTTCAGTATATTTAATTACACACAGTTAGAATTGGAAAGGGAACATTTCTCCTTGTTTTCTAAAGGAATGAAGTATGTTCCTAATACTAATTTTAATATAACTGACTATGTAGTAGAATTCAAGATGTATATGCGGAAACTTAATCTTGCCATCCACTTTCGAGAAAATAAGGATGAAAAAAATGAAAAACTTTTTAAAAAGAGAAGTACTTACACTCCCCCTATGAATACTACATTGGCAACTTTCGAGAACGTGGTAACGGATGAGATGTATGCATTTTGGAACAAGTGCAAAAATAAAAAGATGAGGTATAATTTGAATAAAAGTGAGTTTCAAGCTTTAAAAGAAATTCAAGGGAATAATCAAATCCGTGTTATGAAACCCGACAAACGGGATGGTATAGTGTTATATGACACCTTTGAATATATAAATAAAATAAACACTATACTACTTAATTCAGGGAATTATGAGGTGTCATCATTAAATGAAGTAAATATAGGACACCACAAGATAGATTTATTTTTGGAAGAATTTTTATTGGATGGAAGGATAGACATGGACATGTACAATTTTTTAAAAGTGAGACATCCTGTTTTAGGTATGATAGTGCGGATCCCTAGAGTACACAAAGACATAATCGATCCTCCTTTTCATCCTATAATATCAGGGAACAAATCCAAATCTTTTTCATTCGGTATAGTTATAGAATTTGAAACCTATATACAAAAAATACCACATATAGTTATCGATTCATGGGAATTTTTAGGTCGACTTACCACAGATTTATGTATAAAGGATATAATATTTGTTACAATAGATGTGGTTGACTAATTTTCTTGTATTTCCAAGGATGATGGAATGAGGTGGTTTACTAACAGTATTGAAACATTTGCTGGATTGTCATGGGAAAAGGTGTTGTTGATTTTGGAATTTATGGACATAGTATTAAAATACAATTATATCTTTTTTGAAGGAGAATACTGCAGACAGTGTAAGGTGGTGGCAATGGGGGCGGATTGCACTCCAATTTTTGCCAATTTAGTTCTTCTTGATTGTGAGACTGAACATATATTCAACAGTAGGTGGTACAAATATATAAGGTGTTATGTAAGATTTTTGGATGACATGTTTATTCTGGGGACTGGATCTGTTAATGAACTGAAACTATTTTTGGAGTATCTGAATTCTTCTAGTGAGCATTTGAAATTTACGTAAATTTTGACATGAAAGGTATCTCTTATTTAGATACACATATATCCATAGAAAACGATCAATTTAAGTCCAAAATATTTAGGAAAGACACTTTTAGCAATTCTTATTTAGAATACTCTAGTTGCCCACATACAGTCAAAAACATAGTATAGTAAAGGGTCAGTGTATCAGAGCAGCTAGAATGACTTCTGAATATGATAATATGGTAGAGGAGCTTGACAAGCTACGCAGTATGTTCAGCAAAAGGGCATATCCCATTGAATTGAGTGACAATATCAAAAAATATGTCAAAGGAAAATGGGGCAAAAAATACAAACCCTTACTAGGTACTGGGCTTACTAGAACCTCAGACAATAGCAATATTGGCGACAATTGTGAGATTAAGACTAAATTCCAGAGAGCGTGTATATTCCAATACGGTTCTTATGTTAAGGAAATACAAAAAATAGTAGAAGGAAATTGGAATATAATAAAAACTGAAGATATTATATATTAGACCGTTGGTGAACATCCAGTGTTTGTTCACAAAACAGGACAAAATTTGAAGAATAAATTTGAAAGTAAACCCATTACCAGAAACAGTAAAGGAAAGGATGGGGGTACACGCAAGTGTGGACAGTGCAATCAATGTAGTGCTGTAATGGAAGGTATCTCTCTTAGACTGGATGACATTAATAAAACTGTGGTAAGATTTAGGAATGGTAATTGCCGCACCCAACATGTGATTCATTTTACAAAGTGTACAAAATGCCCATGTTATAATGTGGGCAAGACTGACAGGTGTTTAAGGAATAGAATTTATGACCATTTCTATTGTATAAGGAAAAAAGAAATGAAAAATGCATTATACAGACACCTTGTCAAGAGTTCAAGTTGTGACACTTTTAAATTTGCAATATTAGAGCAAATAGTGGCTAATCCTAGGGGCACAACATTTGTAAGAAATTAGGGGAAAGATAAACTAGGTGGCAGATTTTGTTAAATGCATCTGTATACTCAGGTTTAAACGACAACATTTCTATTAAGCCTGTATTGGAAAGTAAAAACTAAAAAGCATATAACACAAGCAAGGGATTATGATTGAATGGTGATTTTATTGTATTGTAACACTTTATAAAAGTTCATGATAGTGTGCATGGATCATTATTTTATATGTTTAACACATTGTACAATATTACTAGTGATAAAAAGAGGGAATGAATGTGTAGTATATATGAGCGATTTTATTAAGCACTGAGCACTTTAAATGTATGAGTATATTTAATTGATAGATTAATCAAATGGTACTCTTGGTCGGATTTACATATATAACCTAGCATGAAATTAATGAATGTGTTCTGATGAAGTCTATTTGTAGTAGATGAAAGCACTTAACATGGTTTGAAGTGGTTCGTTTGTCAAATAAAGAAGTGTTATACAAGGAACTTTGGTGCATTTTGTGAATTCTGACACCCAGCACAGCAAACGGAGTTTTAGTTTATTTTCTATTGTGTTGACTTTCGCTGACTGTTGTGGTATTTACAAGTTGGTGTAGGTGTAATGGATTCACTAGATGAGTTGCCGTCCATATTCTCTCCAGAGAGGAGAGATGATATACAAAAAGTGCAATCGGAGATGGCTATAATCAAGGGTGAGCTCATGAGGCTTATTGAAATGATAAGCCAGCCTGTAGGAAGTAATGAAGACATGCGGATAGTGACATCATCACGTACGCTCAGTGGAAGCAAGTCTTTGAATCATATACCTAACAGTCAAGGGAATGGCGGCGTGCAGGATTTCGGAGCCTCTTATGGATGCACTGTAGAGGAAAATGTAAAGTTTGCAACGTAGGATACGGATTGCGAGTGGAGAACAGTGGATCGGAGGTCGATTTCAACATATCTGGAGCTAGACCCAAGCATGTCATTCCTAAAAAAACTTACTCAATAGTGGGACATTCTTTAACTACAGGTACTGTTAAAGCACTAACTGACAAATTTAATAATTTAAATGACAAAGAGATGCGGTACAAGCTGGGTGATTTTTTAAATGTAATTTTGATTTTAACAGTAACGAGCATAATAGAATGAGTAATAACAAAGAAGAATTCAATAATGGAAATGACAAGACCTTAAAAGACTTTATATATGACTTTGGCAAAAAGCTGGGAATTGTGAAAAGTATCCAACTTGACAATATGTCTTTGAAGAGATGTTTAGATTTAAAAATTGTACCGATGGGCTTAAGATTTTATAAACAGCCCATGGGAGTGGAAATGAATGAATTTAATATATTAGAATGTACTAATCTTTTTAATAATTTTGGTTTTATTTTTATGAAATTTATTGTAAGTTATAATGGTAAAAAATTATGCACATATATGACAGAAATTGAACAACTGAATGAAGTTATTACGAAATATTTATTTAATGAATATGAAATTTTTTATAATACACAATTTATTTGGGTAGAAAAAAACAACAAAAACAGTTTGATAGAAAATGTAGGAAAATAAAAAGAGATTTAGAACAGTATGAGAATAAACAGGCTTACAGATGGGGGAATTATAATGAATCTAGTGAC
The DNA here is from genome assembly GCF_019279795.1 of Protopterus annectens. NCBI lineage: Eukaryota > Metazoa > Chordata > Ceratodontiformes > Protopteridae > Protopterus > Protopterus annectens. Next base: position 1,053,990,117 of record NC_056735.1, read on the forward strand.
CAGTCATCTAATGGTAACAAAACAGATGCGGGAGTGGAAGAGAATTATGACAATAGGGGGAGAATAGGATGGAAAAGTAACAATAGGAATTTTTTAGGGAAAAAGCAAGGGTGGCAAGGAGTGGAAAAACAGGGACCTGTGATCTACAAAAATTGGAGCAATTGCACTGGTCAGGAGAATTGGCAATACAAGAGCAGAAAGAACTGGACAAGAAGGTGACTATAACAAAACACAATGATATACATTACAGTCTAGGGGACTTCAGTATATTTAATTACACACAGTTAGAATTGGAAAGGGAACATTTCTCCTTGTTTTCTAAAGGAATGAAGTATGTTCCTAATACTAATTTTAATATAACTGACTATGTAGTAGAATTCAAGATGTATATGCGGAAACTTAAACTTGCCATCCACTTTCGAGAAAATATGGATGAAAAAAATGAAAAACTTTTTAAAAAGAGAAGTACTTACACTCCCCCTATGAATACTACATTGGCAACTTTTGAGAAAGTGGTAACGGATGAGATGTATGCATTTTGGAACAAGTGCAAAAATAAAAAGATGGGGTATAATTTGAATAAAAGTGAGTTTCAAGCTTTAAAAGAAATTCAAGGGAAAAATCAAATCCGTGTTATGAAACCCGACAAACGGGATGGTGTAGTGTTATATGACACCTTTGAATACATAAATAAAATAAACACTATACTACTTAATTCAGGGAATTATGAGGATTCATCATTAAATGAAGTAAATATAGGACACCACAAGATAGATTTATTTTGGAAGAATTTTTATTGGACGGAAGGATAGACACGGACATGTACAATTTTTTAAAAGTGAGACATCCTGTTTTAGGTATGATAGTGGGGAACCCTAGAGTACACAAAGACATAATCGATCCTCCTTTTCATCCTATAATATCAGGGAACAAATCCAAATCTTTTTCATTCGGTATAGTTATAGACACTTGGTTGAAACCTATATACAAAAAATACCACATATAGTTATTGATTCATGGGAATTTTTAGGTCGACTTACCATAGATTTATGTATAAAGGGTATAATATCTGTTACAATAGATGTGGTTGACTTATTTTCTTGTATTTCCAAGGATGATGGAATGAGGTGGTTTACTAACAGTATTGAAACATTTGCTGGATTGTCATGGGAAAAGGTGTTGTTGATTTTGGAATTTATGGACATAGTATTAAAATACAATTATATCTTTTTTGAAGGAGAATACTGCAGACAGTGTAAGGGGGTAGCAATGGGTGCGGATTGCACTCCCATTTTTGCCAATTTAGTTCTTCTTGATTGGGAGACTGAACATATATTCAACAGTAGGTGGTACAAATATATAAGGTGTTATGTAAGATTTTTGGATGACGTGTTTATTCTGGGGACTGGATCTGTTAATGAAGTAAAACTATTTTTGGAGTATCTGAATTCTTCTAGTGAGTATTTGAAATTTACGTAAATTTTGACATGAAAGGTATCTCTTATTTAGATACACATATATCCATAGAAAACGGTCGATTTAAGTCCAAAATATTTATGAAAGACACTTTTAGCAATTCTTATTTAGAATACTCTAGTTGCCACACATACAGTCAAAAACATAGTATAATAAAGGGTCAGTGTATCAGAGCAGCTAGAATGACTTCTGAATATGATGATATGGTAGAGGAGCTTGACAAGCTAGGCAATATGTTCAGCAAAAGGGCATATCCCATTGAATTGATTGACAATATCAAAAAATATGTCAAAGGAGAATGGGGCAAAAAATACAAACCCTTACTTGGTACTGGGCTTACTAGAACCTCAGACAATAGCAATATTGTAGACAATTGTGAGATTAAGAATAAATTCCAGAGAGCGTGTATATTCCAATAAGGTTCTTATGTTAAGGAAATACAAAAAATAGTAGAAGGAAATTGGAATACAATAAAAACTGAAGATATTATATATTAGACCATTGGTGAACATCTGGTGTTTGTTCACAAAACAGGACAAAATTTGAAGAGTAAATTTGAAAGTAAACCCATTACCAGAAACAGTAAAGGAAAGGATGGGGGCACACGCAAGTGTGGACAGTGCAATCAATGTAGTGCTGTAATGGAAGGTATCTCTCTTACACTGGATGACATCAATAAAACTGTGGTAAGATTTAGGAATGGTAATTGCCACACCCAACATGTGATATATTTAACCAAGTGTACAAAATGCCCATGTTATTATGTGGGCAAGACTGACAGGTGTTTAAGGAATAGAATTTATGACCATTTCTATTGTATAAGGAAAAAAGAAATGAAAAATGCATTATACAGATACCTTGCCAAGAGTTCAAGTTGTGACACTTTTAAATTTGCAATATTAGAGCAAATAGTGGCTAATCCTAGGGGCACAACATTTGTAAGAAATTAGGGGAAAGATAAACTAGGTGGCAGATTTTGTTAAATGCATCTGTATACTCAGGTTTAAATGACATAATTTCTATTAAGCCTGTATTGGAAAGTAAAAACTAAAAAGCATATAACACAAGCAAGGGATTATGATTGAATGGTGATTTTATTGTATTGTACACTTTATAAAAGTTCATGATAGTGTGCATGGATCATTATTTTATATGTTTAACACATTGTACAATATTACTAGTGATAAAAAGAGGGAATGAATGTGTAGTATATATGAGCGATTTTATTAAGCACTGAGCACTTTAAATGTATGAGTATATTTAATTGATAGATTAATCAAATGGTACTATTGGTCGGATTTACATATATAACCCAGCATGAAATTAATGACTGTGTTCTGATGAAGTCTATTTGTAGTAGATGAAAGCACTTAACATGGTTTGAAGGGGTTTGTTTGTCAAATAAAGAAGCATTTTACAAGGAACTTCGGTGTATTTTATGAATTCTGACACCCAGCACAGCGAACGGGGTTTTAGTTTATTTTCTATCGCCAAGAATCATGTTAGAAAGGGTTTATCTGCTGGAATGTGTATATTTACAATATGAACTCTAACAAAATCTGTCTGTAACTACTAATAGTTTGAAGATGACTTACAGATTTAAAAGATGAAACACCACTCTGGCCTTTGCTTAGCTCAGTTTCAAACCTTGTAATTTCAGCTTGCTTAACAGATTAGTTAGTATAATATTACACTCTTGTTTTGTAGTGCCCCCAGTTCAAAATATAATCAATATTTGCAACATCTTCTTAGGCTTCAGTCATACCAGCTACACCATGTTGGAAGACTTCTGCAGCTGGCGAAATATCGGTAACCATTTGAAATGTCAGGATATACTTCAGCAAACCTTATAATATGGAAACTGAATAAAAAATACACAAGGAGAGGAAACTGAATAGACAAAAAATGAATTTATATATATTAAGTTGACAATGGTCATTTCCCTGAATATTTCCTTTTTCCTGAAGTATAATAATCATGGAGTTGGTATGTATAAGTTTGGGGGGGGTATTGCCTGCTCCCCTCGTCAGATGTGCAAGAGGGCTTGCCTCTCAACAATACACAAATTTGAAAGAGAAGAGAGATGTTCAGTATTCATTCTTCTCCTACATTTTTGGTCTTTTTTTGAGTTTGTCAGAACTATTTGTTTAACATTACCAGTTCTGACCAAAAATTACACTTTTGCTTCCATTATCCAACTAAATTTCCTGAATTATTTTAATCATACCCACAGACACAGATAAACATTCGCCTAGTACACTAGGAAGCTTTAAATAAGATTGCAGAGCTACACACTAAAACAGCTGCTTAGAAATGTTATTCTTGTATACACAGTTCAACCATGCTTGCCCTGTAGGCTTTAATTTGTGACTAGAATATTATAATAGCAAAGATAGGATGCAGATTTAATTAGCTTTCAATTTAGAATCAGCATTCTGAATCTAGACCCAAACATTATATAGCGCTGTGTGCCAGTATTAAGCATAAACACAGCAGAGTTGCTATTTATTTTTAATTTTTCATGGCAGACATCTTGAAACTTCTGCCAATCCTTCAAAATGTTATTATCCGGTATTTTTGCCACAGATCATTTTTTGCACACTCTGCATCCTATTTACAAGTGGTAATAGACAGAGGAGCAGGGCGGCTATGCAGTATGCCTGCATGCAAAAGCCCTTAGTGATTTATAAATATCTGGAATACAACACGACAACAACAGGGCAAGACCTATTGTCTAAATAGTATATGCTGCACATAGAATACCTATGCAAGCCACACCCCTCTTGATTATATGAGATTCTGCATGGCAGCACCTCTGGAATGTCACATGATCCCAGTTGGGTAATCTATATGACAGCTGTTGTATAAATGCAATACAATACAGTGCAATAATGTTTCATTTGGACTGCTACATTACCAATATTTATACATAAATGCAGTCCTTCTTCTGATCCTAACTACAAACATAGACCACATTACTGACACTGATCCAAATAAGATTGGCTTTGTGAAGGGTAGATCCTGTCTCCTGAACCTGATAAGCTTTATGTAGAAGTCACTGAGGCAGTTGACATTGGTCTGGCAGTACATGCTGCATTAGGATAAAACATCTTTTCCTCTGTTTCTTTAAGGGCTAGTCTCCTTGTAGTCTCAGTAATACTTTTTATTATAACTTCCTATCTCTCTATATTTGTAGGTTCATCTTTGAGTTTATTAGGTTTTATACAAACAAAAAGCAATAATGACAAAAACAAAGCCAAAAAGGGATGCTCTGACCTAACTTATTAAACAAAATTATTTGTTTATTGATACTCAGTATGAATTCTAACCTGGTCATAGGATAGAAACCACCCCACAAGCAGTCTCTAAATACATATATACAGAATTGACTCAAGGAAGTTACATATTTGCAATGTTCTTAGATTTCTCTAATACATTAAGGAGAGTCAGGTATGCCTTGTTGATATCCTAAACACATGTGAAATTCACTCCCTTGGCATCTTCAGATTTGACAGTTACCTCTATTTCAGAAGTGAGTCAGTAAGATGGAAGAACATCATGTTAGCTTCATCTATCAAATGGACAACTAAAAGGATCTTTATTCAGTCTCTTATCTGTTCTCTGTGTTTGCAACAATATGTGTAGATACTGTGGAAACTTCTGCATTGTTTAATATATGAAAGGTTGTACACTGCCATATTCCTCATGCACTTTATTAAAAGCTAAGACTACCCCTCTAACCAGGTTTTGCAAACTCCAGCACTTACCCTGTAACTCATGACTTTCAATGAATTCTGTGAAAACCAAGTGCATACTTTTCAGATCCAGGAATGTGCATCCAATCAGAAACTGCCGTTTACATATCTCAGCATTGTAAGGAAACTACACTGAAATGGGTCCATTAAATACCTTCACTTTTTTGTTGACCAGGACCTGAAATCTGACCTCCAAACAAAGGGGGGAAAAAGATAAGACAAGCTTAACTTATACACTGTTATACAGTGCAAAAAAGTATTTCACACCTGACACATGGATCTTTGTACCTCACACTGTTTGACTTTCTTTATTGCTCAGTCTTGTTAGCCATCCCATGTTAATATATGCGAAATAAATCTGAACAATGATAACATTGCAGTTGGCAAACTCTAAAGGGAATTTGCCAGTTGAAACTATTTCAACAAGCGAGGCTATTCTGCATCACCTTAAATCACATACTGGTGCACAGTAATTCTTGTACATCTATCAAGACAAGTATCATCTTACCTCCTTCTGTCAAGCAATTTTGGTCCTCAAATGACTGCATATGATTCTACTTTCTTATATTTCCTGCCCAAACAACACAGCTTCTTCTATGCTCAGCAAATGAAGCAGCATTTTCCCTTCCTTCAAACTTACTTCATTTTTATGACAACAAGAAAAATAACAAACTATCACATAACTGTATTTATTTGCATAGTCTATGCTTTACCTCAAGGGCCAGAAATATTTATATCCAGTATACGAAGGACTGTGCATGTTTTCTTCTCATAGCTGTACTGCATCTTGTTTAATGCTACTTCTCAAAATCAGAGCACATCTTCTCAACAAGCTCTAGATAATAGATGGATATACCAAAACAAAATTCTACACTTTATACCTATATTGTACAACTTATTTTAGCTTCTTGTGTTTATAGCTTGATCAGTGTGTCTTCAGACAGAACAGCTATTGTACTACGGAAATCTTGAATAACTAGATTAATAATAACTTGATTCATTTTGTACAAACCTGGAATTTAGTATTTATTTTGAGCTTATAGGATTTAGTGTATAATATACCTTGGGTTTAGAACTTTTATTGCTAGACTATACTGTACATGGGATTTCATCAGCTAGAACTTTTAAGTTATCAAAATAAAACTAACATGTTTATGTCTTATTTATTTGTTCCGAATAAGGATACTATAATGAAAAGATCCATGCATATTTATTTCTTTTCCTTTCTCATGGCCCCTAGAGTGATTAGACTTAATTAAACAGCATGAATCCAGCATTAGCAACACATTAAAGACGGTTATTTATTCACTTTAACCTTACAGGATGAAATAGCAGTGCCTCAATTAATGACTAAATACCAGTATTTCAAGACAGGCATAATGAGAAATGTAATAGCAAGATGTTTATGCCTGCTATAATAGTGTGCAGAAAGTTATCATTAGTGCCTATAAATTACATGTACAAGTGATGGAATCGACAAAAAAAACTGCATATACACAATTGTGCACTACTGACAGGTTTATACTATACTACTCTGAAATAAGAAAAAAAAAAAAATATATATATATATATTATATATATATATATATATATATATATATATATATATATACATCAAAAGAAAATGCACTACTAGAAAGAAAAGAGTTTGCATCCAGAGACTCTCCTAATTACCTTATAAAGCAAATCACTGTTCAGAAAAAAAAGTATATGGAGAATCAGACAAAGAAAGAAACTAAGTTAGTAACAGTGCTTTATTATATGCAACAAGGTTTTTGTATAAAGAAACACAGGCAAACAACTTACAATTTTTGCTTTTCCACTGGCTCAGTAAGAGTCATCTACAAGCATTTTTTGTTTTGCATGCAACTCCTTTCTGTATGATTGCATCATGGTACTCACAGACAAACATATAGCTACTATGTACTCCCCTGACTAAGCACTGAAATTATTTTTGCTAAGATTTAATCTAGAGTTTCCATACTATAAGCATCATTTCAGAATTAAGCCTTTGGCATCATCCATGGTCATTATTTGCTCAGTGTGACAATCCCAGTACCAGTGGGAAAAATGGGATATACCACATCATCATCATCGTCATCTTCTTTCAGCTGTTCCCGTTAGGGGTCGCCACAGCAGATCACCTGTTTCCATTTCTTCCTGTCCTCTGCCTCTTGCTCTTTCACACCAACCACCTGCATGTCCTCTCTCACCGCATCCATAAACCTTATCTTAGGCCTTCCTCTTTTCCTGTTACCTGGTAGCTTCATCCTTAGCATAGTTTTCCCAATATACTCAGCATCCCTCCTCAGCACATGTCCAAACCAACGTAATCTTGCCTCTCTGGCTTTGTCTCCTAACCTTCCAACCTGGGCTGACCCTCTAATATACTTATTCCTAATCCTATCCACCCTCGTCACACCCAGTGCAAATCTTAACATCTTTAATTCTACCACATCCAGCTCAAACTCCTGCCTTTTTGTCAGTGCCACTGTCTCCAACCCATATAACATAGCTGGTCTCACTACCCTCTTGTAGACCTTCCCTTTCACTCTTACAGGTACTCGTCTGTCACAAATCACTCCTGACACTCTTCTCCACCCACTCCATCCTGTCTGTACTCTCTTCTTCACCTCTCTTCCACACTCATCGTTACTCTGATCTATTGACCCCAAGTATTTAAACTCATCCACCTTTTCCACCTCTACTCCTTGCATCCTCACCATTCCTCTATCCTCCCTCTCATTCACACACATATATTCTGTCTTAGTCCTGCTGACCTTCATTCCTCTTCTCTCTAGAGCATATCTCCATCTCTCCAGGGTCTCCCCCACCTGCTCCCTTCTCTCACTACAGATCACAATGTCATCTGCAAACATCATAGCCCACGGGGACTCCTGTCTGATCTCATCTGTCAACCAGTCCATCACCATTGCAAATAAGAAAGGGCTCAGAGCTGATCCTTGATGTAACCCCACCTCCACCTTAAACACATCCGTCACTCCCACCACAGACCTCACCGCTGTCACACTACCCTTGTACATATCCTGTACCACTCTTACATACTTTTCTGACACTCCTGACTTCCTCATACAATACCACAACTCCTCTCTGGGCACCCTGTCATATGCTTTCTCTAAGTCTACAAAAACACAATGCACCTCCTTCTGACATTTTCTGTACTTCTCCATCAACACTCTCGGAGCAAAGATCGCATCTGTAGTGCTCTTTCCCGGCATGAAACCATACTGCTGATCACTAATCATCACGTCCCTTCTTAACCTTGCTTCCACTACTCTTTCCCATAACTTCATTCTGTGACTGATCAATTTAATCCCTCTGTAGTTACTACAGCTCTGCACATCACCCTTATTCTAAAAAATCAGTACCAAAACACTTTTTCTCCATTCCTCAGGCATCCTCTCACTTTCCAAGATTTCATTAAACGATCTGGTTAAAAACTCCACTGCCATTTCACCTAAACAACTCCATGCTTCCACAGGTATGTCATCTGGGCCAACAGCCTTTCCATTTTTCATTCTCTTCATAGCTATCCTTACTTCCTCCTTGCTAATCCATTGTACTTCATGATTTACTATCCCTACATCATCCAACCTTCTCTCCCTCTCATTCTCTTCATTCACCAACCCCCTCAAAGTACTCTTTCCATCTCTTCAACACACTCTCCTCACTTGTGAGTATGTTTTCCTCATTATCCTTTATCACCTTTACCTGCTGCACATCTTTCCTAGCTCGGTCCCTCTGTCTAGCCAATCGGTACAGGTCCTTTTCTCCCTCCTTAGTGTCCAACCTTTCATACAACTCTTCATATGCCTTATCCTTAGCCTTCGCCACCTCTCTCTTTGCCATGCACCTCATCTCCTTATACTCCTGTCTACTTTCTTCATCTCTCTGACAATCCCACTTCTTCTTTGCCAACCTCTTTCTCTGTATACTCTCCTGTACTTCCTCATTCCACCACCATGTCTCCCTGTCATCCTTCCTCTGTCCAGATGTGATACCAAGCACCTTTCTGGCCGTCTCCCTTACTAGCTCTGCTGTAGTTACTCAGCTATTTGGTAACTCTTCACTGCCACCCAGTGCCTCCCTTAACTCATCCCTGAACTCCACCTCACAATTACCCTTTTTCAATTTCCACCATTTGATCCTTGGTGCTGCCCTCACACTCCTCCTCCTCCTCTTCTTGATCACCACCGTCATCCTACAAACCACCATCCTATGCTGCCTAACTACACTTTCTCCGGTCACCACTTTACAGTCTCCAATCTCCTTCAAACTGGCCCTCCTACATAAGATATAATCCACCTGTGTGCATCTTCCTCCAGTCTTGTATGTCACCCTATGCTCCTCCCTCTTGTTAAAATACGTATTCACCACAGCCATGTCCATCCTTTTCACAAAATCCACTACCATCTGACCTTCTGCATTCCTTTGTTTAACACCATACCTACCCATAACTTCCTCTTCCCCTCTGTTCCCTTCACCAACATGCCCATTGAAATCTGCTCCAATCACCACTCTCTCACCCTTGGGTACAGTCATCACCACTTCATCCAATTCACTCCAAAATTTTAATTTCTCATCCATTGCACACCCAACTTGTGGAGCATATGCACTAACAACATTCTTCATTACACCATCAATTTCCAGCTTCATAAACATCACTCTATCTGACACTCTTTTCACCTCCAAAACACTCTTAGCATACTGTTTCTTCAGAATAACTCCTACGCCATTTCTCTTTCCATCCACACCATGATAAAACAATTTGAACCCACCTCCGATAAACCTAGCCTTACTCCGCTTCCATCTGGTCTCCTGCACACACAATATACCAACCTTCCTTCTGTCCATCATATCAGCTAGCTCTCTCCCTATACCAGTCATACTGCCAACATTCAAAGTTCCGACCCTCACTAGCACAGTCCTAGCCTTTCTCCTCTCTTCCTGCCTTTGGCCATGTCTTCCGCCTCTTCTCCTCCTTCAGCCAACAGTAGCCCAATTTCTGGCAGCACCCTGTAGGCTAACAGTACTGGTGGTGGTCATTGTTAACCCGGGCCTCAACTGATCTGGTATAAAAATGTTTATTGGTGTCTGCATGAAATGAACTGGCAAAGTTTTATGCCGGATTCCCTTCCTGACGCAACCCTCCCCATTTATCCGGGCTTGGGACCAGCACAAAGAAATGCACTGGCTTGTGCATCCCCAGTGGCTGGGTTAAAAATGGGATATACCACAACAGTGAATAAGTGAGAAGTTTCATTATTCCATACCATAGTAACTTAACTACAGTTCAGACTGAACTCAAAAAAGCAACTCAGGGACATCCAAGATGGCTGAACATTGAGTAACAACTTTATTTCAGCTCTCCCAGTGAGAAAACAGAAGCTCAGAATAGAGAGCCAGTAAACTCGCATTTTTGGATAAATTTTGGTAACTGGCTAGTAAGTGTACTGCCTGGATGCCAGCAGAAAAAAAATTCAGAGAACCTGAAAGTAAATCAATCACAAAGGTGAGGAAAAAAAGCAGTGTAAGCTCCAGCTTTGGTGCAAGACATGAATTCCAGTAACCTAGAGGAAAAAATAAGTCAAATGTCTTCAGAGCTGAATAAAGTAAAAGAAACACTGATGGGAGTATAATCAACTGAAATAACAAAAGGCTGCAAAAATGGAAGAAACATTAAACAGATATTCAGATGAGGTCATAAAACTGCAAAAATCACAGGTCAAAATGAAAAAAAAAGGCTAGCTGAATATGAGATTACTTAAGAAGAGATGTTTCAAAAAAATAGAATTAAGGGACAAAACACATAGGGAAAACCTGAGATTTTTTGCTGTACCAGAGAAGCTGGAAGAAACAAACTGTAGTAATTTTATGAAAGCACACATAAACAACTGGACTGGTATTCCACAGCAGAAGTTGTTAACTGAAAGGGAACATCATGTGTATGCTCCAAACTTGGCCATGAGAAGGCAACCTAGACCTTTAACAGAAAAGATGCAATCCTACCACCAGAAGGAGTTGGTTCTGACAAAACTGTGGCAGAAGAACAAAGTACTAAAGATTGGAGACAGTAGAGTATTTGTGAAAAATGATTACTAACTGTATACCAGGCAGAAGAGGAGTAAATGTATTCTTCTTATCAGGGAATGTTGAGAAGCAGGTATGAGATTCAAACTGCTATACCTAGCTATCTGCAGAATAATCTTTCCTGGAGGGACAAAATTATTTCTTTGCACCAAACATGCTAAGGAGGAAAATATACAAGCTTATTCTTGTCCAATAAAAAGCTCAAAAATAGAAGGAGATTCTGCTTATTGTTCTTCTGGCAATAAAGACCACAGAAAGATTGTGCCAGTGAAACCTTTTCCCATGATTCAAAGAAAATGCTTGAGTGATAGAAAAAAGCACAAGAGTTGACTAGAAGAACTGAGAGTACATTAGAAATTAAGCAGAGACTGGATTTGTGAGATGGAGATAAACAGGAATAAAACCAGCAACTTGGAAATTGACAAATAAATGTAAGATTGCAAAGCATTATTTATATTTGTGAAACATGACAGAACAAGAAAACTTGGAAATATTGGATTGTTTTGACTTTTGTTAAACTTGTAGTGGACTCTAAAGCATATGCCCTACTTCATGTCATTAATGTTTGGAAGAATGCTTAGTAGAGGGGAATAAGAGGTAAAGAGTTAACTGTAAGTAAAACAAAATTTTGCATGGTATAATCTGTGTGCTATAAAGTAAAGTTCTCTCAGCTATTTTTCAGGTGCAATAGGGATACTAAACTAAACATGTAGGCCTGTTTTTTCCTATTTTTCTCTGTCTCCTTGTTCAGTTTTAAGAAATGTAGGCACTGCAATGCAAAAAAAGAAGAAAAGTTTAGTCAAAACAGCATGACACAAGAAAAGATGATGTGCCTTTTCTCATTCTTACTTAGGGGAATGACTGGATTGAGGCTCATCTTAATCTAGTAACAAGTTTTAAGAAAAATCAAATAAATTAAACAAGAACATTGAATATAATAAAGCTTTCCCCTTTAAATAAATAAAATGCCTGTAGAAGCAACTCTGTATCTGGTATGCATGTCTCCATGGAGACAATCTGATAAAGAACAGTAAAAACAAAATACTTCTTTCTTTCAATGGCTAGGAGATAATGTTTTCTGAAAGCATTCAAGTGTTTTACCAAGCTGGGATAGTAATAAAGATAATGCAAAACTAGACATTGCTTAGTAGAAGCACAGGCTGCGCCACACATCTTAGAATGGATAACCTTTATTTTACATTAACCCAAGCCTATGACTGTGGCTGTCATTTTGGGAAAATTGTTTTTATTAGGAGGGTAAAACTTCAATATTTGAAGGTGTACATAGTTTTGTTTTGTTTTTTTTTTTTTTTTAGTATTAAGTTAATAGGATTTAAGGGTGTATTTGGGTGTTTTTGCTTTTTTGTCTGAGGGCTTTCAATAAAACAAAAATTTTTAAAAGATGTGACATAGGCTTAAATGGATATAACAAGAAGCAACTGTATAAAAGATAATCTGCATGTAACACAAAAGCTGGAACTATATATTTAACAAAAAAGCTGTTACAGATAAAGACGGAAATAGTAACTTTTTAACATAATGACACCTTCTATATTTTCTTTAAATGTTAATGGTCTCAAAGATATATACAAAAAAGAAAGAGTAGTGAACTATATTATAAAATGTAGAGAGCAGGTAGCTATGCTACAGCAGACACATTTGGAAAGAACTGAACATGTGAATCTGATAAAGATTTTCAAACAGCTATTCAGTGGAATACCTGAGACAAAGGAAAAGAGGAGTATTTCTTTTAATTGCAAGAGGAGCTCTAATAGTGATAGAGGAGGATAAAAAAGATAATTTTAAATTTATAGTACTAAGGGTCTACCAGCAAGAGAGGAGGAGGATTACACTAGCATGTACTTGCATTCCACCTAAAACTGCTAAAATGGAGTTTAAGAAAATTCTGGGAGAAATAAATTATTCAGCAGAGAATATTACTTATAGGTGTGGACTGGAATTTGATTATCAGCAGTGAAGATCTGTTTGGGGGCCCAGAAGGGAAAATATAACACAGAAGGCTAGATTTCTGAAGAAATTTATGAAAATATTTGGCATGGAATATAAGAATTCAGTAGTAGAAGTTCAGATTGAAATCCCAAGAAGGGAAGACATCCCTGATCAGCATCAGCAAGAAACTACGTTCCCTCATAAAATCATCCAAGGCTAGCTTTGAAAGAAAAATTGCCATGGACTCCAAAGATAACCACAAGGCATTCTTTAGCTATGTCAAGAATCTAAGTGGCAATTCTCATATCTGCTCGCAGTTAGTGCAGAATGGCACAAAATACACTGAACCGACTGATATAGCCAATATCCTAGCAGACAGGTTCAGTGCAAACTTCACCCCCCTCTCAGCCCCAAAAGGGCCCATAACTATACCAGAAGAATGTAGTGCCCCTAAAATCACAGACACTCAGGTTAAAATAGCCCTCTCCACAGCCAAAAACACAACATGAATGGGACCGGACGGTGTCCCAGGCTGCGTCCTACATGAGCTCAAAGATGAACTAACCTCTCACCTAAACACACTGTTTAAACTCAGCCTCTCCACAGGCTATGTGCCCACAGAGTGGCACACAGCAATGGTTATTCCACTCTACAAAGGTGGAGCCACAATGGACCCTGGGAACTATCATCCTATAAGCCTGACTAGCTTGGTCTGCAAAGTTATGGAGTGCATCATCATGCATCTCATTAACAGAGACATTAAAAACATCCAAACACTGGACCCTACCCAGTTCGGCTTTGCTAAGGGTAGATCATGCCTCCTAAACCTGGTGGACTTCTTTGAGACAGTTACCAAGGCTATAGACGAGGGAAAGGTGGTCCACACAGCCTACCTAGACCTTGCAAAGGCCTTCGACACCATTCCCCACTCAGGTATTATAGACCAGCTCACCAGCCTGAACATAAACCCCTATGCCACGAGATGGGTTGCCAACTGGCTCATGGACAGAACCCACATGGAAAGAGTTGCGGGAGCTAGGTCTGACTCTAAACAAGTTATAAGTGGCATTCCCCAGGGCTCAGTCCTAGCACCCCTCCTTTTCAGCATATACTTCTCAGAGGTACAGGCAAGCACAGGAGAACTATGGCTGACCAAGTTCACAGAAGACTGAAAACTAGGGGCTATAATTGACACTCCGGCTGACACAGACATCCTCCAAAAGGGTCTCACTGTGACAGATACCTGGTGTCAAAACCACGGCCTCAAGCTAAATGCCAAAATGTGCATAGTCATCCCCTTTGGAAAAAACAAAGTACCCACAAACTACCACATAGGTGGTAGCCACCTAAATACGAAAGATGTAATAAGGGATCTGGGGACCCAAGTAGATAGTAACCTCTCCTTTGATAATCACATTGCCAAAGTGGTTAGAAAATCCTTGTATGTGGCCCACCTAATCACAAAAGGGTTTGCATCCAGATCGAAAAAGGTCATTGGGCCCCTCTATGCATCACTCACCAGACCCATCATAGAGTACAAAGGCTCATTTGGGATGTACCATACAAGACCTCTGCAACAACTGGAAAGACCACAGAAGTACCTCACCAAGAGGATCACTGGCCTCAAGCAGATGCCCTATGCAGCTCAGCTGAAGAAACTCCAGCTGTACTCGGTTTCATACTGTCTACTCAGAGGTGATCTCTGCCTGACATACAAGGCCATGTCCAACCCAGAATTGATGGACATGCTCCATCTAAAGAAAACCATATCCCCTCGAGCCACACGCTCCAGGGATCTAAACCTCACCACAACAATAAATAGGACATGCTGGAGGGATAGATTCCTGTCCCAGAGACTTCCCATGCTCTGGAACAAGATTCCAATCTACATTAGGCAGAGCTCCTCGCTAACCCTCTTCAAGAGAAACCTTGACGAGTGGATAGGAAACAGAAAGTTTACCCCAGGGATCACTTCAATGGCTCTGCTGGACAGAGGCACATGGAACTAATCTAAGGGGGTGGCGAAAGCCAACACATTCCAGCTAGGCTTATAAATGCCTTCAGGCAGATAGCCTAGTACCTACCTATGAACCTATGAACCTATTCCCCAAGATATAAAACTGGATAGGCTAGACAGAACTTACATTTCACAAGAACATGTACATTTAATTGAAAGTTTTGATACACATCTAATAACTAATTCAGATCATGCATCAATAACTAAAATAAAAACACAGGGTAATGAAATAAAAATGAGACACATTCACTTTCCCACCTATCTGCTGAAAAGAGAGGAATTTAAGAAATTGGTACTGGAAATGATTCAGAAGTTATTACAATCAGGCCATATTCAATAAAGCCTACACTAAGTGTACAATGTATTCAATAAAATTCTTATCACATTGTTTGTGCTTTTTAGTTACTCAGAAAGATTACACTAAGGAGGGGCATGGCCAAGGATGAACACAGGATAGCAGCAGATTTCTTCAGCTCCACCAATTTCATTACACTGACAGGAATTAATTACTTAAAAAATTAATTTTTGAAGTAATTTTCTTTCTAAATATGTTTGTTTTATATAGTTCTTGAACTATATCTAAAAAAGAAAGGAAATTTTAACAATATTCCTGTCAGAAATCACTTTGGAAATTTTCCTGTCAGTTTATCAGTCTGAAATGAGTTCCAGTAAGACAAATTCTCAAGACTCCAGCATCAGGAAAGAACTTCAGTCTCTGATAATTATAATCCAGCAACTTACTGCTAAGATGGATAAAATGGATACTAAAATAGACATCTTCATAGAAAAAACTACAAAACAAATAGACTTGTTACATATAGACCTGCAACAACAGAAGATCCAGATGACAGGCATAGAAGAAGCTGTGAATGACATGGAAAATAGAATCCAAGAAGAGGAAATCAACATTGAGTTTCTGCTGAAACAAAATACACATTTGCAAACAATGCTGGATGACCTGGAAAATAGATCTAGGCGCAATAACATTAGGATTTTTGGACTGCCAGAAAATATTGAAGGTAACAATATTACTTCTTTTTTAACAACATGGCTCCCTAAAACTGTAGACTTACCAGACGCATTCTCTTTTGGTATCGAAAGAGCACATAGATCTATAGCTAATACTAACTCTAACAAAAACTATCCTAGATCAGTTATAGTTAGATTTCTATCATCTTTTGATAAAGAGATGGTTCTTAAATCTGCTTGGGCTAAAGCTCCTGTTAAGATTAATGAGACAACTGTGCGTTTTGACAATGACTATTCTTCCATGGTAATAGCTAAAAGAAAAGTTTTTCTGCCACTAATAAGGGAGCTTAAAAAAGCACAGTTTAAAACATACCTTCTGTTTCCTGCCAAGCTTAAAATCTTCCTTC
>NC_056735.1:1054011801-1054131801 GCF_019279795.1 Protopterus annectens
CTAATTGAGCATTTATACAAAGGAACTTTGGTTTATATTAAGGTAGGAACATATGTTTCACAAAAAATACCCATTTTAAAGGTACAAAACAAGGATGTCCACTTTCTCCACTATTATTCACTTTAGTAATGGAGCTTTGGGCTAATTTGATCAGAAACAGTACTGACATAGAGGGTTTTGAAATAGATGAAAATATAACATCCAAAATTCAACTTTTTGCAGATGATGTCCTAATTACATCAGCAGGATCTAATTCTTCTATGCAGTCTCTATTTGATAAAATGATGAATTTTAAAAGTATTTCTGGTTTAATATTCAATGAAGAAAAAACTAAAATACTACCTATATATATATATATATATATATATATATATATATATATATATACACACGAAAAAATATTCTCATTAGTGATTTTACTAAATATGTACCCAATTCAGGTCAGATAACTTATTTAGGTATAATACTATCTAAAGATATTAAATTTATTATATGTAATAATTATAATACCTGTTTTCTTAATATACAAAACCTTTTTAATACCTGGAATAATATGTTTTTTACTATGGAGGAGAGACTTACAATTATTAAAATGATAATATTCCCCAAGATTTTATACTTAATACAATCAATAATACTTCCACCTACAAAAATAATTATCAAGAAACTGAATACACTAATGTTAAATTTCCTATGGGCACCTAATAGACCTAGGATTGCATTAAAGAAACATACTAATAGCTGGTCTCAAGGGGGTATTTCTTTTCCAGACTTTAATTTATATACTATCTCTTCTATTGTAAAAGTTATTACTTTATTAATAGATCAGTCATATGTTGCAAAATGGAAAGATTATTGGGAGCTAATTAGTATGCACTTCATGAAAATCTCCTTAACACATAAAAATATGATTGTAAATAACTCCATGTTATGGTTACTAAAGGAATTTTGTACTTCACCTATTACACCTAAACATATGGTTTGTTACCCATTAAACATTATTATTAGCTATTGTAACTTTATATTCATGCACCCTAAGTATAGGGAATGGAATGTTATTATATTCCCTATAATGTATACTCAGGGTATGCTTTTGTCATCTACTTCTGAAGGAACTCATTTAGCTATAGATAATGATCTAAAGTATTGGTATCAGTTGATATCTGATAATAAAGTTAAAAATCTAGATTTCTTAAAACAAGAATTTGATCTAAGAGAAATTTGCTGGTTAGAGGTTCAGACCTTTAGACAACATCTCATTAATAAAATAGATCTAATGTCTATAACAGTTAAAGAATCTATTCCAACACTGATTGATTACTTGATATTAAATTTACAACATAAAGTTTCTGATAAAGGTAAACTTTCATACATACATAAAATTATCAGACAAGAAACTTTTTACAGTGTAGATTCATACTGGAATTATTTCACTTCTATTAATGGGGACCCACCAAATCAACAAGATAAACAATATATATTGGAATCTGCTTATAGAACTACGTCTTCCATTGTCTGGAGACTTTATACATGGACATTTTTATATAGATCTTTTTATACACCTTTGATGATGAATAAAATAAATAATAAAGATAATTTATGTAAGAGATGTAATGTAGAAATTAATGCTGACTGGGCTCATATGTTTTATGACTGTATAAAATTGAAAGAATACTGGAAGTCAATTAATGAATTTTTGCAGGCTCTTTTACAGATAATTTCATTATTTCTAAATCTCTTATATTATTCAACACACCTGTACCTCAAAGTGTTAAAAAGGTTAAGCTTCCCTTGTTATGGTCTATTCTAGCAGTGGCTAGGAAAATAATAACCAGAAATTGGATTTCAGATACACCTCCTTCATTCAATGAATTTAAAAATGTTATGAATATAGTGTGCCATATGGAAATAAACACAATTAGGACAAGAACAACTAGAAAAACATCTTATTATATTGTATGGGATAATTTACAAAATTTGTTAAAAAAATTCTAATTTCAATAGCATGGTATTTTAGTTTAATTAATTGATCTGATTGTAGTGGATGTCTTTGTAAATACTTTAGTTGTTTTGTTGAATATTATAATAATATCTATTTTTAATTAATTACTTGTATAATTCTCTTATATGTTAAAACAATAAACCTGTTTTGAAAAAAAAAAGAAAGATTACACTAAGTGTACATGTAGTCTGTACTTTGTGGTAGCCTTTATGAATCCCTGTTAATATTTAAAGCTGCAAGAATATCAGTAGGAAAACTAAAATTAGGAGGAAAAAGGTGAGAGTTATGTCTGTGTTGTCTGTTCACTCAATGTAGGTATTATTGAATCATGGAGATAAATTTCTTCAGAAAGTATTGCTATGGAGTGGGAAATAATTAAATGAAGTTTAAATATAGGGTGGAAATAAAAGAAAGTGGATATGTTTAAGAAGTAACAAGAATTATTTAGCGGAACTGACATATATTAAAGTATTGCAGAATAGTGGGAATCTCACAGAACAAGAAGAGGAGCGATTGCAGAATGCTAAACAGAAAATAAGGGATTACCTCAATAAGCATGAGTTTATTTTATTTTATTTATGTTTGATGACCAGGGAAGTACACTGGGCCAAGTAGAGCCCATTTCAGTGGAGGCCCAGGGAGAAAAGCTCCACAATAATTGCAAGTTACATTTCACATGTTACAAAAGCACATAGTTCATACAGCTAATTAAACATTTACAGATAAGCTCCATGATATTTGCAATTGGCTTGTCACAGTGTTACAAAAATGAAAGACATAATTCAATACAGAAATTTCAACATTTACATAAAGTGAATATTTTCGTTATAAAGTCAATTGTAGGTTTAATATTTCAAAATATATAGATACTAGCCATTAGTAGGTTAGGAAAATATTATGCATGGAGAGGGTAATAGTATAATTGAGATTGGAGAGTATAGTACAATAGATATTAGAGAGAAAATTAGTTTTTGGTAGGGGAGGCATTGTTTTGGGTGGGATGAAGTAATAGTAGAGGTAGTTGTATGAGTGAGTGCAAGGTGGAATGAGGGGGAAGGGGTTTAAGTTGGAGAGTGGCAAGGGGATTCCCATTTGGAAGAAAGGTGAGAGAGTAGCTGAGATTTAAAATTTGTATGGTTAGGTAGGTTGTATAGGTGTGTGGGGAGAGAGTTCCACTGTTTAGCTAAGGAGTAGTAGATGGCCAGGAGGTCATGCAGGTTTGTGGACCTGAAGGAGATTTTGTTTTTTTGGATCTGAGTGAGCGGTTGGGAATGTAAGCTTTTAAGGAAGAGGCGAGAGCTGGGCAGTTGGCAGGTTTAAAGATGAGCTTGTGGGCAATGGTGAGTTGAGGGTAACTGAGGTAGTTGGGTAGTTCAAGCCAGTAGAGGGTGAGGAGGGAGTGGCAGTGGTGGGATGTGTTTTTTGAATTGGTTGCAAATTTGGAGATCTTGTGGTAGCAGGATTCAAGTTTGGACCAAAGGCCAACATGGAGATTGGTGAAAAGTGGAGCACCATACATAAGGGAGGGGAGTTGGAAGGTGGATGATGGGTAGAGGGGCATAGGAAATGGTTATGCCTGTAGAGGAGACCTAACTTTTGATGGGTTTTCTTGATTGCGGAGTGGATGTGGGTGTCAAATTTTAGTTCTTCATCAATAATGATGCCAAGAAGCTTTATGTTGGGAACAATTCCAAGGAGAGTGTTGTTTTGGCTCCGTATGGTGAATGTGGATATGTCAATGGAGTTTTTGGTAGGGGAAAAAACATTAGTTTGGTTTTATTTACATTTAGTGCCAGATAGTTAGACTGCATCCAGGTTTCTGTTTTGGAGAAGGATAGTTGGGTTTTTGCTAGGAGCTCGGAGGGGGAGAAGGCTGAGCAGATGATTGTTGAGTCATCTGCATACTGGATGATAGATGAGTCTGGGCTGGATTGGTGGAAGTTGTTAATGAATAGGTTGGCATGAAGAGGGCCAAGAACAGAACCTTGTGGGACACCTGTGGGTGTGGGAAGGAAGGGAGAGGTTGAAGTTTTCCATTGGACAGCTTGTTGGTGGTTGGACAACTAGCTGGAAAACCAGGCAATGGTTGTGGGAGAGAGGTGTAGGGTGGAGAGTTGGGATATAAGTAGGGTGTGTGAGATGGCGTCAAAGGCCTTTGACAGATCTAGGAATAGTGTGGAAAAAAACTTGCCTGAGTTGCGTTCGAGGTTTATGGTTTCAAGAAAGGAAAGATGGGCAGTCATGGTGCTGTGCCCAGGGTGGAAACCGTGTTGGGTAGGGGAGAGGAGATTGTTTAGTGTTAGGTGTGCCATGAGTTGTGCTTGTATTGTTTTCTCTAATATTTTAGAAAGAGGGGAAAGGATGGCAATAGGCCTGAAGTTGGTGGTATCAGTATCTTTTCCACCTTTGTGGAGGGAAATGATGTAAGCATGGCACCAGATAGAAGAGATGTATGATTATTGTATGGATCTATTTATAAGAATAGAGATGGGATAGGCAATGCTGTTTGTAGATTGTTTGAGGAAGGTGGGTGAAAGGTTGTCGGGTGCTTTGCGACAGGGTTTGAATTTGATGAGGTCTTTCTATAGTGCTTGTGGGGATGGGCTTGAGGCAGAATGATGTGGATGAGTTAATGATTGGAGTGGTGGTTGGGGCAGGAGGGGGTGGTGGTGGAGGAGGGGGGAGGGAAGGCGGCTGATAGTTTAGCTATGCAGTCTATGAAGAATGAGTTGAACTGGCTGACTGTTTCAAGGTTGGAGATGTCGGGGTCTGGGTAGGAGTTTTCTATGTTGCCAGGATGCAACATGGATGAGATGGAGTCCCAGAATTTTTTGGGATTTGTTGAGTGCAAGGACTGGAGTTTGCAGTAGTGTGCTTTGCGGTCTTTAATTAGTTGTTTTTGAAGAGTTTCGTAGCTGCTTATGCTCTAGGATGGTGTTAGGGTTTTTATGTTTTTGATATTGTTTCCATTTTTTGTCCCTTTGGTGCAAGGCTAGTTTAGTATCTTTTGATAACCATGGGCAGGGATTGCTTTTGATGCGTTTGGTTTGAGGTGGGCTTGCTGATTGTGAAGGGTTAGGAATGAGTGGTTAAAGTTGGAAATGGAATCATCTAGAGGAAGGGTTTTTAGAGGAGACCAGTCAGTATGCTTTAAGCATTCGGAGAAAGTTAGTGGGTTGAAAGAGGAGAGGTTGCAGTTTTGGATGTAGTGGTATTGTTTATGCAGTGGAGATGGGAGACGGTCGGCGAAGGCTGGTAGGTGATTGCTGAGAGGATCAGGCAATGTTCCAGCTTTGATGATAAGGTTTGGGTAAGTTGTTAGGATCCAGTCAATGATGGTACCAGAGGAACCATCTGTATTTGGTCTGGTTGGAGATTGTATTAGTTGGGAGAAGTTGTACAGGTTGATTGTGTGGGACGGAGCTTTAGAGTTAATAGTATTCCAGTTGATGTTGGTATCACCGCATATATAGGTTTCATTTTTTATACTGGAGGAGAACCAGGACAGGATGTTTTCAAGAGTTTTGATATTATCACCAGGGGGAATATAGAGGGCTGCGATACATATGGACTTGTGGTTGTTTATTTTTAGTAAACCTATTATAATTTCAGCATTGGCAAAGCTTGGTATTTTATTGGAGTAGAGAGTTATGGCATGGGAGGTGTGGTAGATTATTGCTACTCCACCTCCTTTTTTGTGAGCTCTGTTATTGCGAATGATTTGGAAACCTGGTGGTAGGGTTTTGCTATCTTTTATATAGGTTTTCAGTCAGGTTTCAGAAATGGCGGTAATGTCAGGGTGGTTATAGGCAGAGCCAGGCATGGAGGTTAGGGAGTTTGTTTTTTAGGCTTTGTGCATTAAGTGTTGTAAGGTGAATGGACTTTGTGTTTGTGGGTTGAGTGGAGGGTTTGGTGAGATTGATGTTAAGGATGGATCCGGGGTTGGGGTGGATGTCACCAGCTAGTGAGAGAGAGATGTGGTGGAGTAGAAGAGTAAGGCTGTGTGTTCGGCAAGGGTAGCTTGGGTTGTGTGAGAGTAGTGATCTTCTGGTACCACATTTAAGAGGGGAGTATGGGGGGGTTGGGTTGGGAGCAGTTTTGGTTTGAAAAAATAGATTGGGTTAGAGGTAAAGAGTTGTGTGAGATGGATGAGTAGGATGGGAAGTGAGGTTGAGGGTATGATGTAGTGGAGTGTGTGTGAGAGTTTAGAAAAATTGCTGTTAAGTAACTGTTTTTTTGATAATAACTCCAGAGCACAAAAACTTTTAACACAATAACTCATGCAAGAGAAAGTAGAAAGGGTCGTCACCAAGCTTATGGAGCCTATAACGAGGAAGATAACAACAGATCCTGTAGAGGTACAAGAAATAATTGAGAAATTTTATGAAAGTTAGTATAAAGCAGAGGAATATATGAAAATGTTTATGGAAGAATTAAATATGCTAAGGTTAGAGGTAGATGAGGCGCAATTACTAACAGGATAAGATTTGATGATGATGTATAACCAATCTGCAGGAAAGTCCCCAGGAATAGATGGTGTTCTGGGGGAAGTTTGGAAGCTAGAAGGGAAAAAACTGATACAGGTATGGAAAGCTTTGTTTAACAGTATTTTAACAGGAGGAGAAGCACCAACATCCTGGAAGAAAGCTGTGGTGGCTGTAATACCTAAAGAGGGTAAAAACCCATCAGATCCACCTTCATACAGGCCCATTTCAGTCCTAAACCATAATTATAAAGTGTTTATGTCTATAATGGCCAAAAGAATGTCAAAGGTAATGCTACAAATTGATATTTATTTATTTATTTATTCCAGTTTGATGACCAGGGAGGTCCACTGGGCTTGGGGAGCCCATTTTCAGTAGAGGCCCGGGGAGAAAATCTCCACAATACAAAGTTTAATTACATGATTAATTACAAAGAAAGTTAGGATTACAAACAACAGGTAGCATTCAAAAAGAGAAAAAAAAATATTTAAGGTTTAGTTCCACTGGGCTTAGGGAGCCTGCTTTCAGTGGAGGCTCGGGGAGAAAAGCTCCACAATACAAAGTTTAATTACATGATTCAGTACAAAGAAAGTTAGGATTGAAAACAACATGTAGCATTCAAAGAAGAAAAAAATATTTACAGTTTAGTTCAGGATTAAAAACTGGCATATAGTATCATGGCTAGATTTTACTATTTGGTTACATATATAATCAACAATTTAAAGTGAGGTTAGGAAGGCAAGAATGTTAGTTTGGTGTAAAGGGGGAGGAGAGCTTGAGAGGAATGGGTGGTAGAGTACAGTTGCATTTCCTGTTTAGATAGAGGTAAGAATGAAGTTGAGTTTTGAAGTTATTAAGGTTGTCACAGGTCCTCAGTGTGGAGGGCAGAGCATTCCATTTTTTTAGCTATGGAAAAAGATAGCAGAAGCTGCCCAGCTGTGCGCTTGGGTTTTAGGACAGTGATCAAGTTTTGGTTGGTAGATCTAAGGGATCTGAGGGAGTTATAAGGTTGCAGAATATTGGATAGTGCAGGGCAGTTAGTAGGTTGGAACAATAATTTGTGGGCTGTGGTGATTTGGTGAAGGTCAAGTAGATTGGGGAGTTCAAGCCAATTTAGTGAGTGTAGGGAGGTGCAGTGATGAGAGGAGGATTTGGCATTCATGGCAAATCTGTTGGCAAATCTGTCTATTTTATTATAACATACTTCCAAGTTGGAGGTGAGTGTGAAAGATAAATTAGTGAGCAGAGGAGTGCCATACAGTAGAGAGGGAAGTAGATAGGTTGTGGCGAGAGTTAGTCTGGTGGAAGGAGAAAGAAAGTGGTTGTTTCTGTAAAGTAGGCCTAGTTTTATGTGGGTTTTCTTGATGTTTAGCTGTATGTGATTGTTAAATTTTAGGTGTTCATCAATGGTTACACCAAGAAGTTTGGTGGAGGGTATGACCTCGATAATAGAGTTGTTAAGGCTGGTGATTTGGAGTAAGTTTTTGTAAATAGGGGAGGATTTTGATGGAGAGAATAGAAGGATCTTAGTTTTGCTGGCATTTAGTGAGAGGTGATTTTGGAGCATCCAATTTTCGGTGGTTGAGAAGGCAGTTTGTGTTAGAAGTTGGAGATCTTTTAGGTTAGAGGCACAGCAGATCAAAGTGGAATCATCAGCATATTGCACAATTTTGGTATTAGGTATGGCTTTGTGGAAGTCATTAATAAAGATATTGAATAGCAATGGACCAAGACTGGAACCTTGGGGTACTCCAGTGGTGGTGGGGAGGAAAGTGGAGGTGGCCTGACTCCATTTCATGGCTTAGGATCTATCAGAAAGATAGCTGGTGAACCAGGAAAGAGTTTTTTGGGAGAGGTTGAGGTTAGACAGATTATTTAGTAAGTGACTATGGGAGATGGTATCGAAGGCATTAGATAAGTCTAGCAGAACAGAGGATACCATATTAACACAGTCACAAGCTAAATTGACAAAATGTAAGAAGGAGAGAAGGACAGAGTTGATATTGTGTCCTGGATGGAAGCCATGTTGGGTAGGGGAGAGTAGCTGGTGTTTGATAAGGAACGGCAGGAGCTGCAGGTGCATGCATTTTTCAAGAAGTTTGGAGAGTGAGGAGAGGATGGCTATGGGGCGGAAATTGGAGGTGTTACAGTTTTTGCCACCCTTGTGAAGTGGAAGAATCAATGCAGTACACCATAGTTTGGGTACATAGGATTCAAGTAATGATCTATTGATCAAGATGCTGATAGGAGAGCAATACTGTCAGAGGCTATTTTTAGGAAGGAGGAAGGAATGCTATCAGGGGCATTGGAGCAAGGTTTTAGTTTAGAAAGAAGTTTCTTTATTAGGTTGGTGGAGATGGGTTTGAGTTCAAAAGTAGTGGGGAGGAGGGAGGGGAAGATTGAGCAGTAGGAGGTGGAAAGTTATTGTTGGTAAAGGTCTTGGCTAGCTGAGCAATAGAAAAGGTAAAGAAGGTGTTGAACACTGTGGCAATTTCAAGGTCAGATTTGCTGGTGTCAGGGCAAGAGTTGTTTTTTGTACTATGCCTAAGGAGGGAATTAATAAAGTTCCAGAACTGTTTCGTTTTTTTTTGTGTTATTTACTTGTAGTTTGATGTAGTAAGACTTTTTGTCTTTAATGACTTGTTTTATGGCTAGGTTTCTCAACTGTTTATATTTAAGTAAGATTTCTGGCTGTTTATGATGGAGGTAAGCTTTCCAGGCTTTATAGCATTTGTAGCATAATTTTTTGGTGTCTTTGCTGAGCCATGGGGTGGTCTTTGTTTTAACTCTTTTTGTTCTTATTGGTTCTAGGGTGTTAAGGACAGTTATGAATGTAGAATTGAAGTAGTCAATGGCTGCATCTAAAGGAAGAGTTTTAAGGGGTTCCAGTAAGTTATCTTAAGGAAGTCAGAGAAAGTAGTAGGGTTAAAGTTAGAGAGGTTATGGGTATGAATGAAGTGGTGGGAGTGTGGGGAAATGGGTATAGCCCGATGGATGAAGACAGGGAGGTGGTCTCCTAATGGGTCAGGAATGACACCAGATTTTATGACTTTGTTAGGATGGGATACTAGCATCCAGTCTAGTATGGAGCCTGGGGGGGGGGGGGTTAGACCTAGAAATAGAGTTAGTAAGTTGAGTAAAGTTAAATAGATTGATTGACATGGTGGGATTGGGGTGAATAATTTTTTTCCAGTCAATATTTACATCTCCCAAGATGTAAGTTTCTAACTTAATATTAGAGGAGATCCAGGAGAGGATGTCTTCCAGGGCATTAGTGTTATTACCAGGAGGAATATAGAGGGAAATGATACAGATGCTTTTATGGTTGTTCAGTTTTAGTAGGCCAGTTACAAGTTCAGCATTATCGAAAGAAGGAATGGGATTAGGATATGGAGTGATGGACAAGTGGTTGGAGTGGATTAGGGCTACACCACCACCTCTTCGATTTTGGTGGTCAGAACGGAGAGATAGAAATCCAGGGGGAAGGAATTCAGAGTCGCTTATGTGAGGTTTTAGCTAGGTTTCGGAGATGGCTACAATGTCAGGTGAGATGTGATTGAGCCAAGCGTGAAAGAGGGTTAATTTATTATTTATGCTTTGGGCATTGATGGTGAGGAATTTGAGCTATTTATTGGTGGATTTGTTGTTGCTGTTTGGGTGGTTTGTAGGAGAGTAGTTTGGTCCTGGATTGGGGTGAATATCACTGGCTAAGCAAAGGTGCATGAATACGTTTATTTGGTTTACACTTAGATAAAGGTGGCTGGTAGAGAATAGGTTTAGGCTTGCAGTATTTAATGGAGCTTGGGAAAAGTTTTACTTTTAAGAGAAGGATAAGGTGGGAGGGAACTAAGGAGGCCAAGATGTTGAGGAAGTGGGCTGTGAGGGGGGTGGGGAGGAAGTGATGATGGGTGTAAATGGATGTCGGTGTAGGAGGTGGCATGGTAATGAGGTAGTAAAAGAAGGATGAGGATAGATGTTGAGGTGAGGATGTGAGGAGAAAGAGTGAGCATGGTAGTTGAAGTCTGTCAGAAGTGATAAAGGGGAGGGTAATGGGAAATTAGGTGGGAGGGGGGTGTGGTAGTGAGAGTCAAGTTAGTTGGAGGAGGGGTTGGAGGAACAGTGTTTGAGGATTGGCTGGTGGAGAGGGAGGGGTTTTAGGAGGATAATAAATAAAGGAGTACTGGGGGTGAGTGAGATTTGGGGGCAGGGTAGGAGAGCAGAGTGAGCCTGCAGGGCAAACAGAGTGGGATAGAGCAGCAGAGCAAGAGAGACCAGCTGAAAAAGTATCCGCCACTACTGTTCACAGTAAAGGTAAGTAGGTTATTTGGTGGAAGACTGTGAGGAAAAGGCATTACTTTTATGAGAGAACAAAAGAAAAACAAATATAGGGGAGCTTTGTTCCTTAGATTGTTTAATGTAAGGGAGGGGGGTTAATATCAGGGTTTAGTGAGCGTGGTTTGGGATTTGGGAGACTTTATTAAGTTACAGGCAAACAGAGATAATGTTGGACATAGGGGATTTAAAAGTGATACAAACTATAGGCTGAATAGGTGCTGGCACCTAATGGAGAAAGGAAGGATAGCAGTCAGGAAAAAAGAATAGGTAAGTCTCTTATAGAAAAGTCTCTTATAGATTATACTACCTAGAGTTCAGAGGCTAGAAATCAATAAATACAGGTGGGAGGGGGGGGTAATAGCGGTCTGCGGTAGGCTGCTGATTCACACACATGGAAGAGCAGACTAACAAATAGGTAGTCTAAGATAAATGAGTTTAGTGCAAGGCTACATACATTCACTGGAGATAGTTATGGGAGCCCGCACTGAAGTTCTTTTTCTTGTATGGCCCAGGCTAGCATGCAGGCAATAGATATGGATCAATGTGGTTTAGTGGAGAGCAGGCAAACATTTGACAACATTAACAGAACATTGATGACCCA
Organism: Protopterus annectens; assembly: GCF_019279795.1. Lineage (NCBI taxonomy): Eukaryota > Metazoa > Chordata > Ceratodontiformes > Protopteridae > Protopterus > Protopterus annectens. The sequence continues at coordinate 1,054,023,224 of NC_056735.1, forward strand.
GAGGGAAGCAGAATGTAAGAAAATACCATTGTTATTGGTGGGTCTTGATGCAGAGAAAGCATTTGACAGAGTAAGCTGGGTGTTTATGATCAGGGCAATGGAAGCATCCATGTTCCCTGATAAAATTATAATGTTGATTAGGATGATATATGAGGGATCGGGTGGGTGGGTTCCTCTCTGATAATTTCTGTTTGAGCAGAGGAACCAAGCAGGGGTGTCCTCTTTTCCCTTTATTTACATTATATTTAGAACCATTGGCAAAGAAAGTAAAGGACTCAAAAATAGGATAATTATTGATATGGTAGTCAAGCAAATCTGGCTCTATTTGCTGATGATATCATTTTATTTTATACCTGATAAAACCAGAAAAGGAATATTCTGAGGCAGTTTCAGATCATTTTGGTATACAAAATGAATGTAGCTAAACAAAAACAATACCTGTAAATTATGTACACACACACAAATTGGTTCAGCAATATCCATAATTATGGGGACATGATAAAATGAAGTACTTGAGTATGGATTAAAATGGTTTCTGGTGTGACAGCTAAGGAAATTTTGGAAGAGATAATACAAAAACTGAGAAACTGGAAGCTCTGTTATATGGCTATGGATAGCAAGACACAAGCAGTTAAAATATTTTTAGTCCCTTTAGTTTTATGCACAAGTCAGGCATATTTTTATCAACCAGAGGAGAAGTTGTGGATGGAAATTAATAAAGAGCTGAGAGATTTTATCTGGGAGAAAAAGATGGCAATTGTCAAGTGGGTTAAACTTATTCTTCCAATAGAACAAGACAGTTTGGGGATTATCTGATTTTAAAGGGGTATTTCTCAGCTACACATTTAAGGCTCCTATACATAGTACAACCTGAAATGTATAATTCAAAATGGAAAGGGATGATGATGAAACAGGGGGAAGTTCAAGAAACAAGAAGAGACTGGGATTTTGGGTGCAGTATTTTAACAGGAGGAGAAGCACCAACATCCTGGAAGAAAGCTAACAGTAATGATGCAGAATATTATATTTATAAAGTAGCAGAAAGTATTCCAAGAACTAAGCCAACACAGGAATGGAGAAAGGAGATTATGCCAATGGGGATGACTGCAATTAGGGATACAGACAGTAGACAAGAGAGGGCTGGAATTTATTGGAAAAACTGGCAAAGAACTAAGGTACTGTGCGCAAATAATTAGAGGTGGAAAAGTAATAGAAAGGGAAGAGGACAAAAATGTATTTGGACTGCAGGCTAGAAACTGCATTCAGTGTCAAGGATTGATATTGGAGTATAGGCCAACAAAAAGAAATAGGAGGATCCTAAGCAAAAGACCAGCACTAGTATTAGTAGAATCTAAAACAGAAGCTGCTGTTAAAAAATAAATAATTAGTAGAGTATACAAAATATTGAACAATAACTGTAAGAATCAGAGGAGGTTAGGAAGGATTGGCAAGAAAGACTGGATAAGCAATTTACAAAGAAAAAATGGGGGGATATATTTATGTTTCCCAGATATGCAACGATTTCTAGAAGATGTAGGATCTTTGCCTGGAAGTGTTTACGTAGGTATTTTTATACTCCAAGTAGACTCCAAAGAACTTTTACTCAGGTAGACAGCAAATGTTGGAGGTGTGATGGGAAGAAAGAGATAATTGGGTACACATTTTCTAGGAGTGTAATGAGTTGGCAGACTTTAAAGATTCCCTGCAGACTACTCTGTCACAGATACTGAGTAAACAAATTAGTGTAACTAAGGAAATTATTTTTTTATCTATAATACAGAGCCAGAATTGCCTAGACATAGTAAGGCTTTGCTGAGTCTAGTTATGGTGACTGCCAAAAAAGCAATTACTAGAAAATGGAAATCGAAGTTCAAACCAGCTGTACTAGAAGTAGTGAATATATTTACAGAGATAGAACAACTGGGATTGAGATATTTAGAAAAGATAGGAGCAAATTACATAGAAGAAATGTGAATTGTGGGAACAAAACATGCAGAGGATGAACAAGGTTTAAAGGAAGGCAGGATTTGAATGAACTATTTAATGTTTGACTGACAATGACTGGATAGATTGTAAGTGATGTATAATGTTTGCAACTGAAATTGTCAATATGGTTTGTTTTCATTTATATAAATGTATGATTGCCTATGTCATGTGTGATAATTTAATAAATATGTTTCTTGTTAAAAAAAAGAAAGCAACTCAGCCTCAAACCTGCAAAACAGAATCAGATTAGCTGGACAGGTGGAAAAAGTGGTTAAAAAGAGCTATACTTTACTGTGTTGCATCTGAATTCAGGCAGGCATTTGTCACATTTGTGTCAGGAGCCTTAACAATTTTGGTTTACTTTTTATTCAGTGTAATTAGGGCAACAGATTCCTAGCCATCACTAGATGAATAAGTTTTGTTTAGGATTTTTCCCGTGGTTAGTGTATAACTATGGGGTGACTGCTGGAAAACTCAGCTGATGACCTCCCTTTCAGTGTGAGAATTATAGTGCTCATTTTGCTTTGTCTATTATATATTTTTTTCTTAATCTGGCAGCCAGAAATCATCCTGGACCTTGATATATCTGTAGTACAGATACATACTTTAGGAGAGATTTGTACAGTAACTGGTAAAGTAATGCATTATTCTAATGGGAGCATGTAGCTCTAATGTAGCAAGTTTCATCACATTCCTCTGGATCAGTACTGAACCACTATTCCATCACTCCAACCAGCCCTAAAAATCCTCTTCATCATATAAAATACTATCTTTCTCTGCACTGTCAACATAGGTAACATAGGCCTACTATGCAGGCAGTCTGAAGATTTTAGAAAAGTTGGCACCAGCAAGAAGCATAGCTGGCTCTCCTAGTGCCCAGTACCATTCCCAGTCTGCTACATATGAATCTAGCTGGCATTCCTCTCCAAAGAAGCAAACCATGTCTATTTTTCCCAATTAAGCCCCCTGAATTCTAAGTTGAGGGTCAAAAATAATTTAAAAACTATAGTAAACCACTTGCTACATTTGCAGCAAGCAGCCTGCCACAACTTACACCATACACAAAGTGCTGAAACCAATTCAGTTCTGGCAGTAAAAGCAGGAAGCCATTCATTTTTACGCCAGTATTCAATAATGTTGGTGTGGAAATGAATGCCAGTACTGAACTACCAGTGAACTGGCACCTGCTGATCATGCCCCCTATGATATCATCTTGCACTGAGGTAGCTGACCCCTTTGCCCCACCCTAGCTATGCTCCTGTCACCAGTAACTATTGCAAACATTTACTACAAATAATTGAGACCCAGAGCCATTACCTACTACTTATAAGTGCATAGGTTATCACTAGGCTGTTGATCACATAGCTCATTTGTAGTCTCGCCACCACAATCTCTACTACCTACTTGCCCTTTCTATGAGGGCTACCCATCCCCTTATCTGGGTTGTGTTTGAAGAGGTTCAGGGAGCTACACTGCTTAATGCAAATGGGAAAAAGGGCCAGACTTGCTGCAATTTGAACCCAGAACCTCTCATACCCGCAACCAGAATCATACATCCTAAACCAAAAAACCCATCAAGGTTTTCAATCAGGTTAGCACTCTTTAACTTCTTTAACAAATATTATCTCTTGGGTACTAAATAACATATCCTTTGGGTAACAAACAATACTATGACTGTTCTCTGGACTGCTAATCGCATCCAGTTTTCACTTGGTATGGGTGACCTCAGTAGGCAGCATTCCACTGCAAACAAAAAGCATATAACGTGATGCAACATTTGCTTCTCATTTGTTTAATGTAGGAGCTTACATATATACCTTGAAACCTTCTTCCTCCTCAAACAGGTTTTTCTGGCATTTCATAAAACAGATTATTGGTCACTGCCTTCTTTTGTAACCATCCAAATGCATGCCTTATGACTATAATATTCTGATCATTGTGGACAAAACTGGGATTTCTTGATGTGCACCCATATATGAAAATACAAACATGCATACAAAAATACACATAAATGAATGAACAGAACAGCAGAAGAAAAATCATCTTCCTTGTATTCCCACATGCTGTAGCTGTACATTAATTAACTGCAGCTCCAGTATCATTGCCCATCCCCCCTCCCTCTGACACACGTATGCTTGAGTCCAAATACTGACTTACAGTGCCTCTTTCCAATGCAGTGTATCCCCGTATCCCATCTATCTCTCTCACATATGAACAGCCTATCCTTATTCCTGCATGCAGTCTTTTTACTCCAGCTGCAGCTCATATCTCCTTTTCTTCATCAGTTATTCTTTTTCAAATGTAGCATACTTCCTGCAATGTAGTTTGCATTTGCACTCCCTTTCTGCCTAAATCTCCACTGTTATCCTTATTCCTAGATTGTACATCCCAACATTATGCTAAAGTTTGCTGCTGCTCTCCTATACTACATTGAATAACTCATCCTAGGTGGAGACTGGAACTGTCTGTATGCCCCCCCCCCACTCTTCTTACACTGTTGCACTCCCTAGAAAATGTTATATGTCATCATGGTTTCACCATCAGCATTCAATTGCTTTGCATTTTAATTAATGCATTTATTCTGTATTAAATCTCAGATAAACATTTGGGACAATTTCCACATATAAAGATTGCTACATTTGACTAGCATGTGTGTATCCTACACTTTTTTTCATGTCACCCCAAACAGACTATATGTAACAGGAAACATGCATGAGGTTTGGCACAAAATGAATAACCATACATATGTTTTAGGTCTGCAAAAGAGCTCAGAAGTACAGGCAAACACTAAGGGACTCTGGCTTACAAAGTTTGCAGATGACAGCAAGATGGGAGCCATTACTGAATCCCTAAATGATATGGATATACTACAAAAGGGCCTTACCAAAACAGATGCCTGGTGCCAGTGCCATGGGCACAAACTAAATGCCAAAAAATGTATAGTTGTCCCCTTTGGGAAAAAAACACATACCTGTGAACTACCACATAGGTGGCAGTACACTAAACAGTGAAAGTGTGATAAGAGACCTAGGGACACAGGTGAACAGTGGTCTCACCTTTGATAACCACATAGCCACAACAGTTAGAAAATCCTTCTACGGGGCACACCTCATCACTAAGGGCTTTTCATCCAGAAAAAAGGAGGCCATTGTCCCTCTGTACTCATCCCTCATTAGACACATTATAGAATACAATGCCCCATTTGGTATGTACCTTACAAGACATCTGCAACAACTAGAAAGGCCATAGAAATACCTCACAAAAAGAATGACAGGCCTAAAGCAGATGTCTTATGCTGACCGTCTAAAGAAACTCCAGCTATACTCTGTCGCATATCGCCTACTCAGAGGCAATCTCTGCCTAACATACAAGGCCATGTCAAACCCAGAGTTTTTGGACATGCTACACTTAAAGAAATCCCAATCCCTCTGAGCCACACGCTCCAGGGATCTTAACCTTGTCATCACGATGAATAGAACATGCTGGAAGGATAGGTTCCTGACCCAGAGACTCCCCATACTCTGGAATAGGCTGCCTATCATGTCAGTCAGAGCACCTTACTGGCCCTCTTCAAGAGGAACCTTGATGATTGAATGGGAGATAAGAAATTCACCCTGGGGATTACATCAGTAGCCCTCCTAGACAGGGGTTCAGGAAGTAAATATTTGTGGGAAGCAATAGCCAAGGAATCATTATGGCTAGGCTTGTATAGGCCCTAGGCCTGATAGCCTAGTACCTACCTATGAACCTTCAATAATCACTCTGCCTTGCTCTTCTCCATCTGAATTATTCACCATTTTCCACACATTTTATGCTTCCCCACCATGTTTTCCTTCCTCTGCATATATTTTCCTGCTAAGCTATTAAATACAGTTTTTTGCCCTTAATTTCTCCCTAATTCAGTTAATAGCCTCCTAATTACATTTTGCTTTCCTCATTTGATTTAGTTTCCATGCTTGGTATCTCCCTATATTTTCTCAGTATTTTTACAAAAGATAATTTTTTTTTACTTGACCACAAACAGACCTTTTTCAGCCATGAACTTGTTATACAAGTAATAAAGTGAACAGCAATTAAACAGAGACAAATATTAATAATAAACTAGTATGGTGAATGTTTTGAAAACAGCAAGCTTGAAATAAATTGTAGTTAAACAACAAAACATTCACTATAACTAATAATACAAGCCAGTTAATGTGTGTGGCTATCTCATGAGTGTCAACATGTAATGTGGATATCTCATCACTGTCAAACAATTAATATGTGATGCCCCTGCATTGGTCCAGTAACTGAGCAGCCTCAAACCTCACCACTAACACCAGTGAGGCATGTGCACATTGTGAGGATAACAAATACACACACAGCAAAGTACAATTTCCCTTAAGAGCACACAGAGATCACAGTCCGTGTAGGGTGGTTTCTCCTTCTTTCTCCAGATCCCCAATAAGAATCCCCACTGGTACAGCTATAGGGTTAAGAGCTCAGCTGAGTGGTCAAGCCAAAACCTCCAGCACCCTCTCTGTCCAAACAGTGCTTCATGTCCCTGCCCAAGTAGCTGACACACACACTTTGAGATTTGATTTGTATACAAACACACATTCATGTGGAAGGCTGGCACAGTTTTACTAACTATGCCCCCTTCTTCCCAGATTATAAGGTAGTAATCACTGCCACCAAGCCCTTACCAAAGGGTGACCAATCCTACTGTGTGATGTTACTGTTATCCATATGGTAAGTGTGACCAAGACATTAAGGCTATTGGAGTGGCCTATACAGTGTCACCAAATACATATGCAAGTACCCTAAGAGGTTAAATATCTCTAAATAAACCAGCCACAATTAAAACATTTAAATATATTTAATAATAAAAAATAAAAGCACAAGAAAATACTCAATAACTCAATACAGTGACAACAGAGTTCAGAATCACAGCAGAATCACAGGAAATATTTTAAAACAACATTGCAGGACAGTCTCACATAAATACAGAAAACATCTAAACTATTCTTACTATATTCCTATCTAACTCTAACAGAAATCTTTGTAATCTAGTTACTTACTATTAGCAAGGCAGAAGTGCTGATGAGAGGATGTTTTCAGGTCCAAAGACAAGTATAAAATGCACAGACTTTCTCTGAGAAATAGTTCTTAAATTAATAACAACACATTACTGCTGGGTCAACTGGATGACACCACTCTTTGTCACCTCTGCCTTCAGTTCCCAGGCTAACAGATGTCAATAGAATTTAACATTTCTCTATGAAAAATAGTTATCTCTCAGAAGTTTGCCTAGAACTGGAAGTCGTACAACAGTTAAACACTTTTACATTTGAAACCTGTAATTAATTCTGTTTCCAGACAATAGAAAAAACTTTGAGCTGTAGATATCCTGTCTTCTTGCTGTATTAACTAACTTTATAACACATTGTAAAACTGTTCACTTCATTTCTCAGAGTTTGCAAGTTAACTCTGTATGTTCTAACTTCTACTATGAAAACACATATTTGCACAGGCACATAGTTTATACACATTTCTGCTCTTTTCCAATAGGGAATTCTTGAAGTTCTGTACATAACATACAGTTCAACACACACTTCTGCACCAGTAGTTTAATATCCACATAACATATAGTTTTCTTACATTTGTAAGGCAAGCATACAAATCCTATTAATATTCACAAATGACATAGAATTATTTGTAAAATTCCAGCTAGCTGAGCTGGCAGGCTCACAAGGGCATTCTATATTGATCATTTCATAAGCAAGGGCATTGCCTCCAGAAAAAAAAGATGTTGCAACCCCCTATATTCTTCCCTCATCAGGCCAATAATAGAATACAATGCTCCCTTTGGTATGTACCTTTCCAAGCACCTGCAGCAATTGGAGAGACCACAAAGGTACCTTACAAAGGAAGTTCAGGGTCTCCAGCATCTGTCATATGTGGACAGACTGAAATCACTGTCACTTTACTCTGTGTCATACAGACTACTGAGAGACAACCTGTGCCTTGCATGTAGGATAATCTCTGACCCTGCTTTATTGGAAATTCTTCACATTTGCAAGTCAAATGGCACACGAGTCACTCACTCTAAGGACCTTAACCTGGTATGTGTTATCAACAGAACATGTTGGAGAGACAGATTTGTCTCCCAGAGGCTGCCTCACCTTTGGAACAGACTTCCAATTCATGTTAAACAGAGCCTTCTGTTGACCCTATTTAAGCACAATTTGGATAATTGGATGGGTAACTGCAAATTCACAGCAGGTGTTTCATCTGTGTCCCTCCTAGACAGGGGCAATAGGTCCTGGTTTTAGTGTCTGCTTTAAAACGGACACCCCTGGGAACAAGGGTTGATATTTGGCTAGGCTTGTAAGGGCCCCAGGGCCATTAGCCTAGTAAAGTCCTAAGATCCTAAAAATATTCCTGTAGTGCTGTTGTAGTAAAACAAACCTATTTGTGCAAAACATTAGAAACTAACTAAATTAATGCTGCAAAATTTAAAAATCTATGGCACTGTTGAGATCTTGTGACACTTTATGTGGCTGGAATCTTCCTATGGTTGATGTCTTCATCTAGATAAAAATTTAATACTAGTTTAAGCATAAACTTGTTTTTTCAAAGCAAATTTACTGTTAGTAGTGCATTAAAGCATTGGACATATTATGACAGCAATATATTTAGATAAAAGTGAAGATAAGGAAGATAGGATGAATCTGGAAGAAGAAATGGAAAGTGAGGTTACCTGTACAGCTGCAGCCTGACCCGAAAGCCATGATGACAGGGAGAAGGTATTGAAGTCATTCTATATGAGTGGTATTGGAACTGCTTTGGAAAGAAGTATGCACAATATAAGACACATCATGGTAATTTAATGGGATACACGGAAGAACTGGAAATGACATTGGCATGAGCAATAGGATTCTGTGGTATAACCAAAAAAAAAGGTGAAGTTCTAGTTAAGGTAGCTGCAATGTATGAGCAAATAAGGAATACTGAGCAGCATCTGGTTTCACCGGAGGATAAAGCTAGTAGGAGAAGTTTGGGATTGACTAAAATTAAAAAAAATAAAACAACTAGTGTCCACACACTAAAAAACTTAGCCCTTTCACAGTACTCTGAGGAAGCCCCTGGCAATAGAGGGATGAAAGCACTAAGTCTTTTCAGTGTGTGGACACAATAAACATGTTATGTGATACTCTGACTAGATTTTGTTTCACAGGTGACATAATAAGATTCATTCTTTAAGTATCACCTAGTAATTCCTTTGTTTTATATGTGTGTATATATATATATATATATATATATGTATATATCTTGAAAATTTGTTAGAAATGGAGAAATGTTACCAGTAGCTTTATCAGTCTCATACCAAAATTACAGTAAACTATGGAGAAAATTGTTTCAGTTTTTGAGAGCATGATTAAGGCAACCAGTAAACAATATAATGGAAGGGAAGGCCTGTTTTCCTAGATCATGAACTTTATGAAATCATATTGCAAAAAAATGTCACAGTTTATAGATATAATTAAAAAGTGCAGGCATTAGAAAATGAAATATAAATTGACTTTTCCTGCTGTTTGAAGTTGTTTCTTTTTTTCAAAAGGAATGCCAGTGTACAGTAGTGCATAGCTGACAACAGCAAAGCTGAAAGAGCACCTCAGCTGCTAGAGCTCATGGGGGGGGGAATGGGCTATATAAGCCCTTCTAAATGTGCTGACTAATAGTTCAGCAGAAGTAAAAGATGACTGGGATAAACAAGATTACTGAAATGGGAAAGGGAGAGCATTTGCATATTCCTGGGCAGGAATGTGATGTCTCAAAAGGGTCTAGTTATCTATATGATCAGATTGAACAGTTACACTGGTGAAAATGCAAATATGGAATAATATTTTCAAGATGGAAGTCTAGAAATATATGTGTGCCTGTTTTTCCAGAATATTGTGATAAGGGTCAGGGTGATTAAGTGTATATACTGACCAAAAACCTATTTTGGATAGTTATAGCCGGTCTATATTAGATCACAGAATGCTTAGGTAAGCAAACGGTGATTAATCGATCGCATGTAAGCGAAAGTTTACAAAACCGAACTGTCAGAACAGCGACTTTTTTCCTAAGGGAAAAAAATCGCTGTTCCAACAACAAAAAAAAAAAAAAAGAAAGCACATTAAAACATGAGATTTTCCCAGGGAAAGACTTCACTTACATGCCGCTTCGATATTTTGCCGTTTCAGTTTTGTCAGTTTGACCAAGACGCATTCGAAAACACGCGTCTTCGGTCTGCTGATAGGAACCCGTTTTAGTCTGTGACGTATATAGGTGCATTCTTGAAGAAGTTCATTTGCAGTAGACTAGTTGTTATCAATAAAGGCAGAAATATTGTATGCATTTTCTTGTATAGGAAACTCTCAATAATTCAATAAACCTTGCCATAGTAGGAGAAATTATAGATCAAGAAGCCTAATGTAGTTTCTATTGTAAACTACACCATTTTTATTTTAGATAATATTTGTTGCAAAACTGGTTTTACTACAGGAAATGCAAGCTACATTGATGACTTTATAATATAAGCTACCTTAAAAATGTATTCAGGTTAAATATTAGCAATTTTTACAGTGTCCTTTATTACAGGGGACTACAATTTGCATCAATTAATAATATGCACCTTCTGTATGGGATTTTACAATGATGAATACTATTTGTGGTAATCACAATTATAAACATCTGGTATTTTTTCTTTTCTAAAGGAAAATATTTAAATGATGTATTACTTTTGCCTTTCATATGAGAACATATATAATTTGAAAGCTCGGAGTGTGTTTATATAAATTATAGCAGCACAGTTCTAGGTGTGTTCTACATTATATAATAACCAAAATACTTTTAAATATATTTGACTAAAAATAAGAAAGTGGCATGTGCAAATTATAGTTGAAAGCTTTTTTTCTTTTTTTTTAAATATAATACTCAAGATGTGAATGTTATTGTGATGATTTTGTAAACTTTAATTGGTGAATATATTGTTGATGTTACAGTTTAAGAGTTTAGCATGAAAAGTTAATAGATTAATGAATATACTATGACTTGCTATCTGAATCAAACTGTTCATTGTTTCCCAGTAAAATTCATCTTGACATGTGTAATTTGTGTTTACTATGAAAGAGTATACAAGGGTAAAAAACTATGAGGGACCTCTGTAGCTAATATAAAATAATATGACGATTAGTGTATATTCTCAGTACATTGAAATTATAATGTGACCAATGACTAGCATCCTTTTTATAAAAAGTGTTTCTTCATAATTTTAATTTGAAAAGGTTTGTATTTGTTTTACGGACTACAACAACCAAGATCAATTGCAATGTACCTGAATGAACAAGTTAAAAACAGTGTTTTTTGTAAAATATATATGTACAAGGTATTAGGTCTACATTGCACATTATGATATCATTTTTCAAAGTTGTTTTTAGTATGAAACACTTACCAGACAGAAAGGTATGTTAAGTGTTTTACCTGCATTTAAATAGCACATATTTCCATGAAAATTCATTCCAACATGTTTAATTAGAGGTTAGTGGTAGAGTATAACAGGTCAGCAGAGTGTGAAGGTACTTTGTGTGGGTCTATATTATAAGAATGAAGTTTTACAACTTTGAACACCATATGGGTGACACCATATGAGCAAAGTTGTAAAACATCGAAACCAAAATAAAAAATGTAAAAATAAAAGAAAAACCTACCCGATTGCTCTGAGCAGGGGGGATAGCCCCCCTGCACAACCCCCCCCCCGCTACTTAAATATAACAACTCCGAGATCGCACTACATTGAAATAAAGGGAAGAATTCCCTACGGGCGATCTCCATTCACACTTGCGAGGTTTTAAATATTCGCCCATATGGTATTCGACTATTTAAAACTTTGTTCTTATAATATAGACCCCTTTGTGTAATTCTAGCCATAAAGTCTTGTGGATGTTTTGATGTTATATAGTAGTCCATACATTATTGTGAATCTGGTCCTTTCAAAAAGAGGCTGCCTACAAGTAGTTTAAAACTGTGCTGATACAACACTTCCATACTTGTATGGAATTATTAACCAAAAGGTAGATGTATTATATGTATAACTGAGAGCACAGGTGATGTATCACTGTTAAAATTCATTGTGGCTTGGAGCTTTTTAGTAAAAGATTGAGGGGTGATTTTACACAAGGTAGTATGGGATTAAGTGGTAAGGTTTGCCTAGGAGTGGCTGTGTTAGATATTTTAGAAATACAACTGGGAGTGCATCATTTTAACTGTCATGTGTTTACATATTCACACTTAAATATATGTGCTTAACATTACCGTATCAGCATTTATTATCAGTTGAACATTTTAGTTTTAAGATGACTTAATAATCCATTTTGACATTTAAGAGTAGCTTCCTTTAAAGCTTCCATGGTTTGCCTAATAGGCTGAAAATAATATTGTGATAGGCGTAGCTGGCTATTTTCTAGTGAGATACAATTAAAATTACTAGACCAAGTCAGGTATTCTATTAATTATTCAGAAATTATTTAAATCTGATTACAACAAAGAATCTTTAAATTAGTAATGAAAAGGTAGATGTTGTTGGAATTAGAAAAGTTAATTGCATTTTGGATGGACCATACAAGTGCTTTCTGTATGTATGCACTGTCTATGTTGTATCTGTTCAATGGCCTAGGGACAGCATTTTTCTGGGGATGTAAGTGCCTGGAATGTATATGTAGCTTGTCTGACATCTCAGTGCTGAGTGATGTATGCATGATTTGACTTTGGAATGATGCTTGCATGTATGTTAAAGGAAAGCTTCTTCTTCCGGATTTTTCCCAGTTAAGGGTCGCCACAACAGATCACCTGTCTGCTCATGATTGGCAGTGGAGTTTTTATGGTGTTGAGTTGTCAGACCAGCACCCAACCTTCCACAGAAGGCAGACACACACACACACACACACACACACACACACACACACACACACACACACACACACACACAGGGCCAAGTTAGTGTGTCCAATCCACCTACAGCATGTCTTTGGGATGTGGGAGGAAACTCACGCGATCACAGGGAGGACATGCAGACTCTGCACAGTAGGCACCCCAGCCGAAGATCGAACTGGAAAACCTCTTGTTGTGAGGTGGCAATGCTAACCGCTTCACCACCATGGCCACCCATATTAAAGGAAAACTGCATGTGCAAAATGAACAAATGGCAACATATTGGCTCCCAGTTATGCAATTTAGCTTCACTTTATAGGAAGATAAAGGAAGACCACACAATTTATGTATGTATCTGAGATGAGATATGGTATAATAAGTCTTCCAGTAAATGATATTTACATTTAACCTCAAAGTCCTATGTTGTGTCGTCTACCGGTTAGGCAATTGGGTAGATGGATAGGTTTGGCAAATTTCTTGAAAGAGGCATAAAGATGAAATAGACTGGCGATGAAAGATGACTATGAGGTGTTGAAAGGGTTTGGCTATGTATGAATATAAGTATTTGCAGTTATGAGAATGAATTCTCGAATGGTACAGACCCACTAAACACTATGCAAGCTGGGAGGGTGCAATGGTAATCTATTAGATTAAGATCTATGATTGTCAAATCTATTAATAATTATGAATATTTATTTTTAAACAGTAAGAAAATTAGCAGGATTGATATTATGTTGTGAAGGTTTGAGGGATTTAGAAGGGGGTGACAAGGGAGGCTAAGGTGCAGTTTTCTGGATCATACTATTTTAAGGAAAGAGACTGGGCACTTTGATTCTCTGTATGTTGAATGATGGTCTAAGGGATTGTAGTTGGGAAGTATCAAGCATAGAGATAATGATTTAAAGATGAGGTAATGATAAGGTTCTAGTACAAATTAATGATGCTTATGACAATACTTTTATTTTCTTTCAGCTAATGTGGTAGTTGGATTTACCAGGATTCTAAAATGATTGTTTGTATAAAACGTTATTGAAGAGACTATATATACTTGAATGCTGTTTATAAAATAGTATAGGTGCCATAAGGGCAAATATAATTTTTAGTTTTATGGTAAATTAGAACCTAATCCTAATGAGCAGAGAACACTCAAAATATTTACAAAAAATATTGATCTTTTTAGATTAAATCACAAAACAACACAAAAAACACAATTTTAAGCAGGTTACCAAACCCCTGTAACTCCCACACCCCCTGTTAAATATATTTACCAACTCTCAGATCACACAACGGTAGGGAAAGGGCACATTCCCACCCCTGTTAAATATATTTACCAACTCTCAGATCACACAACGGTAGGGAAAGGGCACATTCCCAGTCCCTACTATACTGTGATCTCACACACAGCAGCAACTAAACAAACCAAGAAAAATTAACATTCACGCTTTCAGGTGTTAGAATTTAGAGCTGCAACCATTCTAAAAGTGAATGGATATGATGAAAACTGAGGGATTTATAGGACTCTGGGACACAGGATGGACGCTGATAATAAGTGTGAAAGTATATTTCTCTGATGTATTAAAAAGAATGCATCCAGCTCTACTGGGTGATTTATTTATACTTCAGGACAGGAGTGTATACTAAATACTAATGGAAAACAGGTGGGTCAAATGTTAATGTAGGGAATGTTCTCATTTACATATAGTAAAAACTACAATAAAACTTAGCCAAGCTAGAATTTTCACTGTGTGATACCTTAAACCTCCTCTAATGGAGGCACATGGGATATATGCAAATGACTGTAAAGGATATCAAGTATTTAAGCTATATTGCTTCTGAATTTCTATAACTTTTTCATTTTTCTTATTAAGTATTTATGGACATATTCAAGCCAAAAAAATAGACATGCCTGTTTCAGTCTTTTTATTACCTCATCAACACAGCATAAGTGGATTGTTTGGATGCAATTTATAAACACAGGGTCTTTAAACCAGATGATGTCTATAACCATTAAGGTGTCTGCAAAATATCCCATCTAACATCGAAACCAAAGAATAAAAATGTCATACAGACAAACTAACTCGTAAAAACTTCAAGAACAACCTAGCCAAGCTAGAATTTTCAATGTGTGATACCTTAAACTTTCTGTATTAGACGCCCATGGGATATATACAAATGATCCCCGAAGGATATCAAGTATCTTAGCTATACAGCTTCTGAATATCCATGATTTTTTTATTTTTTCTTATTTAGATTTAGTCTTTATGGATACATTCAGGGCAATAAAGCAAAATCCCACTAGTAGCCTACCTTGACTTGAATGTATTATAGAAAATCTCACAAATTTATTCATAAGTCCCTAGGTCACCAGATGTATAGCCAAATAGCTCATAGATAGCATACATGAAGTTAGGGTGAGGGAATCCATCTCCACCTCCACCAAGAAGCCTGTTTCTAGTGATGTCCCACAGGGATTGGTACTGGGACCTCTTCTGTTTGGAATATACTTCTCTGAAGTCAAGGCAAATACAGAGGACCTTTCTCTGATGAAACTTCCTGATAACTGCAAGCTGAGTATTGTCCTTGAATCCCCCAAGGATGTTGATATCTTCCAGAATGGTCTGACACAGACAAATAACTGGTGTCAGAACCTTTTTAAGTCCAAAAAAGTGCAATTATAACCTTTGGGAAGATGACCACTCCTGTAACCAAATTGATAACACTCCATTAACAATAGACCAAGTGGTAAAGAACTTGGGAACATAGGTTGACAGAAATCTGAACCTTGATCGCCATGTCTCCATGATAGTGAGAAAATCCTTCTACATGGCGCAAGATATAAGTAAGTACATAGCATCCAGATCTAAGGAGATCATAGTCCCATTTTACTCAGCCCTCATTAGACAAATAGTCAGGTACAATGCCCCCTTCTGTATGTTCCTGACCAGGGATTTGCAACAGCTGGCATGACCATAGAGGTCCCTTACTAAAAGAATACAGGGTGTAAATAATATATCCTATGCAGACCACCTCAAAGTCCTGTCCCTGTACTCAGCCTCCTACAGACTACTGAAAGGCAATCTATACCTAACCTACCAGGCATTCTCTAATCTAGCCCTGATGGATTTGCTTCACATTTACAAAACAAACAACACTAGAATTACCCAATCTAAGGATTTAAACCTCGCCTGTGACATAAACAAAACATGTTGGAATGACAGGTATGTGTCTCAGAGATTGCCTCTTCTCTGGAACAGACTCCCCATTCATGTGAAATAGAACTCTTCCCCAAACCTATTCAAATGCAATTTGGACCAATGGATGTGAAATTGCAACTTTAACCCCTGGCTTGTCACTGTGGCCTTTATGGACTGTGACAGTTTATAGATACCCCAAGGTGCAGACATATACCAAAGCCATTCTATCCTGTGGGCATTGATAATTGGGAAAATTGGAGCATGTATGGCTAGGCTTATAAAGGCTCTAGTGCTATTAGTCTGGTAAAATCTGATGATACTATGATCCTTTGATCCAATGAATAAAGATGGTCTGTCCATTTGCCAGATGTATGACCTTCCCTCACCCCAGTTTACACCCTGCATGGGGCACTACAATGCTATGGTTTTAATTAATTTATTTGTGTTTTTTTTTATACTGTAACTACAGTTTAGACCACATAGAGTGCTACAACACTCAGTTTCAACTGCCAATGGAATACTGGCTTTGAAAAGCTGATATTGCACTAGAGCTCAATCAAGATGATAGATGATAAGTCATGACATCAAACACTTTAAGCCCAGGGCAGTTGCCCACTCACCATGCCCTAGCTATGCCACTGCTACAAAAGTCTGATTGGGCAAGACCCCATTTTAAGTAGAGGCCTGGGGAGAAAAACTCCACAGAATACAAATTACAACAGTAGATCAATATCGTTCACAATAAAATATACAATGGTAAGAGAATAATTTAAACATTCTACAAATCTATAGGAAATATGCAAGATAAATGAATTTGCGATAAATAATTATGAAAGAAAAACAAAAAAATATGCAAGATAAATGCAAAATGAGTAAGAAAAGAAGAAAAATGTCAAGTTTTGGTTGCAGAAGGTTAAGTTTTCCCTCTGCAGATCAGATGGAAACCTT
The DNA here is from genome assembly GCF_019279795.1 of Protopterus annectens. Taxonomy (NCBI): domain Eukaryota; kingdom Metazoa; phylum Chordata; order Ceratodontiformes; family Protopteridae; genus Protopterus; species Protopterus annectens. Next base: position 1,054,040,308 of record NC_056735.1, read on the forward strand.
AAAGGGGCACTATCTTAGATTTTTTTGCTAGAGGAGTTTGTTTACATTTTTGTGCTGTTTAAGTCACATGTTCAACCAGAGAAAGGGTTGTCAGACAACCTTGCTAGCATATTACTGGTCAGATTCTACAAACTTCTTTGGGGGTTGGTTGTTATAGGAAGTGTTAAAGCTTACAGATGAAGTTCATCCTTTTGTATTTTCCTTCCTCCACCCAAGGGTTATTAGAGTAGTTGAATGTCTGGTTTTCATTTCGCCAGAGATGCTATTTAGTGACATTCAGACCCACAACCTCTGCAGTAGTGAAATGACATCTAGTTTACTATATACCTGCATTTGTAAAACTTTGTCTAATAATTATTCAAGCCATGGGAATAGTATTTTCTGTGTCATGCTTGTTGCTACATGCTTTCACTGGCAATTAATTTTCATATGGTCTGCATTAGGGTTGCTTTGTGTGTGCACTCACGTAGGTGTACATTTATAGTCATACAGATTTAATCTCGTTTTACAGGATAACATTGCTTTGGACACTTCTGTCTTGCAAAGAAACCTCTTGAGTGGCAAATGCCCTAATATTCTAGAAGAATACAATATTTTTCTTATTTTCTCTAAAAGATATTATGCAACTTTGATACTGAATCTGATCACTAAATATGTCCCTCTTAGCTGATGCTGTATTTTGTCCATTCAGAAATCATGTCAGTAACTATTTGTCTAATATTGAATCCATCGAGGTGAATTTCTTGTCTTACTTTTTTCTTCCATACACTGCTGTAAAATCTTTGCAGCTTTCAATTTTTGGTTGCAGTACACTTATGATTAGCTTTTGAAAGTTGAGACAAATGCATTCTATACATTTTCCCCACATACTTTCAAGTACTTTGTTAATTAATTACCTTAATTGGTTAGAACTGCCAAATCAACTAACATATACACAACTTCTTACCACCTATAAAATTATCCAGCATCCACCTGTCTGTCCAGTACTAAAAAACTTTCTATATAACTATGTTCCCAGTTATCATTGCAATCCAATGACCTCAAACCCCTGTCTGTCTACAAGCTTAAGAAATCTGCTGGGCATTGTCTGTACTCATACAACATTGCTAAGGCCTGGAACACCTTACCTATATACATCAGGTCATTACTCGCCCTCCCATCTCTCAAAACCATTCTGAAATACTTTCTAGCTTAAATCTGTCTCTGTTCTTGCTCAAAACCAGGGTAAATTATATCCTTAAATGTGAACAAGTACGTTTTCATTCCTTATACCTCCTTAGTCTCCCTTCTTCACTTACTTCCTCACTGGTCTTCCCTGACTTCCTCTCTAAATATACATTAAGCCTGTTTTCCCTCCCTTCATATTGCAATTCCTATTTGTATTAGATTAACTCACCTTTAAGTTCTCTACAAACTGTGTAAAATTTCTTTAAATGTTAAATGATTGCCATATACTTTGAATTGATTCTTAACCAATATTTTTTTAATTTATGTCTGATTTGTTAAAATTATTTAAACTATAGATGTTGTTTTATTTTTGAAGATGATAAAAGTATTGTTCTTAACATGTTTTGTGATAATTTGGAGCTTTTGTCCCGACCTGTGCTGAAAATGTATTCTACCTAGTCAGACTTTCACTGTAATCAAATGTCAATAAATAAATAAATACTGTTCTTTGAATATTACAGTAAGTAATTGCACTGCTAATATTTTGCTAAGGTTGATAGCATAGAGTTAACAAATATGTTTAGTCAGAAAACATTGTGTTGCAACCAAAATCTCATGCCATTGATGATCCTACATTTTGACAGTTTATAATAGCTATATTCGGTAGCGTTGTCGTCTCACAGTAAAACATTGTCCTGTTCAATTCTCAGCTAAAGCGTCTTCTGTGTAGAGACATGCGTGAATGGGCGTACCTTCGTTGAAGGTTGTGCATCAGGGCTGGCAACTCGGCATGTAAAAATCTACTGCCAATCATTAGCGGACCGGAGTTCCGCTGTGGCGACCTCTGACCGGGAAAAGCCGAAAGACACATGCACAATAATAGCTATATTTTTTTCTGTATGTGCATATGCATGTATGTTACAAATGCTCTACATTTATATTTCTGTAGTTTGGTAACCATAGCTACAGCTTAGTTTTCTTTTCTTAATGACAGACTTGTAATTCAAAGCATTCTTGAGTGTCTGTCAATTCTGTGTGCACTGACTACATAGTAATGCATGTCTTTTACTGAAACTATGCAATACACATACCTGATTTAGCGTTTCAGTAGTTTCCTTTACTGTCACCTTTTTAATTCACTTGATTTGATCCTGAAACATGTGTAACCACTTATCCAGTTAACAAAGTGCAAATAAAATATATTCAGCATGCTCTCCAGCTGCTCTGGATATTTTTTTTCAGTAAAACTGTTGCCATATCTCTAATGTTTTCCCTTGTTCTTGAAGCTGCTTCCCTTATTTTTCCAGTATGTCAATGTTATGCCACTATCTACAGCTGCGTGTACTAAAATAATTGCGCATCTAAAATAATCACTTCCTAATCTAAGTAATTGGCTAAGTTTTAAATTATTCTGATGCCACAGTTTCACTACCATCAGCATTGCAATGTCTGTTTATTCCAAGGTTTCTAAACCTTCCAGTTTTACCATTACCTCATTTGACTTTTGTTTCAACAACAGTTACCATATGATACCTATCATACTCCACAGACAAAGGTCTCCATGAAGGAGCATGCAGTAATAGTGCTCACCAATCATACATTGCTATCATGACATTCTCATTATTTCATTTGTAAGTCAAATTTAGGGGTTCCTATTACTTGATCGAACATTTAGGTTAGCGAATACCTAAATGTCGATCTGTTAATAGTGAAAGCAAAAAAAACGTGAACGGACGATTTAATGCAGAGAAAGAATTCCCTTGGCAGTTATGCAGATTTTGCCCCTTTCTCCATTGTAGCGCGATCTCAGAGCTGGTATATTTAGTTAGGGGGTGTGGGATGTTGGGAGGGGGCAAAGCCCTCCACTTTTTTTTTTTTTTTTTTTGCAGCTGAGGGAATTCATTCCCTAAGTTAAATTGGCTGTTCACTGTTTTAATTTTTTAGATATTACCAGGTTGATGTTTAGGTATTTGCTAACCTAAACTTTCGATCGGTAATATAGATGCAAATTTAATACCATCAAGGCTTCATAAATGCTGGTCATCATTCAAAGTTTAACAGTCAGCAGCTCTGATGCAATGACATTTTTTTGTTTATATAATAATATAATCTGTGCCTCCTTTCAACTTAAGTAATGCATCGTATATATATTCTCTTGAAATAATACATATAATAACTTTACCACCATGAAGACTACTGTGTTAACTGCTACATTATTCATATATTCTGGTTCTGTTATGAATCGCTGACTTTCACAAAGCTGTTGATCTAAAATTCAAAAAAATTATTCCCAAAATGCATAAAGTTCAAATTTACCTTTATACATTTTTTGCAGTGGGGCAAGCCCCCTACACACCCCTGAAGTAGGGAGCAGGCTCCCCCCAACTTATACATACTGACTTCATGATCACACTAACTCAAAGAAGGGGGGAACATCACAAAAGAAGTGCATCATTACCTGTGTACACTTAGAAATCCCACAAGCAATGATTTGCTATAGAGAGCAGCATTCTGCCACTCTTTGTTTTTTCCTACAGACAACTGAAGCTTAGGGAACCTCAACCATCTGTAGGGCAGCTAAATGTTGTTTAGTTCATGTTACATGCATACTGATTCTATTCTTATTGACTGAATACTGCACACCTGGGTGCTTTGTTTGGTCTGCCAAACTGTATAGCTTTTATGCCATTTTATACTCATTAGTCAATACTGTAGACAGCTGTTCATAGTTAGTTACATAGTATGTGCATCTGGTCAAAGCCAAACAAGATAGTCGAAGAATACAGCACTATTACCATGTGAGTCAAGATGGCAAGTCTGAGAATTTCCTGCACATGAAAACAGGCACACCCAGTAAACTGCTCCTGTCTAAGCAAATCTGAGGAATAGTGGGTACATGTTTAGTTTTCTGATTCTTTTTGACAGGAAGAATGGAGCCAAAAGTGTTATTAATGGCAGCAACAGCTTCCCCATAAATAATATTTTAACTTATGAAAAATATTGTTATCACAGCTGAAAGGGGAAATAATGGTACATAACTGAAACTAAGAATGTTTTGGTTAAATGGGAAAGCAAATAAACATCTGTCACACATTAAACTCTAGTAGCTTATACAAACTAATCCATTGCCAAGACTGAGGATTACTATTCTCATTAAAACAGTTTCATTCTAGCATGAACCAAAAACACACAAAAATGATTACATCAAAAAGAGTAACACTCATAAGTTAAACCATTAATCACCATGCATTCTATTTACTCATCCTGTCATAGATATGCAACATATTTCACCATGAAAAAGCCTTTCATCTTGACTCCAACATATGCTAGCAAGCTACTATCCTTGACCAGGTCTGTGAAGGGTATCAACAATCCTAGTAGCCACGTCTGCAAGACTGATAAATGATAACATCAGATAATACATCATGCAGTCGAAAGAAGGCACATACTGATAGGCATACGTGTATGTTGCACTGCCGTACTAAAAGACACAGTATGATAGTAATGATCATCTATACATACATATGGCTGACAGTACAATGTCTAACCCTAGCAATGCAAACACATCTAATCCTGTGACAGACAGAATTTCTCAATAAAAATGCGCTATCCAGACAAGTTTAAGTCTCATGCCAGTCACAAAACAGTGATCTCACATGTCCAGTCACCTATGGTGGTTTCTTTAAGGCTAAATGGTTCATCAGATATTGGCAGTGGCATGCTGTCTATCCTATTATTCCCAGTGTATTCCTCAGCTGGACAACAGCATTACTTCTGGAGATTAATGAGACTTTTGACATGGGAAATTGGGTTACCTGCCTGCAATGCTGGGATCTTTTCACTTTGGACCAGGCTTTGGGATGTGGATTTTCATTTTCTTTTGCCAGTGCATAGCTAGAAGTATTTGTCCGTTATCGAACCCTGTAGTCAAAATAGTTTAGGTGAGGCAGCAGGGGTTCCTTCATTCTTTCATTCTTCTCTTACTTACAAATGAGAACCTATCCCTCTCTCTGATATCACCTGTTGAGTGGGCAGCTTATTAATCAGATCCACCCACAAGCTATGTTCACCTTTAGAATGATTGTGTTGTGATGTAAGGGGCCCTAAACTGTGCTTTGGCCAAACTGCTTATGTACTCACATGAATTCTGTGATGTCAAGACTTAAAGTTAGTGCACAGAAAGTTTTTTGAGGTTAAGATACTTGCTTTTGTTTCCACATAGTCTTACCCATTAGCTCCCTTACGAGCTCCCTATTTTCTTCAATATGGAGTGATAGGACCATTCATTCCCCAGGCAGGCAAAGAGTCATGTGGCCCACTTGATGTTCATCATATCGATCACTGCTGCAGTAGTCTTAGCTATATGAGTTATATCCTGCATAGGCTACAACAGCTGGCCAGCTTCCAAAGCTTCAGATCACCTTCCACACACCCAAACCACCAATTAGCTTGAGCAGAGCTGATTAACTGGACAGGTTTGGGTGTCAAGCCCTTCTGAGCTGTCTTGCCACCAGAGACTACACTTCTCAGAGGCTTTCAAGGACCAACAGCTGGCTTGTGCTGTTCCCTTTTTGGGAAAATTTCCTTTAAAAAATTACTGTTTATTAATGTTTTCCTGTTCAGGGAAGTTATTTTTCAGCTAGAAGTATTTTAATGGACTGTTTGGAGACTGTATTGTACTCTTAAATGATAGCACACTTTTTGCTGTCAGTTTAAAAGTTATTTAAAGTAAATGAAAACCGTTATTTCTATGGAGAAATTATGTTTACTTTTTTTTTTTTTTTTTTACTTTTGGGGGCTTGCAAAGTGTTTTAAAGTGAGTTTTATTGTGTTTTTGTGAAAAAACATACTTTTCATTTTTACTGTATTTTGCTGCTTATTATCCCCCAGGGAAAGAGGCAGCATTTTCAGGTTGGCCATGGAACAAATAACCAGTCCCACAGTTGCTCCTTCTTCCAGCCACAAAAAGTAAAAGTTAACCAAACAGCCCTTGCCACTAGTTTGAGAAATGTTTTATCTGCAGTTTGTCTTGTGAGAAAAATCTGATTTAAATAATGCATTTTTTTTCAGTTGTGCAAGTCAAAGCTCATTGTATACAGTGTGTGTATGACTCTGTTAAAACTACTTCCAGGTCTATGGCCAATGGTATGGTTTTGAGAAGGTTTGCCTGGCTACATTCTCAGAACTTTCTGGATGATGTAATCAAATGACATTTTAAATTCTCCTTTGGATAGAGGTTTCATGTTTTGTTGCTCTGCTGCAGAGCTGATCAAAAAGTGTGATGACATGGGAATCTCTAGGATTCTTCAACACTCCTTATCCAAATTTTCCAAGGGACTCTATAACCACTCATCCAATTTGACAAAAAAAAAAAAGAAATACACAGTTTCAGCAAAATGCAGGTAAACAGAAGTTTAAGAAGAAATTGTCAAGTGGGTTTCAAAAAGAATTCAGGAAACTGCCAAATCCAGGGACAGCCTAACAATTCAGAATGACTAGTCAGTGACCTTGTCTCAGCAGAATTCAACTTTTGGGATACTAAACAAAAAAGACTGACTAAGGTGTGGGGTTAGGATTCACCATGAAAGTGGCAACTGATCATAGAATTCTGTGCACTGTCTTTTGTCTTAATGTTCTATAAAACAGGCCCACTCCATTCTTTAGAAAAGGTGCAGGTTTGAATTTCTAACTTAATAAATTCATAAAAAGTTAGCAAACAGTGAACATTAACCAGTAATGTATGGCCATGATCTGTATGAGGGACACAGGTTACAAAATTATAGATTTGTTCTGAACTATACAAAGCTTATTGGACAGCTTACTAGAGGGCCCAAACTAGCAGAGAATCCTCTAAAGTGGTGAACATGACTATTTTAGCAATGACTTTTTAGCAATGTCTTCCCTTGTTTCACTAAATAATTAAAAATTGTTCTGTTTCTACTTTTGTTTACATTTGAAATATATATATATATATATATATATATATATATATATATATATATATATATATATATATATATACATATATATATATATATATATATATATATATATATATATATATATATATATATATGTATGTATACTTTTATTCCCTGTGTTTCCATCTCCCTGTTATCTATTATTTATAGCATACACTGCAACATGATTTCTTCTGATCTTTCTGTACTTCTCTATCCTCCCTTTTCAAGCCTTCCTAGTACCTTTTGTACCCTTTAATGTTTATTCCAGTTGCTAAGTCCCAGTTATAAATCTTGTCCACTAGCTTCTTTGTCTGATTACCTTAGGTGTCCATCTATCTCCCTTTCACTGCAGCACTAACTCCATCCCACCCCAAAAACAACAATGTTATTTGTATCCCCTTTGATGGTAAGGTGTCATCCTCATTCCTCTTTCTTCAGACCCCTTCATATATTTTCTTTACTCTTTGCTTTCAGTTCTACTCCTTCCATTGTTGGTTCTGTGCTGCTTTGCCTAACCTGGCCATATTCATTACCGTCTCCACAAGCAAGTTATCAAACTTTCTCTGTAACTCCCCTACCTGGTCATCTTCTCTGTCCCATTCTTATCATGAACCAAACTGCTAACCTGCAAGCCTTTATTTCTTGTAAAAGTGAATTAATTTCTGCCTGTGTAACTATCCCTTCAAAAAGTTTCCCAATCCTCCCCACCTATTCTTGTCTTCAACTCATTCTACCTCTTGATTTTCCTGTTTGCCTGTGTGCCCACATCTATGTTATAATCCCCAGTAATATTTATCTTTGAATTCCATGTCTTTCCATTCCTTGGACAATCTCTCATGAAAAAAAAAAATATCCATTGTTATTAGTCTGTATACGTTCTGTATTCTCAATACTTTTCTTCAACTTCTCCATTCCAGTCATACCTCTCAACTCTACAGATATTTGCAGAATGTGGAGATTTTTGCCTTATATTTTTGGTCCATTTTTCGTAAAATTGTGGCTTTTGGGCAATTTAGTGGCAAGTCATTAGAGATTGAAGTTAGAAAATAATGACAGACATTTGAGTTGTTGACTTCATGCCCTTCAGAAAAGTCATGCTAATGCAACACCTGTTATTCTATCAACTTTCTGTCTGTAAGAGCAATATTTCAAAATTGTCCCTATTTCTACCACTTTTTTATGGCTTTGTCCAGATTTCTTACTCTAAGAGGTTGAGCGGTATAACCAGCTTATGCATGAACCGTAACCAGGAGTACTAACCATTTTCTTGAGCTTGACTACAGTCTAATATACACAAAACAAAAAGAGATACAAATGTTGTCTCAGGCTTGGCCTGGCGTCGCCACAGTAAAACAGCAGTAGCAGCAGCAGAAGAAGGAAAAAGGTGAGAACAAACCATCATTGTCAATTTATCTATGTTAAGATGCTACAGTTATAATTTATAAGATACCAACAGTTGCTATCTTTGCTATTACATAACATGTTGATACATTCCTACCTCATGAAATATGCTAGTGCTAGTTATCATACTCTTGTTCTGGAATTATCCAGCTTACTTTATGAGTAGTGAATCCATAAGCTGTTGCAGTTTGCTAGTTTATTATATTATTAATGAATTCATTCCTCTTCCTTTTCAGATTCAGAATTAAAGACAAAGCATTGATAATTAGAAAAAAAGGCCACAAGTTAGCGATTTTATAATGCTACTATTAACCTGGAGTGTCTTAAAATAATTTCTAATTTTAGGAGGGATAGAGCAAAAGTTCAAGAACAAATAATGGAGTTTCCTTTAATATCTGGGCAAGTGTTCAGTATAATTAGCTTTCAATAGTCATTCAGTATGTAGTGAATCACTAACTAATCTAGAGCAAATTATGCTAATTTGCTCTGTCATTTGCTCTCTGTTGTTGTACCAGATTGGTAATTACTTTACTAATTACCAAACAATAATTTGATCATTTTTTTTACTGCATGAGATATTCATTGATGCACTGTTGCACATGTTGCTCCACTGAAGCAAAATTACTACTTTAGACACCCTCTCAGGCAGTTCTCTAAATCTACTAAACACTCCAGACAGATCCTCTCATAATTCTCTTTTCTGCTCTTCTATAAAACTGACTTAGAAACCCATCAATGCTTTTTGTCTTCCATTTCTTTAATTGGTCTATAGCTCTAAACATCACTCCCTTGAGTAATCACCCTGCCTTGCTCTTCTCCATTTGAATTCTTCACCACTTTCCATACTTGTACACGGTTGCACATGTTACAATGTAGTCCTTTCTTCATAATTCTATACCCATGTAATGGTAGAAGTCCAGGTTTCTTGTAATAAATAAGGTCTATAGCTTTATATCCATGTCTCTGTATGGCTACATGAACTTTTCACGTCATGGGATATATATATTTCTTTCAGATACAGAGACATTTGGGATTGTAGAATAATAGTAACAGAGACAAGAAACACAGTTATGGGGTGCAGATAACAGAATGAGCAATTGAAATGCATAATCTTGTTTAGTAAGTGTAGCTGTGTTCATGAGAGGAATGTCTGTCCTATTTTTAATAACCTTTGTAGGCTATGTGATTTAAGGAACAAATTTCAAACATGAAAAAAAGAAACAAATGTTCAAAATAATTGTCATGCTTTCAATATAAATCTAAAAATCAACGTATTTGTTGGTACTACTGAAATAAAAAGGGTGATAAAATGATGTCTGAAATGCACTACGGGCACTCAGGCAAGACTGCACATCAGACTGTTGGTAATATTTTTTGGGAGTTAATAAGTAAAATGTTGAATTTAAAGTAGTTGTGAATGCAAAAAGTAATGTTTTCTGAAGCTACTTTTGAAGTATTGGAGCCAAAAATATGTGCAAATGAGAGCTGTGTGCACATTGTTGAGATATTCAAAGTACGCCAGCGCCTTGCTTTATTGGAAATCATTTCCTGTAGTACTTGCAATCCTTGGGACCTTGTCATTTAAGAAGATTGCTTTCACTTTTACTTAGACTAAGAAGGCACAGGTGGGCATCACAGCAGTGCTATTCTGTATTTTGGATGGTTGTTTCTTGCAACTATGTTAGATATGAGGAGTCAGTCTCCTCTCCCATCCTTCTGTCTCCTCCACAGTCTTAAACAGGCAGAACAGCGTTGTTTTTCTACTTATTCTTAAGATGATTGCTATGTCTTCCTTTCTTATTTTAGAAGTCATAAGAGAAAAAAATGAAACTCTGATAAACTTCTATTCAGTAGTTCTCAACCAGATTATTTTCTGCTTACCCACTAACAATCCAATATCTAAGCTAAGCTGTTCATAGCAGAGATAGTTTTGCCTTATAAAAGTAGATTTTTTTTTTGTTTGTTTAGCTGTCTATTCCCAGCTAATGTGTTACTGGCCTTCCCAGCTCTCAGCACAAGGTGTGTTGATATATTCAGTCTGGGTAGTATGCCAGGTATAATTCTGAACCAGTCTTGATATAAACAGGCTGATTATTCAGACATTGTTGAGCTGGAACATGTTTTATAGGTCATCTGCTTTCATATTAATGGCTTGTATCTATGACCCCATGTGGATTAACTCAAAATCATAAAAATGCATCCTGTTTTTGTTGTCTTTAACTTTGCTGATGATCACCCTCAATTTAAGGCGTAACTAATGCGGCCTGTAGGCTGCCCACCAGTCTCATTATACTTGATACTTCCCCAGATTTTATCCATTAGTCCCCGTTTTTACTTTATTTTTATTTACCATTTCCTAATAAGGGTAGAGCACTGTCCCAGCACAGGAAGAGAAATAGTACAAATTGGAAATATTATGAAAAAAGTATCAGTGTATGCAATAGTTGGATAAGGTGATTAGTACATATGGGTCAACTTTCATTCACTGAAAACTCATTTCACTGAATTTCAATTCACTCTCAAAAAAATCACTGAGAGTTCAAATCACTGAAAACTCATTTCACTGAATCACATTTCACTGAATGTAAGTACTGCTGGGCAAATAAAATGCATATGCCTTTATCCCCACTGTAGTGTGATCCTGGAGTTAGTATATATAGTTAAGGAGGGTGTGGGGGCACAGCCCCCCTCCTACTTAGCTTTTATATTTATGAATCTCATTTCACAGAAAGCTTCACAATCTAAAACGAAAAGTAAGTGGGGGCTATGCCCCCCACACACCCCTAACTATATATATATATATATATATATATATATATATATATATATATATATATATATATACTAACTAAGGGCATATGCATTTTGTTTGCCTAACAATACTTATATTCAATGAAATGTGATTCTGTGAAATGAGTTTTCAGTGATTTGAGCTTTCAGCGATTTGGTGTGTGTTTTGAAATTCAGTGAAATGAGTTTTCAGTGAATCCATGTAGACCTCTCTATATACATACATACACACACACACACACACACACACACACACACACACACACACACACACACACACACACACACGTGTATAGATAGCTAGATAGATATAGATTTATACACACACAAAATATAATAGATTTTTTTATAACCATCAGAGCACGGATAAGAAAACATCTGATTGTGCTTCAGACCTTGCTTCATGCTTGGATTTACTTGAAGAGCCATTTACTGGAACCAAAGCACATGTCACAGTTAGTTTCATATGAACTAACCTACAATATGAATATTTTCATACAACCAGTAACGGGAGAAATTTTTAATATAAAGGTGAACGCTTGTTGCAGCACTAAACATGTGGTTTATATTGCTAGGTGCATATCATGTTCATCCTTTTATATAGGGAAAACAGATCGAATGTTTAAAGAACGCATTAGGGAACACCTGTATCAAATACGCATAAAATCAGAGTTAAATGCGTTGTCTAAACATATTATGCACACAGACGCCACACATATTTTTAAATTTTCTGTTTTACAAACCATTCAAAGCGATGTCAGAGGAGGTGATGTTAGGAACACCGCAGAATCAGCGGAAGTACAATGGATTATAAAAACTAGGGCACATATTTTGCCAGGTTTAAATGATAGGATTCCGCTAAAACCTGTATTAAAGAATAGAAGGCATAGAATACATCAACCTTCCTTACTACATAAATGAGCTTAAGTTTCATCATATTTTTAAAAAATGTTTTATAAAATGTTTTATTCACATGTACAGATGCATAGTTACATCAAAATTGAAATGATTTGATATGATTTTTTTCATTAAATATTTATTATATATTTATTATATTATATATACTTTTTGTATTTAAATGAGTTCTATATAGACAGAATAGTGACAACTATGCCTTTAAGCAAGCATTTATTTTAATTCATGATTAATTGAATAATTGTTTAATTGTAACTTGTATATATAGTGGCTGCATGATATGGTTTTTTGTTGGTTTGAAAAAGCTTATCAGCGAAAGCGCTCACCATTTTTATCTGAATAAACCTGTTTGTTCTCCAGTTTGGATTATCGTTTGGGCTTGTTTGGATTTTCTATTTGGTCTGAATAGACTTATTGCATTTGGCTTTCTTGACTTTGGTTATATGAAGAGTTACATTGAGGTCTGAAGAGACTGATATATTACTTTGAGATCTGAAGAGATGGAATTGATATAACTGTTCACCGTGAAGTGTCTCTAAGCAACTTTAATCCTTTATTACTGCATTTATCTCAAACTCTTTGTTGCTCGAGACACTGTATCTACCGTGGGCAATTTTGTTATTTATCACATTTATTCTTCTTTGTCCTCATTTGAACAATTGCAATGCTGCATTGACAGCAACGTTAACCCACTATCTGAATGTATTTTCAGCTCACCTGAGGTTCAAACCACATCGAATGATGAAGATATGAACAAATTAAACACCGAATTAAATACACTGGAATTTGAATTGTTAAAAATGAAGCGTTTACAAATGCAATGCTTTCATTTCGAGATTTGCATAAGCAAGAGAATAATTCCACGAGGACTCAGGGTACTGAAGATGCCGACGACTCGAGACTCTTACCCAGAACTATTGAGACGCTGGCAGCAATTAAACATTGAGGTGAGCTTGAACTATATGAAGCTCATGAATGAATTCTTTATGCCAGAAGAACTGATGTTACATGACTCTATTTTGAAAAGACAGTCTGATATGTATAAAGATTTTAACAAGCAATTAGTGGACTCTAGGTTAGATTGTATCATGGATAGTGTGCTTTTGTTCGAGAAACGTTTGTTTGAACAGAAAAAACATAAATTAGCGAGAGATATATTTGATTTCTCTAACGGCCAAGTCTTCACCTGGCCTAGGTTTAATGCTAATAACCAGAATTCAGATAATAATACTAGTAATCCAGTATCAACCAACAATACATCAAATGTAAGACTTAATGATGTTATTCAAACGGAACCATTGGTTAATAATGCTTGTTCTAATGAGAATGTTAATAATTCTGTTTTAATTCATGTGAGTGAAACTACTGTTTCTGCACCAAATAATGTTGTTAGTCATACTAATGTGTCTGAGGTAAAAGATAATAATGGAATAGCTACATCCTCTGTGGATTCACCACAGGTAGTACGTAGCAAAATATGAAATACTATTAATGGTTTGGAAGGCGAATTGTCACACCCTTTCCCCATAGCGGACAATCACCAAAAAGGCAGGAATCGCTCAATGAGCAGGGGCAGACAGAAGCTCAAGGCCCCAACCAACGAATTCAGAGAACCAACTCTGAAGAAAATGTGGCAGAAACTAGTTTAGTTCATAATCTGTCACATAGGCCATTAGATAAGTATGACCTGGATGTCCTTAACAAGGGGTTATCCTTTGTTCCGACTACAACGAGTAACATTACAGACATGATTTTAGATCTAAAGATGTTTACGAGAAACTTACAACTTAAAGTCATGTTTACAGATAGAGAAAATTCTAGTAATGTCCATGGTTTTAAGAAACTTAGCTTGTTAGTTCCTAACTTACATCCAACTTTAGAAATTTTTGGTAAATTGGTAGAGAAAGAACTCTACAATATAAAAGATAAAGGTCCTAATTTTACAAAAAATAATTTGAATTATAGGCAACGTAAATCCTTGAAAAATCTGATGCAGGACAAAAACATTTCTATAAGACCTGCAGACAAGGGAGGACCGATTGTTATATTTGATAAGCTTGACTATGATAATAAAATGTTAAATATGCTAGCAGATATAAAGTATTATAAAATGTTAACATCATGTGATGTAGAAAGAATAGTTAAAAATGTTCACAGTAATTTGGAAGATATGTATAAACTTCATTTAATGGATTATCAATTATATGATTATTTAATGATAGAAGAACCTACTATTCCCATTATAAAGGGCCTACCGAAAATCCATAAAGACCCATCCGACCCTCCTATGAGACCGATTGTCTCAGGTCATGGATGGGTAACTGAGAATATTTCTTATTATCTTGAAAAAACATTAATACCTCATGTATATAAAAACAATATTATTCTTAAGGATTCTAAGGAATTTTATTAAATTTTTATGATGCAGTAAAAACATATAACAATGTGTCTAATCTTTATCTTGTTACTATGGATGTACAAGCATTATTTACAAATATACCGAATGATGAAGGAATTTCTTCCATCCAGATTTATTTAAGTTCACATACTGATCTAACTTCCGTTAGGATAGACTTCATATGTAATTTACTTGAGATAGTATTAGAAAGTAATGTCTTTCTGTTTAACCAGTGTCATTATTTGCAGAGGGATGGCGTAGCTATGGGCACTCCTTGTGCCAATAGCTACGCCAACCTAGTGATGGCTCACTGGGAAGAAGACAAACTACTCAAATTAGATTCATATAGAAACCATATCATTTTTTACAAACGTTTTGTGGACGATTTATTTTTTCTATGGCAAGGAAATTCCGATGAATTATTAATCTTCGAACAGCAAGTGAACAAATTAACCTCTTTCTTGAAATTTACCATGAATTATTCAAATACTCATATATCTTTTTTGGATGTCAACATCTGGCGTTTGAATGATGGACACTTTAATACAGGTGTTCACCGTAAACCATGCCATAAAAACACCTTGTTGCACAGACAAAGTATGCATCCCCCACATGTTTTTAATAATGTACTGAAGGGGCAAAGCATAAGAATGTCTAGGCTAAACCCAAATGAGCAGATGTTCCAAGAAGAGTTAATAGATTTAGAGAATAAGTTTTTAGATAGGAAATATGGACAAGTAGAAATTAATGAAGTTTTCAATAAAGTAAAAAATATGCTAGACAATAGCGCATGCCCTATATTTTCCAAAGTTGGTATGATTGAATATAGATCTAGAATCAATATAGCCAATACCGAGGAGAATAAAGTTAGGTTCACCTTAAAATATACTAATAACATAGCATCTGTCAAAGAAATTATTTACAAATACTGGGATATTCTTAAACTAGATCCAGAGGTTTCTAAACATGTAACCTTTAAACCAGAGTTTGCATTTAAAAATACTAAGAATTTGCATAAGATACTATGTAGCTCGAACAATATGGATATTCATAGCCCATTGGAAGCTAAAGGGGCCATCGTTTGCAGGAAATGTAACTGTTGTGCTAACATTGAAAATATGAATATTTTCATACACCCAGTAACGGGAGAAATTTTTAATATAAAGGTGAACGCTTGTTGCAGCACTAAACATGTGGTTTATATTGCTAGGTGCGTATCATGTTCATCCTTTTATATAGGGAAAACGGATCGAATGTTTAAAGAACGCATTAGGGAACACCTGTATCAAATACACATAAAATCAGAGTTAAATGCGTTGTCTAAACATATTATGCACACAGACTCCACACATATTTTTAAATTTTCTGTTTTACAAACCATTCAAAGTGATGTCAGAGGAGGTGATGTTAGGAACATCACAGAATCAGCGGAAGTACAATGGATTATAAAAACCAGGGCACATATTTTGCCAGGTTTAAATGATAGGATTTAAAACCTGTATTAAAGAATAGAAGGCATAGAATACATCAACCTTCCTTACTACATAAATGAGCTTAAGTTTCATCATATTTTTAAAAAATGTTTTATAAAATGTTTTATTCACATGTATAGATGCATAGTTACATCAAAACTGAAATGATTTTACATGACTTCCTCATTAAATATTTATTATTATATATTTATTATATTATACATATTTTTTGTACTTAAATGAGTTGTATATAGAAAGAATAGTGACAACTATGCCTCTAAGCAAGCATTTATTTTAATTCATGATTAATTGAATAATTGTTTAATTGTAATTTGTATATATAGTGGCTGCATGATATGGTTTTTGTTGGTTTGAAAAAGCTTATCAGTGAAAGCGCTCACCATTTTTATCTGAATAACCCTGTTTGTTCTCCAGTTTGGATTATCGTTTGGGCTTGTTTGGATTTTCTATTTGGTCTGAATAGACTTATTGCATTTGGCTTTCTTGACTTTGGTTATATGAAGAGTTACATTGAGGTCTGAAGAGACTGATATATTACTTTGAGATCTGAAGAGATGGAATTGATATAACTTTTCACCGTGAAGTGTCTCTAAGCAACTTTAATCCTTTATTACTGCATTTAACCTAAAATACTGCTACATATGACATGAAGTATATGCTGAAATTTCTTACTACATGAATACCGACTGCTTTACCACAAGGATTATCCCTATAAAGGTTGTGACATATATTTGTGTACATAAATTTAAACATATGCCTGCACACATCAGACAACAAGCAAATGGTTGCAGGCTACATGTCATTAAATGGTGCACTGTAAACAATGAGGAACCTGCTCGGTGAGAGTGTTGGTAGCATGCAGGTATACACAATGCCCCAGCCTGGCAATTCACTAACTAATAATGCACCTTAGTGTAGATAGACATGTGCTAGTATGTGAGCAGCACCAGATTTAATGTGCTGTTAATGTGTATAGCAATCCAGAATGCAGAGTAGTAAAAGCTAGGGCCTTGCTATTAGTTCATTTGCATACTGGTATGCTGCCAGCAGTGCCTGCAAATCATGGAATGAGTAAAAGAGAAGAACCTGCTGTTCCTTGTGTTGTATTAGCTGACCAAAACTCTGAATGTCTAAACAGGTTCTAAGAATATGACATGAAGAATGTTTGAACATGCATAAAAATGCATGCCTATGACATGCACCAGTCTTCTTTTGTGCACATAGTATCCTCAGTTAAGTGGAGTATAACATGCATGAGTACTGTAAAATATATTTTCAAGCAACCAGCATTTCAATAGGGTGTCTTTCAGGTAATCATTTCAAATGTTGGGACCATCTATAGCAAGTCCTGAAATGAAAAGACTGAATTGCCAAAAAAATTGACTTAAACATACTAGGTTTAAGAGGGCCCACACGATGGCTGTGTTGAATTTAGAATATATAAGTTTGGGGGGGGGGGCTTTCCTGCTCAAAAAAAGATGTTTAAAGGAGAAGAGCAATGTTCAAGATTTCCTCTTTTCCTGTATTTTCAATTTTTTTTGGTGTGTTGCCCTTTGGCATTTTAAGTGGCAATATTTCAGTATGGAGCAACATCATCACTCTGTTCATGTTCAGTATGGAGTGACATCATCTCTCTTCATGTTGAGTATGGAGCAACGTCATCACTCCGTTCATGTTCAGTATGGAGCAACATCATCACTCTGTTCATGTTCAGTATGGAGCAACATCATCACTCCCTTCATGTTCAGTATGGAGCAACATCATCACTCCGTTCATGTTCAGTATGGAGCAACATCATCACTCCCTTCATGTTCAGTATGGAGTGACATCATCACTCCCTTCATGTTCAGTATGGAGCAACATCATCACTCCGTTCATGTTCAGTATGGAACAACATCATCACTCCATTCATGTTCAGTATGGAGCAACATCATCACTCCCTTCATGTTCAGTATGGAGCAAGATCATCACTCTGTTCATGTTCAGTATGGAGCAACATCATTACTCCCTTCATGTTCAGTATGGAGCAACATCATCACTCCGTTCATGTTCAGTATAGAGCAACATCATCACTCCCTTCATATTCAGTATGGAGCAACATCATCACTCCATTCATGTTCAGTATGGAGCAACATCATCACTCCCTTCATGTTCAGTATGGAGCAACATCATCACTCTGTTCATGTTCAGTATGGAGCAACATCATCACTCCGTTCATGTGCTTTGTTGTGCAATATGAAATCAAGTAATAGTAGGAATTTGCTACAGTGAACATGCTGTGCCTTAGGATTACATGTCCTCCAATCTGTAATCATCCACAGTCTATACAGAATCTCTGATGGCAAAGTTATACCAAAATCAAAATATTGGACACAAACTGCTTTTGGTATACACACAAAATACAAGAAACAAATCATTTTGCTAACCCTGTGCTTCCCCATACCTCCATGATTCTAAATACATTTTGAGATAAGAAAAAATAGTGGACAAAAAAAAATTCCCTTGCTCTACTGTAGCCAGTCTGAGCAAAACATTATCACTGCCAATTGCAACCATTTGCAGAGTATCTGAAAAGAACAAACACTCCATCCTCCTTCATTTGCATGACAGTCTATCAACAGAATGCAAAAGTAACAGTTCACAATGTAAGTGAAATACTGTAAATAAGCCTACCATTACCCTTCAGTTATATTGTGTTCTACCCACAGAATACAACGTTGGCAGATCTTAGTATGAGTAATATTAATGAACCCTCAGTTACCCTTCACTGACACAGTGATCTACTATGGAATAGACACTTATGTATTTTTTTTGTGAAAAACATAGTCATGGGTAGTATTCCAATGAACTGTAAACCACCCACTCTCTGCCTGAATGCATGGCTTAGCATTTGTTCTTTTTGCTCACCAGGTTGTGCTCTTGCAGAATACTAGACATAGAAAGGATATCTGGTATATTGCAAAATAATGCATGAATGTCTGGTCTATAGAAGCGGATACTCTTAGCAAACATTATTGTATGATCTGTCCAGATATATACCATGGGGATTTCCTGATATTACAGAAAGTACAGTTTCAAATCTTATCTAGCTTCAGTCACAAAAGCATTTTAACTTCTCACTGTGCAATAGTAGAAAAGACTGTATCATATTAACTCACTACCTGGAGGAAAAAAGGTCACAGCCATACAGTGTACCTCCCTCCTGCCTACCATAGCACACTACACCTTGTAAACCATGATACAGTCCATCTCTGAATCATGCCCCACATATCACGTGGATGCTATGGGTTTGGTGCACTAAATGATTTTAATATATTGGGCCCCTTTCTGAATCCCACTGGGGTTGTATTAGTTTTTTTAAGCACTGAATCACACGTGCATTAAAACCTGGTTGATTTTCTGTTTAATCTGTTGATTTAGAATTTACTGTTGCTTTTTTGCAGCTCACATTTTGATATGTTACAGAATAGTTGCATATACAAACACATACATATTATGTATGTGCATATATATATATATATATATATATAAAGGGTCTATATCAGCATATTGAATGCTGAAAACGCTGAATGCAATTTAATCGAACTGAAATATTCAAAATCTCAAAAGAGCGAACTGATGGAACATTGATTTCTTTCCCAGGGAAAGAAATCGGTGTTCAGTGCAAAAAAAATAAAATTTCAATACTATAAACACTGACAGAAGTTACTTCCCATAAAAAGAATTTCAGATATTAGAGTTTATACTTTTTAGTCTATAGAAAATGAATACTAAGGCAAAATGTGTTGTTCTATTGCATTTTTAAGATGCTGTTTTATTTTTTTTTAAGAAAGAAACTGAGACAAATACTGATATCTGTTTCCCAGTGGCAGCATCTGAAATTACTGCCCATAAAAATAATTGATTGCCGCGGTGGTGCAGCGGTAGCATTGTCGCCTCACAGCAAGAGGTTCTCCCCTTTGATTCTTGGCTGGAGCGCCTTCTGTGTGGAGTCTGCATGTCCTCCCCACAGCCGAGTGGCATTCGAAAGACATGCATGAATGGCTGTGCCTTCCTTGAAGGTTGAGCATCGAGCTGGCACCTTGGCACCATGAAAATCTACTGCCAATCATTAGTGGACCAGAGTTCTGCTGTGGCGACCCCTAACCGGGAAAAGCTGAAAGAACAACAACAACTGCCCATAAAAAGAATTACAGTCAGTGAGTAGTAGTGAGAGACTAGTGCTTAAGAAAAGTTGTTAAACGCCTTTCTGACATACAGTGCTTAATAGCCATGCCTTTTCATCGATTTTGAAGTGCAGTTAAGGTGCTCCACACTCTACAAGTATGTTATTTACATCTCTGCAATATGGTGACAGATTTTTTTTTATTTACAAATGGTCTGGGGCCCTTGAGGTGATTGACATTAACAAGACATTTTTGTACAGCTTTTGTAATTTGGTTATGATTTGAACATTGAGGGGTGGCATCCGACGAGCTTTCACTGCTGGTTCTCTAAACTGAGGATGATTATTATTGTCTGTTACGTGTTGGACAGCTATGTGCTGTGGAGCATTTAAAACTTCATGAAATTCAAATGTTTATAGATAGATTTTAAGACTGCCTTCACTCTACATGGATACCATTGGTTCATGTGTAATTTGGCAAGCTAAGTTGTTTTGATATTTTATCTTTGTTTCACATGGAACTTCAATTTATCAACAAACATTGACTTTTAACTTGGATATTTAATTTCTCTATTTTCATTATAACAGTCCTCAGTCATATACAGCTCCTTTTCAGAAACTATTTCTGGTTTTCTTTTGTTTATTGAAAATATGTCCACTGCAAACTTAATTAATTTTGTTGTTTATTTTTTGGTTATACTGTTTGTATTAGAGTGTTCAGTTCTATAATTTGTTGTTCATTACTTAGACAATTAAGGTCTATAACAAATATGAGACTGAATTTATTCTTTGTGTCCATTTCTGGTATCTGACCAGAACAAGGTGTGAAAGGGCTGTCCTTTTCTAAAAGATGAATGAAATTGTTTGGTTTAACACAGTGGTGTATAGTTCCTCTCTGTACTTAAGTAAGGTATTTTAAGGTAAAGCACATGACAGTTGTGTGTCTTCTACTCTTAATTAACAATTTAAAATATCTCTTGCCTAACCTCTGCTCAGCAGGCCAAAAGTAAAGAAGGGTTATCAGTGTGGTAAAAAGATATAGCTATCAAAATAAAATACTAGCACAACAGTGGAATTTAAGAATAAGAACATAGACACATTGGATGGACAAAAAAGGGTAGGGGATGCTTAACTCACTCTTGAGAGTTCAAGCTTTTGGGAGGCAAAGATTTGGAGGCTATCACATGTGCTATGAGCCCTCATGTGATGCTTGGCTATGACATCATAGATTCAAAATATAATATTTGCCTTCTTTGGTGCTTTTTAATTTTTCACTTGTTTTTTTTTTTTCGCGCTTTACTGCACAATGACATCAGCTCATCAGGGCAGCCAGTCGGAATGGAGCTCACCGCACATGTATGTCCGGCCAGTTCAAATGCTTTTCGAGCGGGGGGGGGTGTGTGTGTGTGTGTGTGTGTGTGAAAATGCCCCAGGTGGGATATACTGGTGATTACTCATGGTGGTGTGGTAGGGAATACCTCAGGCTTGAACCCTGTACCTTGTATGCAGGTGTTAAAGACCTGAATTCCCTACCCACAACCATTCGTAAAAAAATTGCAGATTTTTGCCTCATATTTGATCTGATCTATTCCTCATATCTGTGGTTTTTAAATATTGCAATGCTTGAAATTTGATGGTGCAGTGGTAGCAATGTAGCATTGATGCTTCACAGCTGTAGGTTCTTTGGTTTGGTTCTTGGCTGGGGTGCCTTCTTTGTGGGGGGGGGGTCTGTATCTTCTCCCTGTGTTTGTGTGGGTTTGCTTTTGTGTCCTCCCATGTTACAAAGACATGTCTGCATTATTTTTTCCTGGGCCTCTGCTGAGAATTGTTTTTTTTTGTTCCAAGTCAGACTGTCCTGATTAACAAATTGACAGGCATTTAACTTTCAGACTTCAGGTTTCTGAATGTTTACTTCCTTACATATTTGATGGTGCAGTGGCAGTATTGTTGCCTCACAGCTATAGGTTTTCTGGTTTGATTCTTGGCTGGGGTGCCTTCTGTGTGGAGTCTGCATCTTATCCCTGTGTTTGTGTGGATTTGCTCTGGTGTCCTGCCATTTTACAAAGACATGTGTCTACAGTATTTCTCCCTGGGCCTCTGCTGAAAATTGTTTTTGTTTCGTCAGAAGTAAAATTGACAGGCATTTGAATTTCAGACTTCATATTCTTCAGAAAATACATAGTAAAACAACGTTTTATTCTAGCAATAAATATATAGTAGCACAACCTTTTTATAGCAATTTTTTTTAAGTTTATGACTATTTGAAATTTTTCCTTATTTTTGGGACTGTAATACCCTGTTATTGGCTTTGTCCAGGTTTTTTGTGCTAAGGTTGACAGCTATGGCAAGAACTGAATTCACTGAATATGTTTGATGGCTGTATTCCCTCATTACTGGGTTTGTCCAGGTGTTTTGTGCTAAGAGGTTGACAGCTATGGTGAGAACTGAATTCATTAAATGATAGCCATTTAAGTTTCAGTCTTCCTCTCTTTCACAAAGCAGGTGATTTGGCATAGTGGTATGTTGTTCTGACTATTTTGCACAGGGACCTTGGCAGTAAAATGTATGATGGTAACACAGCATTTTATTCTAGCAGCTTTCCAAGATTATACAAGCAATGTTTAATGTGTTCCTGTTTTTTTCCCTTTTGACCCACCCCAATAAATTTGGCTTTTTCCAGACTTCTTGTGCTGCGAAGTTGAGATGTAGTTGAGTATTGTGTAGATTTTACAAGGAGCTGAGAGCTGCAGGGGAAGAGAAGTTTAGTGCTGATTATGCTAAGTCAGCTCACATTGCTAGCAGCACAACATGTTGTGTACTTGCTTTTAATGCAGAAGGTTGTTGGTTCTACTCCCATAAGGGGTGAATGCTGCTGTACTGAAAGTTAAGACACTAACTATGAGCCTGTTATCAGTTTGCCATCCATTTCCTATTGCAATATTACTAGCTTATTTTTAATGTAATTTAGGCAATTTATTCCTCAGGGGCATCATACACTTTATTTTTCGGTGAAGCCATGAAATATAAAGGTGATTGCTAGCAGCAACCTCTTCATTAGTTAGATTTATTTAACGTGGAATTATTTAGATGACTTTTTTTACTACTTCAGAGATTGTGCATATTATTTACTGATAATAGTGGACTGTAGAAGTTTGAGTAGACTTTTATGATGGAAATGTTCTGAATTGGGCAGTTTTGTTTCATTGTTTACTGGAAAAATGTTCAAAGCAATAGGAAGGTGTATCAAAGAGCACATGTATGTTTCATATGCAAGGGGCCTATGATTTAAAAGCAGCCCAGAATTAATTTTTATCTGCCACGGGTAAAATGTATTTTTCTTTGAATGTGGGTTTTAATGTTGTTTCAATGAATGTGAGTTTCAAGGGCAGAGAAGTTTTAATGCCAAGTTTGTTTAGCAAATGCCTTAGTGTTTGTGCTGTAAAATGCAAAATAAAACTTTCAAATGAAGTTCAAATCATCATAGAAGTAAATCAGTATGCACATTAGTGTTTATGGTAAATGGAGTGAAATAGCAAAGTAATGGATCATTGGAATGGCTGCAGGGGGAGGCTCCATTCGACCATGGTTTTGTGAGGGGGAAGGACGGCAAACTTAGACAGCCCCAGCTGAACTATACCTCCCAACTGTCCAGATTTTCAAAGAATGAATAGATTTTTTGCTTCTTATTTTTGGTTTGTTCCTCAAAATTTGTGGTTTTCTGGCAAATGATTTATGAATTAAGTCACTAAATAATGACACACTAGTTTCAGACTTTATAACCTTCAGAAAAATGCATGCTAAAATAAGACCTGTTCTATCAACTGTCCCAGTTTATACAAGAGCAATTTTTAGTACTGTTTATATGTTCTCGTAATATATTTGGCCTTGTCCAGATTTATTGCATTAACAGGTTGAGAGGTACATGCAAATAAATTGCTTTATAGAATTAGGCATAGCCAAACCTCAACTGTCTCTGATTTTGGCTCAAAATGTTGCTCTTCCCCTAATGATCCCTCCACAAAATAGCAATTTTGGAAGAAAACATGGAGGGTTTTCTTTACTTTTATAAATAACTGTAATGATCAGAGTTATACATTACTTTTATTTCAGAAATGCATGTAGATTCTCTAATTTTGTCAGCTGCTCTAAGTTAACTGTGCTCATATTAAAATGGTGTCCCTCCTTTGACAGGTTCCCAGCTGTATTGTCTGGCAATTTTATATTTTTGCATCACATTTTTGGTCCGTTTTTCATAAAATTGCAGTTTTATGGCAAATTAGTGGCAAATTGTTAAAGACTGAAGTTAGAAAATAATGCAGACATTTCAGTTTCAGATTTCATACCTTTCAGAAAATTCGTACTGATGCAAGACCTACTACTATTCTATTATCTTTCTAAGTTTATAAGAGCAATATTTAAAAAAAAATGTCCTGATTTTTGGGCCTTTGCCTCACTTTTATTTATGAGTTTGTTGCTGTAAGAGGTTGAGAGGTGTGTGTGTGTGTGTGTGTGTGTGTGTGTGTGTGTGTGTGTGTGTGTGTGTGTGTGTGTGTGTGTGTGTGTGTGTG
Source organism: Protopterus annectens (assembly GCF_019279795.1). Taxonomy (NCBI): domain Eukaryota; kingdom Metazoa; phylum Chordata; order Ceratodontiformes; family Protopteridae; genus Protopterus; species Protopterus annectens. Next base: position 1,054,065,168 of record NC_056735.1, read on the forward strand.
TGTGTGTGTGGTAGGTAGCATACCTCTCGACTATCCACATTTTGCAGAATGTCCAGATTTTTGCCCCATATTTTTTGTCTGTTCTTCATAAATTTTGTGATTTTCTAGAAAATCATTGAAGGCTGAAGTTGCTAAATAATGACAGACATTTGAGCTTCAGACTTCATGTCCTTTAGAAAAATTCATACTAGCACAAATCCTGTTATTCTAGCAACTTTCTCATACTAGCACAAATCCTGTTATTCTAGCAACTTTCTAAGTTCACGAGAACATTATTTAATATCTGTCCCTGTTTATTTTAGGCTTTGTCCATATTTCTTGCACTAAGAGGTAGGTAGGGGTGTGTGTGAATGAAACATCCTAGTTAGTGGTAGCAGGTGGTTAGTAATTTACTCAAGCTCAAAACCTGTACCTTAGTTACAGAAAACAAAAGCATAAAGTCTCTACCCCAACTACCATGCTGCATTTTTCAAAGAACTGACATTTCAGGTTAATTTTCAATTCAAGGAACCGAGTTTGAGTGAATTTATATTATATTACTGAAGAGGCATTACAGTGAATGCCTCTTCATCGACACTAAAAGAGCGAACCGTGAATTACGAGAATGGCCATAGCTTGGCTGGGGAGGGGGGTAGCAGTTTGAGAGCTGTCAGTACAAATTTGAAAATCCTAGCTACACCCCTGTTATAAATTACCTGCAAATTATGTGCATCAAAATGTACCCTCTGTCTATTTACATTCTTTAGCATGCTTATGCAAGCCCACTTGTACCACAAAAAAAGAGTTACTGATCATGTTAGAAGTGATTTTCTGAAGTACATTTCCAGAAGAAAAATAACAAAGAGCAAATATTATATCCACCACACAGTATCTCAAGAAGCACTTTATAAACAGACATACAGAGTGCTCTCTTCTGAATATTCTGGAGATGCATGCCTCACAGTCCACAGCATACACATGATGTATGCCACAGTGGGTAAAACACCTGAAGCTTGAACATAAAGCATATGAATGTTAAAATGTAGTGTTAGAGCCACTTGTCAGTGAATGAGTGTTGTATTAGCAAAGAGCTCATAGGGATACATATATGTTGTCCTGCTGCTGAAGATGTATTACACAAATATGATTCATCCTATTGAATCACTTCTCATTGAAGCATTTTAACTTCAGGCCAGCCGAGTTAATGGACATTTACCATGTTTCTTTTAATCTGAGGGACAAAACCCTCCATATCTTCTTGCATGATGCCTCATTCTTTGCATGCTTCTAATTATTATAACTAACTCTGAGGTTGCAAATCCCCTGGATAGGTAATAAAAAATTCATGAATTCCCCATTTGATCTGCTGATCTTAAGGACGTTTATGTAAAAGCAAACTGAAAGAATAAATGACTACGGTGTTACACTCTGCCATACAGTAATTTGCACACTGCACTATTTCTATACAGCACATACACACATAATTGAGTATTTAGTCAGCAGCAGAAGGAAACCAATATTGTAGTTGTACATGGTCCACTCTTACAAATATAACTGTATATTTATCTTTCCATTTTATCACAGGTGACGTTACACCTACCATTGGACCACAACAGATAAGAACAGACACATCTCATGGAGGGGGGAGATTGCTAATTTGATGTAGAATGTGAAGCAAAATTTCATGGTGCTTTTCAATGTTAAAAGAAGCATCACTTGTCTGCTGATATTAGGTTGCTAGAGATGCAGCTTCAGTGAAATCATGTGGTCGTGTGTCACATCTGTGAAGAAATGTAATCAATATGAGGACTTGATGAAAATAAAGCGAGAAAAAAGGCCAGGAGCCTACAAGTAAATAGGGAGTTATATAGTGGTGGCTGGTGACTTCAAATCAAAGAAGGGGGCTGCAGGAGATGGATGAACAGGTGGGGCCAATGGGAAGGGGTGTGGTCAACTAGAAAGGGGCGGGCCTATGCTCAAAACCACAAAAATTGGGGCTTTAATTAAATATGCTGCCCTGGGTGCCAAACCATCATTATGAGAGTCCAATCAAGGCAAAATGAAGTCTAGAAGAAAAAATATTTCGGTGCATTGGCTACATGACAGCTTACTTAATATCTAGATGGAAACAAAACGGTTGTGAGGCATGAAAAAATAAATTACTTTTTATATACATTTCTGGAATGCCAGTCAAAATCAAGTATAAAAAACAAGCAGCACTTAACTCAAACCACTTCTCCTTGCACTGCAGTTCTAATTATAATTTATATTCAGCTTTATAAAAGTACCAAGTAACATGCTGAAAATAGCAATCTCTGTGATACCCATACTAGTAAAAATGTTTCTTATCCAAAAAAGACCTGCTGCCTGACAACAACTATCTACTTTGATCATGTTTTCCCCATGAAACAAGTAAAAATGAACAGCAAACAAGAAACAAGGTCAAGGTAAATTGCTTAAAGGATTACTGCACAGGTTATGGACCACACATGATAGATTGGCATTATATTTAGTTTACTGGTAAAGCTTGCAAAGATGACTGCAAGTCTCCAACAAATGTAGTGAGCTTCTGAAAATACTGTAATCCTGTCCTTTATTACAAATACTGTCATATGCATTTCAATACCTAAGGCTTATATGTTATCTAGTTATGTAAATATTCTCTGCATGGCAGCAACAAAAAGGCTTTCAGTGTTGGTAATTCTTTAACAGTATGCTTATTAAAGCTTACTTGCATCTTACAATCTCAGACAAGCTTACCTAATGGTCATTAAAGTATTGCTACTTAAACACAGACAGGCATTTTCTGAATAATAATAAGCATAAATCAACAACATACAAATATTACAGAAAACCAGAACATTCTGCAAAATCAAGGACAGATGAAAAGTCACTATAGTACTTGTGTCTACCTTGGATGGGGGATAGTCTGCACACTTACACTGCATAACTTTTCCTTGCCTTGTTTGCACACATCCAGAGTCACTACATGGGGGAGTGGGTTGCAACAAGCATGTCACGATTTTAAATGTCTCTGGTTGATGGTGATGGCTCTGACACATTTGACATGCCTCTCAACCTTAGAGCAAGAAATCTGAACAAATCCATAAATAGAAGTGGGACAAAGGCCCAAAAATAAGGACAGTTTTAAATATTGCTCTTATAAACATATAAAGATAATAGAATAGTAGGTATTGCATTAGTATAAATTTTCTGAAGGGTATGAAATCTGAAACTCAAATGTTGGTCATTATTTTCTAACTTCAGTCTTTAATAATTTGCCACTAATTTGCCAGAAAACCACAATGAAAGACCAAAAAATGTGATGCAAAAATATAAAATTGCCACACAATACAGCTGAGAACCTGTCAAAGAAGGGACACTTTTTAATATTAGTATTGTTAAGTTGAGCAGCTGACAAAATAAGAGCATCTACATGCATTTCTGAAATAAAAGTAATCTATAACTATGATCATTACAATTCATTCTTTCTTGTAAACCGTCCACATTTTCTTCCAAAAATTGCCATTTTGTGGAGGGATTATTAGGGGGAGAGCAACATTTTGAGCCAAAGTCAGGGACAGTTGAGAGATTTGGATATGCCTAATTCTATAAAGTGATTTATTTGTGTGTACCTCCCAACCTCTTAACACAGGAAATCTGGACAAGGCCAAATATATTGGGGGAACATACAGACAGTATTAAAAATTGCTGTTGTATAAACTTAGTTGATAGAATAACAGGTCTTGCTTTAGCATGCAGTTTTTCTGAAGGGTATGAAGTCTGAAACTCAATGTCTGTCATTATTTAGTGACTTCTTTCCTAAATAATTTGCCAGGAAACCACACATTTTATAGAAGCAAACCAAAACTAAAAAGCAAAAATCTATTCATTCTGTGAAAATCTGGACAGTTGAGAGTTATAGTTCAGCTGGGGATGTCTTTGAGTTTGCTGCCATTCCCCCCTCATAAAATCATGGTCAAATGGGGCTTCCCCTACTGCAGCCATTCCAATGTCCCATTACTTGGCTGTTTCACCCCATTTACCATAAACACTGTAATGTGCATACTGTTTTACATCTACAATGATTTTAAGTTTTATTTTGCATTTACAGCACCAACACTAACAAACATCTGCTAAACAAAGCAATGCAGTCTCACAATGCATTTTTAAACTGCATTGCTTTGTTTAGCAATGCAGTCTCACAATGAAAATAGACTTAGCATTAAAACTTCTCTGCCCTTGAAAGTCACATTCATTGAAACAGCATTGAAACCCACATTCAAAGAAAACACATCTGGCCAGTGGCAGATAAAGATTAACTTTGGGCTGTTTTCAAATCATAGGCCCCTTGCACATGAAACATAAATGTGTTCTTTGATACACCTTCCAGATTGTATTAAATTATATTCCTTGTATAATACAGTACATTTGTTAGAGAGTGTTTTAAATTTACTGTTTTGAACATTTTTTCAGTAAAGTAAACAATAAAAAAAAATGCATGCACCAAAAATGACAAAACTGCCCAATTCTGAACATTTCCATCATACAAGGCTACTCAAACTTCTACAATCCACCAGTATCAGTAAATATGTGCAATTTCTGCAGAAGTAAAAGTCATCTAAATACTTCCACATTAAAGAGATCTGCAGCTAATGAAGTGGTTGCTGCTAGCAAAAAAAGCTTTATATTTCATTGTTTCATCTACAAATAAAGTGCCTGTTAAATGATAAGCTAGTAATATTGCAATAGAGAATGGATGGCAAACTGATAACAGGTTCATAGTTACTATGTATCTCTGCCAAAGAAGACATTCTCAGGAGTGCAGCATCCACCCCCTTTAGAAGTGCAACACAGTACAGTATTAGCAATGCATCTACATACTGTGGGAGTAGAACCCACAGCCTTCTGCATTGAATGCAAGTACCCTACTTGTGCTATTAACAATGCAAGCTTGTACTGCATAAGCAGCGCTAAACTTCTCTTCCCCCGAAGCTCTTAGCTCCTTGTAAAATCCACTTGACACTCAACTGTATCTCTCAACTTTGCAGCACATGAGCACAAGAAATCTGGAAAAAGCCAAAATTTATTGGGGGGGGGACAAAAGCCCAAATATCAGGGACACATTTTAAACATTGCTTGTATAAGCTTGGAAAGTTGCTAGAATACAATGCTGTGCTACCACCATGCATTTCACTGCCAAGTCTTGAACCTAGGACCCTCTGCACTTCAGTCAGTGCAACATACCACTATGCCAAATCAGCTGTTTCGTGAAAGACAAAAAGACTGAAACTTAAATGGCTTTCATTTAGTGATTTCAGTTCTCAACATTGCCCCCAACCTCTTAGCACAAAACACCTGGACAAAGCCAATAATGGGGGAATACATCCCCAAACATAGGGACAAATTTCAAATACTGCTCTTATAAACTTAGGAAATTGCTAGAATAAAATGTTTTGTGTTACCATGTACTTTCTGAAGAATATGAAGTCTGAAAATCTAATGTCTGAAAATCCAGAAAAAACACTGATTTTATGAGGAACAAAACAAAACTATGAAACAAAAATCTGAATGTTTTTCACAGATGGTGGTGGGTAGGGAATTCAGGTTCTTTCTACCTGTATCTGTGGTTGAGAGTTTGAACCTCGGTTTCTCTGTGGCCACCAGTTATAGTTAACTGGGGCATTTACACACACAAACACACACACACACACACACACACACACACACACACACACACACACACACAAGCAAGTACTAAGCAGCTGTTTCTCTTCAGCATTAGTCTGTTTGCAGCCATAACTCCTCAGAAAGCAACTGTTCAGCTAGAGATAAGACTGCTGCTTTCTTCCGAATCTGGACTGGTGAAAGAGCAGTCTGGATTCGAGTTTCTACTCATGCATGCGTGATTTTTTTTGTTTTTTTTTTCAGCTAGGGGGCTGCAGTCCATTAGGATGAGCCACCACTGGAGTTATACAATTCCAGCTTTAAAGATGAAAATGCATTTGCTTGCCTACAAGATGAAGGGATCAACAGATATGATATTTGGTACTGGCTATAATGCTACAGTTTGGTGATCCCTCACACACCAGTTTTCAGCAAGTCTAAATGCATGAAGGCAATGAAACCCAGTAAGGAGAGAAGGCTGTATTTATATTGAAACCAAGTCTACAATGTGTCTTGCTAAGCATATCAAATAACTGAAGGGACATCAGAGGTTCTTAAATAAAAAGATTAAAGAGCTTAGGGGACCTGGGCTAGCAGGAGACCAAAAACGTTATCTCTATATTCAGTATCTTATAGACTACTTAGGAGTGATCTATGCCTTGCATTTTAGGCCATTTGGGATCCAATATTCCAAGATCTTCTATATCTCCATAAATTAAATAGTCCTACAATCAGAAGGACTAGAAATTTAAATCTTCATGAGCAAATAAACAAAACAAGGTGGAAGGATATATTTTTCACACAACGCCTTCCTGTCCTCTCGAATAAACTTCAACTGCATGTCAGGCAATGTGATACATTATTGTCCTTCAGACAGAACTAGATAAGGTAATCACAAATTCACCCCTGGCCAAACTTGCCTATCCCCCTTGAAAAAGGTAGTAAGACCTAAGGGTGGTTACTGCTGTGGATCTATAAATTTTGTTATTGAAACTTGTTACACCTGGAGTCCATGGGACTAATCATTTGTGTGCCCATCAGAGTATATTTTGCAGGCCTGCTCATTTATGGTACTGAACACATACCACACAGCCCACAACATGCAGAGCAGGTATAGGGGTCAGCACACAACATGTAGAGTGGGTATTGGAGTCAGCACATGACATGCAGAGCAGGTATATGGGTCAGCACATGACATGCAGAGCAGATATAAGGGTCCACATATGATGTGCAGAGCAGGTATAGGGGTCAGCACAAAACATGCAGAACAGGTACAGGTGTCAGCACATGACATGCAGAGCACCTGGGTCAGCATACAATATGCAGAGCAGGTATAGGGGTCAACACATGACAAGCAGAGCAGGTATAGGTATCAGCACACAACATGCAGAGCAGACATAGGGGTCAGCATATGACATGCATAGCAGGTATAGTGATCAGCACAAGGCATGCAGAGCAGGTATAAGGGTCCGCATATGACATGCAGATCAGGGGTCAGCACACGACATGCAGAACAGGTATAGGGGTCAGCATATGACATGCAGAACAGGTATACGGGTCAGCACAAGACATGCAGAGCAGGTACATGGGTCAGCACACAATATGCAAAGCAGGTATGGAGGTCAGTGCATGACATGCGGAGCAGGTATAGGGGTCAGCACATGACAGGCAGCGAAAGTATATGGGTCAGCACACGACATGCAGAGCAGGTATAGGGGTCAGCACATGACATGCAGAGCAGGTATAGGGGTCAGCATATGGCATGCAGAACAGGTATAGGGGTCAGCACACAACATGTAGAGCAGGTACAGGGGTCAGCACTGAAATGTTTTAGTCCTTTTACAGTTATATACAGGTTAGGCATATTTTTATCAACCATAGTAGTAGCTGAGGACAATAATTAAAGGAAAAAGTCTTGTAGTTTTTAACAAAACTACATAGCCAGTGCCTTCATTCTTGGATGGGTGGGAAATAGTCTCTGATAGTAGCTCTTTCTCTCTCTGGATTCCTTCTGACAAGAATATTTTCTCAGTTCTTTTCTTAGGTTGTTCTTCATGTTGGTGTCCTACACCCAGTCTGTGGGCATTAAGATCTATTTACCAAGGATAAGCACTCTCTGCCTGGGCATGTCTAGGTGCCCTTTTATATAATGAAAAACATTTGGGATATGGTGGTCCTTTAAAGAACCCTACAGGCAGACATTGAAAAATATATACTTTCACTGTGATATATAGTTCTACAGAATCTAAATCTGCTAACAGCTTAATAATTACTTACTACTAATTTTCATGAACCCTGATGCACCCAAGAGGGCAAACATGCAGTAATCATGTTTTCTTGGAAAGCTAGTTCTTGCCCATAATGCACTGTGACAGCACTGTTGATGAGATTAAAATGCCTTGGTCTGTCTTTTCAGATCACAGCAACATTCACTCAGAATGGAAGTAGTGAGAAATGCTGTCATGTCTGAAAATCTTCAAAGTGTCACCACATTTTTAGTAACTCTTGCACACATATATATATATATATATATATATATATATATATATATATATATATATATTGTATAGAAACAAGAGAGAGAAAATTTTTAAAAAGTCATATTTTGTGAGTTTCAGGTTCTGTCCTCCTTCTGTGAATTAGTCAGAGTGTCATACTTCCTGGTTTGAAAAGCTCAGTAATTAAGGAAATATTCACCACCAGAACAATAGGTTTAATTCCACAGGGAAGGGAAACACTGCAGCTTTATATTACAGCACAAACTGAAGGAGTTGTGAATTTTTAACCTGATAACATTTAAGACCTTAGTGGGTGTGAAATAAAAACAAATGGGATACAGGTCACTTGCTGTGTGTATGCTTTTCTGAGCAAAACACATTCAGATGTGATAGACAAACTGGTGCAAGAGCAGGGAGGACATACTATTAAGTAAAATATAATGAACTTTGCTTCAGTCTCATCATGTTGTCCACTGAGAAAACTAACTAGAACAGAAATGTGTTCATGCGTACATGTATGTTTGTGTATGTGGCAATAGTGGCATTGTCTTCTAAATAATACCTTTTTCAATATGCCAAAGTATAGGGATACATTCTCTAAGGAAGTAAATGCACTCCAGGGGAAGGAAATGTTGCATTTAGGGTTTGGCTGTCCTTTAAATTTGCCTGGAATATTTTTTTGTGTATAATATTGTATAAATATGTAATAACTGTTAAACAAAACCTCCACTAGGATATGACAAAAATCTTATGCATGCCTTTCTGACAACCTAAATCTAAATACAGGCAGTGGTTGCTTTCACAAATAGCTAATTCATTCTGTCAAATGTCCTTACAAATTGCAAATTGTTCTAAATCGTTCTTTTCTACATGCCTGCTTTTCACTAAAGGCATAACTTTATTGCTGTTGGTGGGAATTGTGTTGTTTGAAAAGACTGTACAGGGAAGTTGTGAAAAGCTTAGTAATGTTTTAATTCACTTCGTTGAGGTGCAATCTTTCGATGAACTGTCACTGTAAGGACAATTTTTGTATATATTTTTAAGTCAAATAGCCACACACAAAATTGTGATTAATTCTCTCATTTTATCCTGGATTTCAACCACTGAACAAATCGAGGTGTTTGACCGGAACGTCAGTCAGTCATAGCGCGCCAGGCATTGTAGGGCTGAATATCTGTCCGTCTTAAAGAGGAAGAAAAGTGACAGAATATCTCCCGCTGATTGACTGAATTCCTTAAACTGCATCTTACGTCAAGACCACTCCAATTAATGCAACTTGAGGCTATTTTTGTCTAAGCCTTGCACGACTTCAATGGAATATTTTTGTAATTTGCACCGGGTGACATTCCTATTCATAAATCAACCCCGGGTGTTCCGTTCTTCCTGACGTCTTTCCCTTCCACAAATGACTGCGTGGTACCGGTTATAAAGAACTTTTATTATTACTTTATGTATCGTTAAGTCCAGTTAGGTAACATTTCTGGCGTCAGGTGAGGTCTTCCGGAAAGTGTCACGTTCATTTGCTTCTAAAAGTCAGTCCTGATGTGCCTGGATTTGGTATCGCTATTTGTGATATAACACAGACTGTGCATCTGCTATAAATGTGTTGTTCCATTCTTCTGATGCATTTTAGTTCTTGGTGGTTTAATTTCTGCGACGTTTTCTATTCACCAATTTATCTTTATGTGATCTTTTTCACTCGAACCACCTGCTGTCAAATTTTGAAGTTTCTAAAAGCAATTTTCTAATATTGTCACTTGCGGCGCCTTTAGCCAGCGCTTCAGATTGTAAAGGCTACTGACTTCGAGGGGTGCGGACATCTTTTCCCAGAGTGGAGTAAACGGTAGAACTTGCAAGAACTGGAATAATTTACTGTAAACGAATTTGAGTAGTTTAATTTCTCATCCAGGGATACTGTTGTCTATCAGAAAGTGAACTGAACGTTGCGGGTAAGTTTGGTGAGTTGGCATACAGCCTTTTGTAACCGTGGGGTACCTGACAGCTTCCCAGTAAAGGGATCGCTGCTGCAGCCCTTGAAGCAGTAGCAGGGCTATTGAATGGGCGCTGTCCGCGGTCCTGAATTGGAAGGCGCTGCGTTAAACACGAAGGTATCTATCCATTCCCAGAGTTTTCTCCATTCACTGGGATTTTTTTTTTCATTGCCTTGTGTTGTGGGGAGCCAGGGAAGGTTTCAAAGTTCCCATCTATGAATGTGTTATATTGATTCAGACAACATAATATTAAGGCAAGGCTGTTTTCTAGTTTATTGACGTGACTGTCTTAAAGTGTGTGTGTGTGTGTGTGTGTGTGTGTGTGTGTGTGTGTGTGTGTGTGTGTGTGTGTGCGCGCCTATCTACATAGACATAAAATTGTCGATAGATCATCAGCGGTAGATTTAGTGACATAGATATAGTTGCTATACAGTTGGTGTATTCCGAGACAAATCTGTACATGGGATAATGCAACCAATCATATGTCTAAGGCAGCGCCTTAGCTCTACATTTATCGATGTAAAACTTTCAAATCGTAAACTTTCTTTGAGTAAATTATATTTTCATATAATTTAACTAGCAGTAAATATATAATAGCCTGCAGTTGTTAAACACACAGTTCGTGTCTTTATGTTTATGTACCATATAGGGAATTCGAAGTGCTGTATATTTGCAGGGTCTTTTAATGAAGTACTATGCACGTTACCCATTTTGTCTACTGTTAATTCACATTGTAAAGAGAAGCAGATCCTTAATAATTGATGTAATTTCTCTCCCAAAGTCTAAATGCAGTAATATTTGAGCGGAAAACACAGTAAGCACGCCTTACAGAAGATGGCAATCCATGCGGAAGGGGTGGCAGCTATCATTCTTTTTTACCTGCTGATACTCGCTGTTGGAATCTGGGCTGCCAGGAAAAACAAGCGCACAGAAGCGGAGGGCATGGGCGGCAGCGAAGCCATTATGGTGGGAGGGCGAGACATAGGACTACTGGTTGGAGGATTTACTATGACTGGTGAGCTTTTTTGGCACTTAAGAAAGATCTTCACTGCTGTGTCCCCCTTTTTGCTTTAGTATTATCCCAGAGTCTTTTTCTGATATAATGAACTGCAACAAGGAAAATATTAAGTTTGCGTGCATTATTAGAAAAGTTTATTTCATCAGTAAATACCTCAGTTTTTAACTGTGCGTGGTTGCATAACTCCCAACTAAATATAACTTCAGTGGTTTATCTCTTTCAGTATTAATATACTCTCCTAAAATTATACGTAATATTTTGTAGCCGGCATTCTATTTGATGTTGTAAGGCATGACTCTGCATATAGTACAAACATAGCGCCTAAAGAAACGTTTTTTTTGTTGTTTCTTTATTTTTAAAGGCCATTCATGTAAGCAAATATTCATTACCTTGATTGCAAGTATTTCATTAAAACACAGTACAGCAAGCGGAAGTGTGATTAAGGCGTCTAAGTTCATTAATTTTGTTGTTTTAAAAAGCTGAAACGTCTGCTTCTCTTTGATCAGAGTTAATTCACCAACATTTGCTTTAGTGCATTTCCCCTGATTTGTGAACTATTCCCTTTGTTTGTCTTTTCTAGCTACCTGGGTAGGAGGTGGTTATATAAACGGGACAGCAGAAGCAGTATATGTGCCAGGGTACGGATTGATTCAAGCTCAAGCTCCCTTTGGTTATGCTTTAAGCCTGGTCTTAGGTAAGGGTGAAATTCGTTTTAGCAAATTCTTTTATTTTTTTATTATACATTTCTTTACAGGGAAAGTCCGACTGAACACGTCCGTTTTCAGCTGAGGCCCGGGGAGAAAAGCTTCACGTTGAACATGCAGAAATGCAATATATCAGTAGTATATACAGAACAAAGAAGCTAAAATACTAGCATAGACACAGTTTGGAAAAGCAGCTATACATAAAGGTTGATTAATGGATTACTAAGTTTAGCTAGTACAGGATAAGTTTTAACCAAATCAATAAGAATCAGTAAAAACAAAATAAAAACTCCAGCAAAGCTAGAACCTCCACTGAGTGACCTCCCAAACTTCTTGTATTAGAGGCACATGGGATAAATGACCCTTATGAACATCAGGTGTTTCAGCTAATTGGCATTCTGAATGCCCATGACTTGTGTCGTTTTAATGGACAATTCACGCCAATAAAGCCAAACCCCACTAGCTGTGGATATGTATATTTTGGCCTTGTTATGACCTCATCAGCACAGCACAAGCAGAGTGTTTGACTAAGCATAAGAAACACAGGGCTTTTATACCCAGCTGATGTTCATTTTCATTAGGGTCACCGCAAAACACTCTGCTTGTGCTGTGCTGACGAGGTCATAACAAGGCCGAAATATGTATATCCACAGCTAGTGAGGTTTGGCTTTATTGGCCTGAATTGTCCATTAAAACGACGAAGCAAGTCATGGGCATTCAGAATCGCCAATTAGCTGAAACACCTGATGTTCATAAGGGTCATTTGCATATATCCCATGTGCCTCTGATACAAGAGGTTTGGGAGATCACTCAGTGGAGGTTCTAGCTTTGCTGGAGTTTTCATTTTGTTTTTACTGATTTGTTTTTCAGTGACCTTCTCACTTATTGTTTTAAATCAATAAAAATCAAAAGATTAAACAGTAACTAGAGAGACATTACCTCATTATACATTTCTGTGTAAATAGAGACACCAATATGGCATTACACAATTTCTGAATATAGTTTACAAAGAAATTGAAATGTCTAGTCTTAATATGTCATCAGCTCTACAGTGATATAGTACTGTGTAATGTTAGTATGCAAGGAGGCATAGGTAATAGAATAGACAGAGGGAGATGTTTTAGTCAGTAAGTGAAGCAAATGTAGGGGCATAGTCAGAGGGAAAGATTAGCCTGGAGCAGAGCAAGGACACAGCCATTTATTGAATAAGTGGGTTTTTAGCTCTGTTTTAAACTGGGCTACTGATGTAACAGTTGTAATGTTTTTCGGTAGTGCATTCCAGATTTTTCCTATATAATTTGAGAAGAAGGAAACTCCTGCTTGATTTTTGGTTGTATTGATTTTTGTGTGATGTTTGTTAGTGGAGCATATGATTGAAGTAATATTTGTAGGGCAGGTTTTTTCTCAGGTTCATAGAGGATTTTATGAGCCATGTTAACTGGTTGCAGTGAATGAGGTGGGGGAGCCTAGCCAGATGAATCGCGTGAATGCAATACAGTGGTGAGCTCTAGCTGGTAAGTTTGTAGCATATCTGGCAATTTTGTTATAACAGGATTCAAGTTTTTCTAGTTCTGATTGTTTTATATTTGTCAGTATGGGAGCTGTGTACAGCAGTGTGGAGATTAAGTGAGATTAGGCAATGGTAGCTTTAGTATTTTTAGTGAAGTAGTGTTTGTTCCTATACAATGTTTCAAGTTTTTTGTTTGTCTACCTTTTTACTGTTTGGGAAATGTGAATATCAAATTTTAAGTTGCAATCAATTTTGACTCCTAAAAGTTTGGTGTGTGATGATGGGGAGATGATGGTGTTATTTAATGATACAGAGTTGAAAGTGTTAGTGGGTGAGGCTGATTTAGTGTGTTGGAAAATCATAAGTTTGTTTTTTTGAGGGTTTAAAATTAGTTGAGAGTTTGTAAACCAGGTCTCAACTGCTAGAAGGGATTGTTGTGTTAAAATTTGAAGTTCTTGAATAGAGGAAGCAGCACATATCACCATTGAATTGTCTGCATATTGAATGAGAGAAACTTGTGAGGTTGAGGTGTGGAGGTTATTTCTAAATAAACACCACACACACACACACACACACACACACACACACACACACACACACACACACACAGATAGATGTACTGTACGCATTACATATATAAAACATTTACACATATAAATGCATACATCTACAAAATGCATACAAGCATACACACACACACACGCGCGCACACACACACACACACACACACATGTGTATATATCTATATATATATATATATATATATATATCTATATACATACCCATGCATATATATGTTTGTGTATGTGTGGCTGTATGTGCATGCACATATACACACACACCACAAAAACACGTGTGTTTGTGTGGTGTGTGCATGCATGCATGTTTGTGTATGTGAACTCATGGGTTTGGTTAAGCAGTTCTGTGTGATGTCTGGATGTATGCGAGTATAAGTATTTTGTATTTTTTGCTCTGATTTTATCTTTGCATGTGTTGTCTTAATGTGTAATTAATGCATGCTGTGTAACTTTTCTTTAGTGTACAATATATTTAGTATAGCCTTTATTCAAATAAAAAGTCATCATGTAAATGTTTTAGAAGTAAAATTAAGAGAAAGTAAAAGTTAAAATTTAGTTTGCTGTGCAAGTGTATGAGTCATTATTTTGTAATCATCAGCAATGTTGATAATTTGTATGTCTAATAGTCAGAGATGTTATTTTGCATAAGAGGCATTGTCTGGATGTGTTATGGCTAAAATTCACAGTCTTTGTTGTCTCAGAACTGATCTAGACATTTTATGTCCAGACTCTTTCATAAAGACTTCATGTAATTGGAACATGTCACCTGCAATGCACAAGACCTGTGCTGTGACTGTGGATATATGCGAATGATGTAAACAAGTATGTAATGTGTGCTAGAATTGGGTAGTATAGTTAGATGCCGCTATGCATGTCATTGCTGACTTGATAATTAACCTGTTGCTTGTTGTTTATTCCAAGGCTATGATGATATTGTGGTATTAGACTAGTTGTGGTTTCTTTATTTAAGTAATACTGTACACAGAGGAGGCTGGATCAATAAAGTATGCCATCAGGGAAATGCAGACTGAGAGATGTCTTTATGCTGAAGCATACTGATATGTCTTTGCAGGATGCACTTTAATTTATGGACTTTCTACCTATATTATGCATATTTATGAAGCATTTGGTAATAGTATATTAAAACAGTGACATGGTCTGAACATCTTTGATTTCCTTAACTACATACTAGAAAAATGAATATCATTTAAGACAGTCCTGAGTCTAATGGAGAACATTACCAATATGGCAAAACAAAACATTATTTTAGTTTGAAAAAAAAAATAATTGTGGTAGCACTGTCGAAAAAAATCATACATGAAAATAACATTTTTAATTACAAAGTTTAGCAAAACAGTAGCCAAACAAACAGAAGAAATGCTACCCATCAGCATAGCATCACAGAGGACATCTGCAGTCGGAACTTGAATGGAATAATACATTATGTCCTTGGTGTTTTTTCTTTTTTGTACAACATTACTGTGGTAGTTTTATATTAATATACACCAGTGTTTTGCTATTTACAAATGTGTTTGCTGACAGGATAAACACATTTTCTATATAGTTTTTCAAAGAGGAATAGAATACAAATACAGCATTACTGGCATATCTTTCATTTTATTTTAGGTGGTCTGTTCTTTGCAAAACCAATGCGTTCCAAGGGTTATGTGACCATGTTAGATCCTTTTCAGCAGCTTTTTGGCAAGCGTATGGTGGGGCTCCTTTTCATCCCTGCATTAATGGGAGAGATGTTCTGGTCAGCTGCTATCCTGTCAGCATTAGGTAAGAAAAAAGTTTGAAATAAAAAAAAAAAAAAAAAGAAGTGCAGTTTGTAACTCACTGACTGTATTTAACAAAATAAAAAAGTCTACTTTGTATTTCAGAACAATAGCAATTAGAAAACTGTGGGCAACAGGCAGAACCTAGGTCAAGCTGTATGCACAAAGTTCATTCTACATTAGTTGTTTGAAAACAAAATATTTAAAATATTTTGAAGATTTCTGTCTTTGAAAAAAATAAGTTAAATTATATGTTTCATTAGTAACACTTACGTACCATGTCAGATAATCAGAAAAGACTTTAAAGAGGCAAACAAAGTGAGTGCCAATAATAGGGAAACATGAGAGAAGAATACACTATATCCGTTATACTGCATTTTCAGTTTGGAAAGTGAAATTATGAAGTTGCTTACAGCTATGAAAAATTTCTCCCAGTGAGAAGATGCAAGAAGCAAAAGACATTTATGTGATAGAAGTAAATAAAAAGTCTCTGAAAAAAAATGACCACTTTCCACTGAGGCTGTAAGAAAATAGTGTGCATAGTCTCACAAGATATGGAATATAATACAGAGAAAACTGCAAAGATTGTTTAGAAACATTCATAAGATCAAATTTAGATTGTGATGCCAGCTCCTCAGTTCTGTTTTTATTTGCTGTCATGAAATATGTTACTTTACTTTAGTTGTGTCAGTCCATCTGGGACTAACCTATAGAATATACTAATGGCATTTTCTAACGTAGGCACAAACAAGATTGTGGTACTGTATTATTTCTCTTTGTGTGTCTCTCTCACACGTACATACCACCATCATTACCACCTCTAAAAACAGCTGCAGCTACAACATAATCTCACACACACGCACACACACACACATATATCATAATCATTTAATAGAGTGTATTTCAAGTCATAATATATAATGAAGTGGTTAAATAATTTTTGTTAAGCTTTTGATGAAAGGGGAGCTATTTAAATGGCTAACTATCATGACCTGCCCCATCAAATGATGACTGTGCAAAACAGAGTCAGTTATAATAGATATATTGTTAGTATGATTCAGTTCTAAACTGACATGTCATGAATGAAAATAAAACAAGAAGCAGCTCTAAGGTGTAACATTGTATGAGTACTGCTTGATATTTAGTTACTCTAATTTGATATTTTCCTGGGTATCATGATCAGAAGCAGGTAGAGATTAAACAGCGTCTGTTTCTGTTCCCTTTGGTGAGGGCATTTTCAGTTTGGGAAGGAAGGAAGTTGTTGTGTATGTTCATTTTACAGCCCTTTTTTGCATTCTTTTTTGCGTAAGTGACCACATGTTAGAATGCATCTCTTGCAATGCTGTATCTACACAAGTGATTTGCAGACGGCATTTGTTTTCTGGCAAAGAAACAAATGAAATGCTTTGTGAATGAGATGGGGTATGCTATAAAGTCTAGTTGGAATGGGCACATATTTTATCTGAAGAGACCTATACACAAAGCCTACATCGATCCTTCTCTTTATTACCCTTGACCTAAGACAGGGGTATGTTCAGTAATGGGGTGCAGCAGGAATGGTCAAGATGAAAGTGATATGTAACACTGAATAATGACAGGGAGCAATACAGACAGAAGAGAAGAAAATTTATAAAGAAGTGTTGTACAAATATTACTACATAAATTATAGAAAAGTAAACATTGAAAAATACTGAATGATTGCCTTAGTTTTTAGAGGAGTAATGATATAAGAGATGTCTATCCAAGATGCCATTTTTGTGGCAAGTGCAGCTTACTAAACAATTATGGTTTCCTAATGGGACCCTTTGAACTTTTATCACCATTTAACATTTTTAAAATTAGACCGCTGGTTCAGATAGCAGCATTAATTTTATATCACATAACCAGTATAGTTTGGAATTCCTTCAGAACAAAGTCTAATTCAAATATTTTCAAGTTGTCAGACAGAAAACTTATAATTCAAGTGATGCTTGTTCTAACTAGAGCATTTAGTCTGTGATAATTGTTTTGCTTTATTTAGCAGACAGAGCATCTCTCACTTCATAGATGATGGCAGATAAAGTAAAACTAAATGGGGCATATTGGCTGCTTTACTAGTGAATGTGCACATTTTCAATGAAAAAACTGCCCCGTTTCTGACATCAGCCATCTATATTTTAGACACTTATCAGACAGCACATATTGTGGTGCCCAATTAAGCTAGTACAACACAATAAATGCTTGTTTACTGTTATAATAGCATTTCTGCATTGGTCTGATAGTGTAGTTCTTTTTCTCTTTCAACTGATGTTGTTACACATCATATCTGGATCAACACGGAATTACATTTTCTATGAACCTTGGCTCTAGATGATTATCACAGTTGAAGCAACAGCCTGACCCCGTGTGCAAAACAAAATATGGAGAAAATGTGTTATGGATGGATTCATTCCTGTAATGTACTAGAGTGTGGCTAAAATTAGGCAAATATACTATGAAGTAATGTTTACAAATGGCATCCTAAATGCTAAAAAGAGGAAAATGGCACTGGGAAACAACCACATTCACTTATTACAATGACTTCTGTAATGGAGGCTGCACATACCATATCAGCATTCTTCATTGTGTTTTGAAATTAAACTGCTGATAGAAGGTATTGGATGGTTATATGTTATATTTCATGTGTAACAGCCATTAATACTTCTGTATTATCGTTTGCAGGTGCAACCCTAAGTGTGATAATTGACATCAACATAAACATGTCGGTAATTATTTCTGCCTTGATTGCAGTATTTTACACTTTGGTTGGTGGACTGTACTCAGTTGCATATACTGATGTGGTTCAGTTATTTTGCATCTTTATTGGGCTGGTAAGTTTTAACTTTCAGTACCTACACATTGATTGTTGTTACTACAAATGTGTAATAAGAAACTAGTCTTTTAACACAATGGCTGGGAGTCAGAAAAAAATCTCTGCATTTTTTTAAATTGCACCTGTCAAAAGTTGCACTTTATATCATCATGGGAAATACAATTCAGAAACATGTTTATCTGCAATGAGGAAGACTACATTACCAGATAATTTGCAAGTCTCTGAATTGCGCACAAGTATCACCAGTGCTAAACAGCATCTGTCAGTTATACTTACCACAGACAGCCCAGAAATTGAATTCACAGATGAATTCCTTTTAGGTACTCCACAGAAACTTACACATACACACACACACACACACACACACACACACACACACACACACACACACACACACACACCACACATCCATAGGCATTCCATGGAAAATACACCTTCCTGCTCGAATGAACTCACGGACATTCTCACCCTTTCATCCATATACATGCACACACACACACACACACACACACACACACACACACACACACACACACACACACACACACACACACACAGAGTCATATGAGACGTACCATGCCCTTGCAACCATAAGCACAAACTGCCATACACATAAACACACACACACACACACACACACACACACACACACACACACACACACACACACGTGCTTGTGCACACATTCATGTACATACAAAAGAATTGTCTCAGAAGAGAAGAAATTACTTAGTAATTTTAATACAGAGGTATATTTGTGTGTAAATTTCAGCATAAAAATGCATGTAAAATTACAGACATAAATGAATGATTCAATAGAAGATGCAGTTTATGTAATAGTGGGTTACTTTGCACATGGTAACTGTAATGTATAAGGTACTACTGGCAGCCTGGAATTGAGAGTATTCCTGGTTCAGTGTCTTGCTGAAATAACACGCACACTGTTATTTACAACTACAACAGTCTTTCCCAGACATGCGTAAAATAAATGAAGGCAGTACACAAAACTGTATTAAAATATTCAGAGTTGCTTGTGGCATGTTCATGAATACCTCAAGTGATAACCTTTACTTTGCATTCTGGAAGAAATAAAGCACCTAGACTAATGACAACACCATTTTAATAAAGTGCTACAGTGTGTTATATGACTCCATATTTAAAGTAGTTGATCACGTATATGACAGAAAAGGCATGCTTGATATTCAGAGTTAATACTTTATTGTGCAAGATAAATGCAACGGTTTCTCTGCCACTATTGGTAATATAGATGCACTTTTGGTCTTTTTCCATCATTATAATATATGTTTCTCTTCTGGCATTTCTGTAGAAAATGTTGACTCATCAACAGCTGAATTTTCTTTTAACAGTGGATCAGTATACCCTATGCACTCAGAAATCCAGCAGTTACTGATATCGGGTTTACTGCAGTTCAGTATGTTTATCAAGAACCATGGCTTGGGACTCTGAATTCAGAAGATGTTGCTTCATGGATTGATAACTTTCTTTTACTGGTATGTCATTATAGTAGTAGGAAGTACAGTAAATGTATTTTTTTTTCTAAAAAAAAGCCTGCAAAGTTTAATATATGATTTTATTTTACTTGTGAGGAATTTGCTTATCCTACTAGAATTACCCAAAAAGAAAGTAGTCTACCCCTAAAGCTATCTAGTTTGTTGTAAACAATTATTTGACTTTCACACTTATCCCAAAACGTTATTTTGTTTTGTTTTTTACAGGAATATTGTATACATGAAATGCATGATCCTTAAATGAGCACTGCAAAGGGTAAGACAAACAAACAAACAAAAGCAAGTATTCTTTTCCAAAAATATAGGCACTATACTACTGAAAGGGAAAAAAGACTCGTTTTTTGATATAGAAAGGGCAGTTGATCACAGTCTGAAAAAATGTTCACTGTACAAAAAGATTAGTGCATATTTATGTGTCTGTATAGCTGTTCAGCATGTAAGCCCACGTGCTGTGTATAACTGTGACAAATATATGAAGAGATGTTCCTTTTTGAAAAGCTGCGGTCAAACATTCAAAAAACAAGAATCTAAGGCTAACTATGAGAACCTATGAAGAGTCCTCCCTTTTGGAATAGCTGTATTCAAACATTTGTAAATGAGAATTTAAGGCATCTTCCTCTGATCAACAATATGTCGATAACTATGTTGATAACTATGCTGTTATTTCATGCACTAAGACTTTTCACAAGCTGTATTAGATGCATCAACAGGATGTTAACAAACCCTGAAAATATCACATGGTCCCCAAATGACCAAAGTCCTTTAGGTTCCTTTTAACATTTGGCTTGCTGCCTATTAAATGATCTTTTACAATCTGCTATTAAAAAAACAGACCATGGAGGCAAACTTGTACATCCCTTACTTCAGTCAATATCTATCTTTAGCAGTGAATAGAGCATAATTCAGCAGTGAGATGAATGTTCTGATTCCTTCTTTGGGAAACTGTATGTCTGCATCTTTTGTGACTATGCCCAGCAGATGAGCACCAAGAAACAAATACATGCTTTGGTTATCTTCTCTAGACCTGCATACAGATGTGAACCCCCAAAATTACCAGCACCATCCAAATGACCTGCAAAAACTCAATCAGTTATCAATTTGAAAAAATAAATTTTATTTATTTATTTATTTTCAGTTTGGTGACCGGGGAGGCCTACTGGGCTCAAGGAGCCCATTTTCAGTGGAGGTCCGGGGAGAAAAGCTCCACAAAACATAGCAGACATAGCAACAATTAATCAGTTAGTAAAATTTAGGTAGTAAAACATAAGCACAGTAGAATATCAACATAGTATGGTATACAGTGCATATTTACATGTAAATACAATTAGAGGTCCATAATACAGAGTCACCATTATACTGAGGTTTTAAATCTTCTGAGAATGCTATGAAAGAAACATTTATAAGAAAACAGTAAATATGATTGAACTCCTATTGGGTAAGGTGGAAGGTAGTTTATGTATATGTATGTATTCATGCATTAGGCAGGATTAGGTAGGTAGAGTGCAAGTGCATTTCCTGTTATTGGAGAGGTAAGAATGGAGCTGGGTTTTGAAATGATCAAAGTTTTGAGAAATTCTTAGAGAGGGAGAAAGAGAGTTCCATTTTTTGGCTAAGGAAAGGGATAGGAGAAGCTGACCTGAGGGATGGTTTGGTTTGTTTACAGAAATGAGATTTTAGTGAGCAGATCTTAGAGTTCTGTGAGGGGTATATAGTGGTAAGATATTAGTTAGTGCAGGGCACTTAGTGGATTTAAAAATTAGTTTGTGGGCTGTAATGATTTGGAGGTAGTCCAGGTAGTTGGAAAGTTCTAGCCATTGCAGTAGGTGGAGAGGTGTGCAGTGGTGGATAGAGTACTTGGACTTGGTGGCAAACTTTGAGATTTTGTTGTAACAGGATTCCAGTTTAGAGGAGATAGAGGAAGATAGGTTTATTAGTAGAGGGGCACCATACATCAGAGATGGTAGTAAGTAGGTAGTGGCAGGGTCTGTCTTGTGGAAAGGGATAGAAAATGGGAGTTCCTGTACAGCATGCCAAGTTTCTGATGTGTTTTCTTAATGTTTAGCTGAATATGGGTGTCAGATTTGAGATGTTCATCAATAGTGACCACAAGAAGTTTAGCAAAAGGAACAACTTCAATAGTGGAGTGGCATGGCTGATAATGTTGAAGGATGTTTTGTCAAGAGGGTGAGATTTAGAGGGAGAGAATAGTAGAATTTTAGATTTGTTGGTATTTAGAGAAAGGTGATTTTGAAGCATCCAGTTCTCAGTGGTGGAAAAAGCAGTTTGGGTTTTTGTTTGGAGTACTTGGAGGTTAGAAGCAGAGCAGACTAGAGTTGAGTCATCTGCATACTGGACTAATTGATGTTAGGAATAGCTGTGTTGAAGTCATTAATAAAGATATTAAATAGCATTGGGCTGAGTATAGATCCTTGGGGAACACCGGTTGGGGTTGGGAGGAAGGTTGAGGTGCCAGTTTTCCATTTTATGGCCTGAGATCGGTCAGAGAGGTAGCTGCTGAACCAGGCAAGGGTGTTATGTGAGAGATTAAGATTAGCAATGTGGTTTAGGAGATGGGAATGGGAGACAGTATCAAAAGCCCTGGAGAGGTCAAGAGGACTGTGGATACAAGTTCTCCAGAGTCACGGGCGTGGTTTACTATGTCTGGGAAAGAGAGGAGAGCAGTTATTGTGCTATGGCCTGGACGAAATCCGTGTTGAGTTGGGGTGAGGAGTTGGTTATTTGTAAGGAATGGCATGAGGTGGAGGTGGATGCATTTCTCAAGCATTTTTGAAATAGGTGAGAGAATGGTTATGGGCTGGAAGTTGGAGATACTATTATTTTTGCCTCCTTTGTGGAAGGGTAGGATGAAGGCTGCATGCCACAGTTTAGGAACATAAGATTCCTGTATGGATCTGTTAATGAGAATGCTAATGGGGATGGCAATGCCATCTGCTGCAAGTTTTAGAAAGAGTGAGGGGATGTTGTCAGGGGCATTGGAGCCTGGCTTAAGCTTAGAGCGGAGTTTAGTTATATATGAGGAGGAAATGGGTTTGAGATGAAAGATGGGAGATGAGAAAGGAATGGATGGTAGAGGAGAGGGTTTGAGTAGGGGGGAGGAGTTTTTGTTTGGGAAGGTCTTGGTGAGTTCTGCTATAGAGTTAATAAAGAAGGAGTTGAATAGCATGGCTATATCTGGGTCAGACTTGCTAGTGTCAAGGCAAGGATTGTTTTTGTTACCAGGGTTGAGACGAATGTTGACTGACTTCCAGAATTGTTTGGGATTTTTGGAATGATTAGATTGAAGTTTAGTATAGTATGATTTTTTTATCCTGTATAATATGTTTTTTGGCTAGGTTACGGAGTTGTTTATGTTTAAGAAGGGCATCTGGGTTCTTATTGTGATGGTAAAGTTTCCAGGTTTTATTCCTTTATTTCATAAGTATTTTGGTGTCTTTAGTAAGCCAAGGGGCTGAGTTGTTTTTTATATGTTTTGTTCAAGGGGGGCATGAGAGTTAAGGGTTGCAAAGAAGGTTGAGTTGAAATGTTCAACAGCCTGGACTAGAGGAGAGTTTTTAGATTGTTCCAGTTTATTAGTTTGAGAGAATTGGAGAAAGTTGTGGGGTTAAAGGTTGTGAGGTTTTATGTATGGATATATTGATGTTGGTGAAGAGAGGAGGGAGTTTTTCTATGGACAAAGGCTGGCAAGTGGTCACTAATGGAGTCTGGTAAGGTGCCCTTATGGGAGATTTTATTAGGGTGATAGACTAGGATCCAGTCAAGTATGGAGCCTGGGGGGTTGTTTTATTTTGCCTGGTAATGGTATTTGTAAGTTGACTGAAATTATATAGGTTAATCAACATGGTGGGATTATTGTTATCAATTTTGTTCCAGTCAATGTTTACATCTTCTAGGCTGTAAGTCTCAAACTTAATATTGGTTGAGGCCCATAGAAGGATTTCCTTAAGTATATTTGTATTGTTTCCAGGGGGAATCTAGAGGGCTATGACACAGATGCTTTTGTGTTTATTTATTTGGAGAATTCCTATGACTAGCTCAGCATTGTTGAACTGAGGAATATGATTTTGGTAGGGAGTGATGAAGAGTAGGCTAGAGTAGATTAAGGCCACTCCTCTTCCCTTCTTTTTTAGGCTGTCATGTCTAAAAACTTGAAACCCAGGGGGTAGGATTTCAGAGTCAGAAATATTGGGTTTAGGCCATGTCTCAGAAACAGCTACTATGTAGCAATGGTATAGCCAAGCGTGGAAGTGGGCTATTTTGTTTTTTAGACTCTGGCACTGATGGTCAGGAGTTTGAGATATTTAGGGTTGGTAATATGGGTGGTAATAGGGGGAGTTGGATTGTTGCTGGTACTAGGTCCTGGGTTGGGATGTATGTCACCTGCTAGGCATAGGCAGTTAAAGAGAAATGAGAGCAGGAGTTTGGGTTTACTCCTAGTGTTTTGTGGGAAGTATAATAATGCTTTAGGAATATGATGTTTCATTAAGGAAGGTAGACGTTTTAGTTTGAAGCAGAGAAGTGGGTTTAGCTGAGCTATGGAGGGTGATATAGTGTGAAAATGAGATATGGTACAGTGATAATGAGTGTTGAGGGTGATGATATGGTGAAGAGGAGATAGGAAAGAAGGGGGTAGTTCATAAGAGGAATAAGAGGTAGCATGGTATAGAGGAATTAGAAGTAGTAGGAAGAGAGAAGGGATGAGAAAAGTTTGAGAAGGCATGGTATGGTGTAGGCATACATGAATAGATGGGTGGAGGGTATTGAAAAAGTAGTTGGATGTAGAGAAACTATGAGAGTGTAAGAGGGAGATGTTTAGAAGTGAGTAAGTGTTATAAGGTTTGGGATGGAGTAGAGGGTGAGAAAGTATTGGAGGATGAGAGGGGAGGGGATAGTGAGGAGATGTGAGTGGATTGGGAGAGATGAAGTGGAGGAGACTTTTGGCTAGGATAAGTGTAGGAGCACTGGGGGTGGGTGGGAATTGGGGGGTAGAGTAGGGGAGCGGAGTGAGCCCACAGGGCAAAAGGAGCGGGTAGAGCCAAGAGAAGAGATGGCTCAGAGAAAACAATCAGTGAACAGAAGCTGGAATACAAGTAAAGGCAGGGAGAGGGTTATATCTTTGTAGTGATTGGACTAGGGAAAAATGTTAAAGAATACTATAGTTCATCAGATCAAGCCTTGAGAAGTGAAAGTTAATTCCACAGACTCTCAAGTGAGAAACAGAGAGAAAAGTGAACAGTGTATACTTTGTAGGGCTGTGAAGGTGTTGTGCAGAACTTTCCAGGGTGTATGCTGCCACCAAGTGGTGAAGGAGGAAGGTAGTACCATAAATTAAAAGGAATTTACAGCTATGTCAAAATTAATCTAAGAAGTTTACAAAGGAAGCGGACATGGAGTAGCATGTAAACCTGGGAGGGGGGAGCAGCAGACTGCAGCAGGCTGCTATCATGCACACCGTGGTAGAATGCTGTGCAAGATTATAAATTGCAAGCAGCAATGTTCAGTATAGCTACATACACTGACGTTCCTTTGTAGGAGGGAAACTAAGCCCTTTCATTAAGTTGGAGCTGATTGAGCCTGGGAGCAGCTTATCCAAGGATGTCTTCACTCAGATGGGAGGGAATTCCTGTACAAAAAGCAGATAGAGGTAGCACCCAAGGGAGCAAGAGGGAAGCAAGACAAGCAGCCTGGCAGCAGGACCAACTCAGAGGCAAGAGGACATGATTTAGTACTGGTATTTTTAAAATGGCGCCACTGGAAGCAAATAAATAAATAAATAAATAAAGACATAAATTAATAAATATCATAACCTGTGGAGATTGGCACATGAACTGTATTGCTCTTGTTTAGATTGTCAAACTTCATTTGAACTGATGGAGACAGTATGTTCATATGTCTGGCTCCGGTTCACTGCCAGCTCAGGCAGTACCAGAGATCCTGTGATGCTGAAAAGAGATCTTACAAAGTCGCACTGAAGGAGAGTACTGGGAACACAAATATAAATATCACAAGCTGAGAGACAATGGGTACTCAGCAATCTTAGTGGAAGAACTGTATGCGCCAAGAGATGGAGTGTTTTGAAGTAAAACATTTTACTAAAAGGAGACATTACAGACAGAAAAAGAAATAAACCATGACCTGCAAGCAGCCATCCTATGTGAAAACAACTGTCATTTTTGTGGATGAATCTGTGCACCCACAAGTGGATTACTTTATTACCTCAGGACCCAAAAGCAAATCTTGTTGTGACCATTCTCAGAATGTGAAAAGCAGTCTTCGGTACACCTCCACTGCTTTAGTTACATCATGGTCTGAAGAAGGCTCATTGCCGAAAGCATTTATCTGTTGTTACGGCTCTCCATGCTAAAGTTTGACTGTGGTTGTTTTTTATCACTGTTTCTATTAAAAGTTTGTTTTAAAAGTTTTTTAAAAAAAAGTTCTTCAGAAGAGTGCAACTAAAGCCGTGGAGGTGTACCAAAGACTGTGTTTCATACTTCTCTTGTTTCATTCCGTTACCATTGGCAGTTCAGCAGTGTTTCTAATTGAATTCTCAGAATGTGAGTCTATGCCCAGTTGACTACAAAGCTGAACATTTTTTCCTCTTCTATTCATTCTCTGATTACCTACCTAATCCATATCCACGGTTACAAGTAGCAGGACCATATCCACACACTCAGTGGAAAGAAGGAAGAGAAACTTATGTCACATGGTATGCTAGCCCAACATGAAACACACACACACACACACACACACACACACACACACACACACACACACACACACACACACACACACACACACACACACAAACACACACACACACACACACACAGTAGCATCACAAATTAATTAATGGCATATCTTTGGGATGTGGAAGAAAGAAAAAGCCACATGGACACAGTGGTGATGTAAAGATGCTACACAGAATGCACTCTAGCCAAGAACTGAACTTTAGAACAAATTTTAGTGAGATAGCATTAACATCCTCTTCTGTGAGTGTTTACATGTGTGTGTTGATATGTATATATATATATATATATATATATATATACATATATATATATATATATATATATATATATATATATATATATATATATATATATATATATATATATATATATATATATATATATATACATATATATATATTACTATTTATATATATGAATCTACTTAAGTTTATCTAATGCACTTTTTATTGACACCAAATTTATAGGCACATTTTTCTCAAAAGTTAATTTGACCGACAATGTGTATCTAAAGTTAGTTTGACTAACAGGCAGTTTTATCTACAGTTAATTTTATCTAAAATGTTTAAGATAGAGAAAATTCTCCAAATATAAATGTAATAATACTGCTAAATTAAATAAATGCAATTAATACTAAGTCCTGTGTTGCACAGTTACAGAAAATTTTAAATATGGACAGCAATGATTCACTGTGCATGGTTTATCTCACGTTTTTGTGGTTGTATGACTGTGGAGTTAGTATATTTAAGTAAGGTAAGTGTGGGGTGCATGAAGGCTTGCCCCCCTGCAAAAACATTTATTTTTGGTGCATCTTCTTTGTCTTAAGTATTTTAGATAAAATTAACTGTCAATAAAAAAGCTTCAGTCAAATTAACTTTAGATAACAATGTGTCAATAAAGTTGGCGTTGATAAAAGGTACATTAGATAAATTTAACCAGGTCCATATATAAAATGGAAGCCTTCAATGCAATCAACCACTTTGTCACCTCTTTGGTCAGCTGATTTGATTTGTCAGTGTAACTTTATGCTTTGTCAGTTGCTGCTACGGTCAAATTTTATTTAGCCATCTACAGCAGGTAGAGCGGCCTTGCGCCTCTGAGGTGGCTAGACATCTGTGGAGTTAGTACATACAAGTAAGATTGTTCAATGTGTTATTCACAGACAATAATGTTAGCAGCTGAGTGAATGTTAAGTGGGTTTATCTCAAGAAATAAAATGTTGCTTTTCCCGTGCTGTAATTTACTTCTTTGTTATTGTTATTTAGGTGAATGTGCTTGTACATTTATCTGTCTGTATTACTTTGTAGTTGTTTTAAATTACTGATCTGATGTGTTACTTTCAGGACATTTTAGAGAATTTATTAAATGACATTCTTTTTTGGGGTGGTATATAGGATTTCAGCAATATGCAGTGGCTTTTTTAAATTGATTTTTGGTCAATGGTGTTATTTCTTAGGATGTGTAAATGAAACTACTATGTGTATAAATGTAAATAGAAATGCAACTGCTCTGTGTTTAACTAGAACTAAATATAATGCAATGTAAACAAATGGAGCATTTCTCCCTGGGCCTCTGCTAAAAATGGATATTATCCAGTCAGGCTTTCCCAGTAAAATCGCCAAATAAATAATTTATTGTCAGGTTTATAGAAAGTCATAAATGTAATGTACACAGACATCTGCTTTTTGCAGAAGGTGTTTGAGTGCGCGCGTGTGTGTGTGTGTGTGTGTGTGTGTGTGTGTGTGTGTGTGTGTGTGTGTGTGTGTGTGTGTGTGTGTGTGTGTGTGTGTATACGTGGAACAGGAATATGGATACTAGTCTATCTATATATTTAAGATCTCATATGACATGCTGCAGTAGCAATCAATTTGTTTTTGATGTTGAACTTATTGTTGTTACTATAACAAGTGCACCAAGAAATGTGAGATGGCACTGTTCTGTACATATCCTAACCAGAGTTCCTCTTGGAAGAAAAATTTTGGTTGGAAGTATGAAGGGGTTTTATCAGAAGGTGTGCAGTGAAAGAGGGTGACATTAATGCACCATGCATAAACTGGGAAATTCCTACATTAAGGAGAAGTGAACTAAACAATGTTGTTGAGATGAGTATTATTTCTAATTATCAATAAAAAATAAAGGATTCTACAAGATGAGATAACATCTTGGATGTTATATGGACTCATAAAAAGGTTAAGTGTTTTGATGTTAAATGTAGAATATCTGAGTCAGACCATCTATGTGTTAAATGGGAAGTAATGATGCCCATACATTTTGGAGGAAGATGAAATATTTCTCCAAAGAAAATTTTAACAAGTACATTTTGAGGCTATAAAGAAGAAGCTTGCTGATTGAAAGAGACATGATCAAACAGTTAGGAACATAGCAGATAATTGGGATATACTTTATAACTGCATCAACTCTTTGATCTTAAAAATGTGCTCCTTGTGGCAAAAATAATTAATTAAGGAATCTTATCTCATATGAAGAGAGACATCAAATTGTTTGTGTAAAATAAAAAAGTATTTCTGTTGGAAATAAGAGATAATATAGGAAGGCTAGCCAATCAGGATTGAATGTACGTTTTAACAGTAAAACTGTTTCTGACCATCGCATATTCATAGGGAAATTTAGTAACTCATTCTTTGAGACATCAAATACCCTAAGTGCATAATTAAGATAGGACTGTATCACTGTAAGATGATTGCCCAAATGTTTTGTATAGGGAGGTACAAAACGTAACATCAGCAATTAAGGATAACTCATCAGCAGGATCTGATGAATTAAATTATTTTTTTTCTGACTAAAATTATAAAGCAGTTATGACTGTGTTTATCTTTTTATTAAAGAAATATTTCAAGCAGTGTTTTTCTCATTTATAAATGCTATAGAAATAAATTTATGTCTTCCTTATTAGGGATAGATTTTTTTTTCACAGCACTCCTCCATGAGGAACAACCATGCTTTAGTTGCATTATCAATCTGTAAGTCAAAACTACAAAGGACATTTTACATTATAGGACCAGGAGGTTATGGAATTTATTGCTATTACATATTAGGAAGGCAGAGAGTTTAAAAACTAGTTAAATATCTGGTTGGTAATGGTATGCTCACCCAAACTTTATTAGGCAGCAGAATCTTATGTGTTGCTGAGGCTGGCAACTACCTACACCAAACATTGAATATTATATGATAAATAATTTATGGTTTTAAACACCATCTATAATAACACTTTTATAAGGAATTAAGAAAAATAATACATTATTTAAAGATGCAGTATAACTATTGAAATGGTATGTATTATGCAGACTATTGTAAATTAATTGTGGAACAATCACATGTTATTTCAACTACTTCTAAATGAGGTACATCCATATTTGCAACATAAAAATAACATTTGTCTTGCTCTCCTTACAGATGTTGGGGGGGATTCCTTGGCAAGTTTATTTTCAGAGAGTCCTTTCAGCATCTTCTGCTACATATGCTCAGGTACTTTCCTTCCTTGCTGCTATGGGTTGTTTGGTGATGGCCTTACCTTCAATTCTCATTGGTGCTGTTGGAGCTTCAACAGGTAAAAAAAAGAGGCACTCATCTTATTTTGGTAATATATACTTCATTATGCTAATCATTTTTTCAATTAGGGTTAACTACACCCACAAGCACTGTCTGGTCTACTGTACTGGACAGAAAATAAGAGGCAATGATCACAAACATCTGATGTGGCTTCCCTCTTTAAAATACTGCTGCAAGTCAGTCTGTTGTCAGCTGATCTCTAGGTGTTATGAGTTGTATTTTTCATGTTTTGTATTAGTAGCAACAGACTAAGATGGCACTTCCCTGCCTTTGATCTTATTTATTAGAACTATAAACGTTTTACCATTCTCACTTGGGATTTGGAAATAATTCCCCATTATTTCTTTAAAATAAGCAATGAATGGTACTATTAGCTACATTCAGTATCCCTTTACTTGGTCAGGATGTTTTTGTAAACTTTATTTTGTTAATTTGGCATTTTTTCTTTATCGGATGGTTAATTTGTTTGTTGTATTTGTATCTCTTTAAGTCAGATTTTTGATTGTTTATGTTTTTGCATTTTCAATTTTTTTGTGACAGTATTGTATAATGCAGGCTGGTAAACCATTTCTTTGTACTATTTTGGTCAAATTTAGATGTGTATGTTTGTGTTTCAGTTTAGTTAGGCACAATGAAGAGACTTAGGAACACAGGTGGACAGTGGTCTCACCTTCAATAACCATATCACCACAACAGTCAGGAAATCCTTCTATGTGGCACA
This sequence comes from Protopterus annectens, assembly GCF_019279795.1. Taxonomy (NCBI): domain Eukaryota; kingdom Metazoa; phylum Chordata; order Ceratodontiformes; family Protopteridae; genus Protopterus; species Protopterus annectens. Next base: position 1,054,096,329 of record NC_056735.1, read on the forward strand.
CCTCATCACTAAGGGCATATCATCCAGAAAAAAGGAGGTCATTGTCCTACTGTACTCATCCCTCATTAGACCCATTATAGAATACAATGCCTCATTTGATATGTACCTCACAAGACATTTGCAACAGCTGGAAAGGCCCCAGAAATACCTCACTAAAAGAATCAGAGGCCTAAAGCAGATGCCCTGTGCTGACCATCTAAAAAAACTCCAGCTATACTCTGTGGCATATCGTCTACTCAGAGGCAATCTCTGCTTAACATACAAGGCCATGTCAAACCCTGAGATGTTAGACATGCTCCACTTAAAGAAATTCTAATCCCTTCAGAGCCATACACTCCAGGGATCTAAACCTTGTCATCACAATCAACAAAACATGCTGGAGGGATAGGTTCCTGACCCAGAGACTCCCCAGACTCTGGAATAGACTGCCCATACATATCAAGCAGAGCGCCTCATTGGCCTTCTTCAAAAGGAACCTTGACGATTTGACGGGAAATAGGAAATTCTCCCCAGGGATCACGTCAGTCACCCTGCTAGACAGGGGTCCATGGAAGTAAATATTGTAGGAAAAACTATACAGGGAGTTGTTATGGCTAGGCTTGTATAGGCCCTAGGGCTGATAGCCTAGTACCAACCTATGAAATTTGGAAATTAAGGGGTGCCATTCGGGAATCGTGGTACCCAATTATTTGGACCGCAAAACCAGTAAAAAACAATAGAGTCAGTACAGTTGAGAGGTATGATCAGTGATATAACCAAAAATAGTGGGCAGCAAGACTCAAAATCAGGGACAAGTTTTCAAATTAATTCACAAATTAAAAATAATAAAACAATATGCTTTGTAAAAACAACTCAGTGAATACCAGAAAATCAGAAATTTTATGAGGGACCAAGCAAAAATATGAGATAAAGTCAGTGTCATTTTACAAAATCAGAGATAGTTAAGAAGTATGAACAGGAGGGAATTTGGCAGCAAGAGTTGCTTAAACAGAATGGAGAAAGAGGGTGAAAAGGACATATTAGTAAATAGAACTTTTGGAAACAGTATAGAAAGTATGGGAATACATCAAGTATGACACTGGAAGGAAAGGTGCCAGAGACCCCCAAGCAAGATGGCTGCTTAGGCTCAGAGTTCTGGACAAAGGGTCAGGAAAAAAAAGTAATCAGCTAGTTTCAGATGGAAAAAAAATCACAGGATGGGGGACAGGGAGAAAATCGAACAACAGCTGCCAGAGTTTAAACAGCTCCACAGGAAGAACAGCTCTGTAAACTGTTCCAAAATCTGATAACATTGTAGTCACTAGTGATAAAGCCTAATGAGGGAAACAATAGGCAATCAACAAATAGAAGTTACAAAGACATGCATCTGGAGCATTCCCCCCAGGCCTACACTGAAAATTGGCTTTTTCCAAATTGGACTTTTCCACTAAACAAATATTAAATAAATAAAAATAAGCTGAAAGAAATAATGCAAGGCTTGGAAATGGGCAGAGCAGCACTGAGGTCGGAGTTACAGGAATGCAGTAGAAGGTTGGTAGAAATAGAAGGCACATGAGAGGATATATGGAGGGGAAGACACTCTCCAAAAAGGGAGTGTACTTTTTCCAGAAATTCCTTGAGTCAGGCCAGTCATCTGTACAGGATACTAAGAAAACAGGAAACTCTAAAAAGGCTGGAGGGGATAGAAATTCAGGAGAGGTAAATATCAAACTATACAGCAGGAGCAATGACAATAACAACAGAGAGAACGGGGAGGATCTGGGATAGAGATGAACAAGTGGAAAGATCAGAAAAGGAAGCAGCAGTTGCAATGTCTGATAGAGGAGACAGTGATAGCACTATAAACAAAATGGGGTCGAGGAAACACTGATGGGATGGAATCAATGAAGCAATTAGAGGAAAAATCATGTGAGATGATGATTAGAAATATGCACAAAACAAGGAGGAGATAGCAGAATGGATGAAAAGCAAGATACAGAGGGGATTATGGAAAATGGTATAAGCAGAGAAGCACTAAGACAAGGAAGCAGTAATAACTTAACTAGAAGAGTAGAGTAATGGAATTGAAAGACTAGAGGAGGAATATGAGAAGCATCAAGCAGGAGGTTCAAAAAAGAAAAAGGTGAGACAGAAAGGTACTGGGCATTGTGGAAAAGTGGGAGAGATTACAGAAGAGGACAGTGTGGTTAGCGAGGGCGTTATGGACTACTACCAATAAATATACCAAGATCAAAAGAATGAAAAGGAAGTCCATTGGGGGGTTGCAGACAGAGGAGAGGAGTATAGGCAGAAGGAAAACAAAGATAGAAACTGATTGCAAAAGTCATGCTGAGGGGATCAAAGTGTCAGTGATGGCAATGAAAGACCGAGGGGTAGGGGCCCAGCTGGATACTTGGTGCTGCTCTATAAGTGGGCAGTGATGCAATATGACAGTTATGAAGGAGGAGTTTGAAAGGATAAGTGAAACATGGCAAAAAACAGATGTAATGAAAAAAGCCAGTGTAGTAGTGCTTCTGAAAGAGGGATAGACAGGATGGAAGTAAGGGATTACAGACCAATTTCTTTAATTAACACAGACATCATAGCGATGACAAAACAGCTTTCCAGGTGACTGGATGAGATTCGGCAGAGAATAACACAGGGAATGCAGAATAGCTTTGCAGAGGGACAGAGGACATAAATGAATTAGTGGGCCCTAAAGAAGTTTATTGAGAGAGAGAGAGAAGAGCAAAAGCTAAAAACATCTTTATTAAATTATCACTAAGACATTGGCATACATAAATGAATATAAAATAAAACAAGCCAATATTAACATTTCTTTGTACATAAGTGTGATGTTTCTCTAATTGTATGATGTTCTTTATAATACATTTATGATTATTATGTTTCATATTTTTCTTATATTACATATGTATTTCTTTGTAACTTATGGGACTTTTTTGAAGGTCTCAATTTAAGTTTGTATTTTCTTATATTATGTATTCTCTGTGGGATTATTTTTGTTGTCTCATCTTATGATTGTAGTTTCTTAGATTATGTTTTCTCTGTAACTAGTGGGGCTTTTCTCCCTGGCCTCCACTGAAAATGAGTTACCCACTCAGTCGAACTTTTCCGGTAAACAAACATGAACATAAAAATAAAAATGAAATTAAATAAATAAAATTGCCTTATCTATGTTTTATGGATTGCATACGTTTCTTTCTTTTTAACAATTATTTGTTCCAAAATTACATACATTTCTCAATTCCTGTCTTGCCTTAAACCTCACTGATCCTCTTGAACATTATTCTGCCTGCATTGCTCCCACAATTTCATTTATTTCTCTGTAATATGCTTGTTCCCTTTTCTAAAGATCCCACCAATAGTTAATTTATCTTCTTTACAAATATTTAATACTTCAGTTACAGTTGGCTTAGATTTTTATTTCCATTTTCTAGTAATTGCATTTTGGTAGTCAATAGCATTAAGCCTAGTAAGGCCTTACTATGTCTAGGTAATTCTGATATTTATTTATTTATTTATTTGCAGTTTGTTTTGCCAGGATAGTCAATTGGGCCACAAGGAGCCCCTTTTCAATGGAGTCCTGGGGAGAAAAGCCCCAGAAGAATACAAATACATAGTACACATTGCACATATACATTACATATTATATCATAGGAATACAAAGTAAATATGATAACAAAAGGTTAACAATGAGAAAATATATCAGTATAGATCATTAAACAGTAATAAAAAACACTTTTTTACAAAAGTAGCAGCATAGGGTAATTGTTAAGTAGTTGGTCAAATAGTTCAATAGAGCTGTGGAACTATAGGAGGCAGTGATGGTGTATTTAGTTCTAGGAGAGTAGGAAGTGGTATTAGAAGGATTAGGTAGGATGGGAACAGGAACACTTCCATTGCAAAGTTAGGTGTGCGTGCGGCAAGGTTTTAAATGAGGAGAGACTGCTGGTGATGTGGATAGGAGATGGTAGAGAATTCCAGAGGCATGCACGAGAGAAGGACATTAGATGATTCCCAGTTGGATGTGTGGGTTTGTGCAATTTAATTAGTTTTGGGAATTAGATCTTAAAAGTTGTTCTGGTTCATGCATTTCAAAGGAAGTGGCTAGGGAGGGACAAAGAGAGGGGTTGTAAATGAGTTTGTGTGCTTGGATGAGATAGGTATAGGTGAGGAGGTTAGGTAGCTCAAGCCAGTTATGTTGGTGAAGAGAATTACAATGGTGAGAAATGGCTCTGTGAGCTGCTGCAAGTTTTGATATCTTGTTATAACAAGAGGAGAGTTTTGTTTTGAGGGGGGATTGCAAGTCAGTGAGGATAGATGCACCATATAGGAGGGATGGGATGAGATAAGTATTGGCTAGTATGAGCCTGGTGGAAGGAGAGATGTAATGATTATGGTGGTGTAGCATACCAAGTTTTTTGTGGGGGTTTTTTATATTTACTTGTATATGATTGTCAAATTTTAGTTGATCTATGAGTACTCTTAGTAATTTAGTGTCAGAGACTATTTTTAGGGGAGTATTGTTTTTGCTGGTGATTATGAATGAGTGTTTATCTAGGTAGGAGGTTTTGGAGGTGGTGAATAACATAAGTTTAGTTTTGGTTGCATTAAGAGCCAGATGGTTGTCTAGCACCCACTGCTCAGTAGAGGAGAAGGTGCTTTGGGTAAGCTTATTTAGAGTGGGAATAGAAGGGAAGGAGGAGATAATGGTAGAATCGTCAGCATATTGGATCAGGCTGGAGTTTGGAATGGCTTGGTAGAAGTTATTAATGAATATATTGAACAGTACGGGGGGCCTAAAATGGAACCTTGGCAGACACCTGTGAGAGTATTACGGAAGGGTTAAGTGACTTTATTCCATCTGACTGCTTGTTTGGTTGTGAGGTAGCTGGAGAACCACTTGGTACAGGAGGGGGCTAGGGTTTTTTTGGAGAGTTTATTAAGTAGCAGGTTGTGGTAAATAGTGTCAAACACCTTGGAGAGGTTAAGGAGAAGAGTGGACATGAAATGGCTGGAATCTTGGGCTTTGTTAATCATTTCAAGAAAGGAGAGAAGGGCAGTGGAGGTGCTATGACTGTCTAAATCCATGCTGTGTGGTGGTAAGAAGCTGGCTGTTGATGAGATAGGGTAAGAGTTGTTGGTGGATACAATTTTTCAAGAAGCTTAGAAATAGGGGATAAGATAGCAATAGGACAGAAGTTTGGAATGCAATTATTATTGCCTCCTTTATGTACAGGAATAATAAAGGCTTTCTTCCAGAGCTGGGGGACCTTGTTGTCTGAGATAGACTGATTAATAAGTATACTGATAGGGAGAGCAATGGCTTCTGTGGCTACTTTTAGGAAGTAGGAGGGAATTTCATCTGTGGCATTAGAACCAGGTTTTAATTTAGGAGAAGTTTTTTATGGTGGATATAGAGATAGGATTGATAGAGAAGGGTGGAGGTTGGGGGCATGGAATGCCAGGAGAGGAAAGGATGGGTGCAGGCTGATGAGGGGTCACAGAGGTGCTAGTGAAGGGCAATGTTAGCTTGCCTATGGATACTATGCAGAAAGAGTTAAATTGGGTTGCTAAGTCCACGTCAGAGGCATGTGGATTAGGGCAAGGTTTTTCTTTTTTTCCCAGGTTGAGGAGAGATGAGATTCCTTTCCAAAATAGTTTGGGATTGGTGTTGTGGTTGGTTTGAAGAGTGGAGAAATAGGCTTTGCGGTCTGAGGTAATACGTTTTTTGACTTTATTTCATAGTGTTTTATATTTGTTAAGGGTGATGTTGGTTTTATTTTTATGGTAACGTGTCCAGACTTTGTCACTGAGTTGCATATTAGCTAATGTGTTTTTTGGTTAACCAGGGTACAGGGTTATTTTTTGTACGTTTTGTTTTTAGAGGGGCAAAAGAGTTGAGCAGGTTTGTGAAAGTAGTGTTAAGGTAGGAGAGAGCATTATCTAGGGGAAGAGTCTTTAATGGGTTCCAGTTTGTGCTTTTTAGTGCATTTGAGAAGCTTTCGTAATTGAAATTTTTTAGGCAGTGAATGGAAATATAGGTGTGAGTTAGTTGGATGGAAGAGGAGAGACAATGGGCAAAAGTGGGGAAGTTGTCAGCTAGTGGGTCTGGGAGAATACCATTATCAGAGATATAGTGAGGATGGGATACTAGAATCCAGTCTATTGTACTTCCAGTAATGTAGTTCTTAGAAGGCCTGGTAGTGGAATTGATTAGTTGTGTAAAGTTATATAAGTTAATATTGAGTGAGTTAGTGGGAGATTGGCTTGTGGCCCAGTTTATCTTCACATCCCACTGGATTATGGTTTCATGAGTAATGTTGGTGGAAACCCAGAAGAGAACATCTTCAAGGGATGAGAGATCGTCTCCAGGGGGAATATAGAGGAAGAAAACAAATATGAGTTTATGTTTGTTTAGGTGGAGTAGGGCTGGTATCATTTCTGCCTTCAAATCAAATAAAAAGATTTCAGCAGCGCATAGGGCAAATGCACGGCTCACCAATCGTAGAATATAAAACAAAAATACACAGAGCCAGCATACAGTATTCAAGGTTGAATTGTAATGAATATTAAGTCATTACAAAGGAAAAAACAGCATTTCTGCCTTGCCAAATTTGGGAAAGGCTTTGGTATAGGGGGTGACTAAGAGGGATGCTGAGTAAATGAGTGCTACACCACCACCACCCTTTTTTGTGTTCTGTCATTCCTTAGCATGTGTTAGTTGGGAGGAGTTAGTTCAGAATATTTTATGTGGGGCTTAAGCCAGGTTTCTGAGATGGAGATAATATCGGGTTGGTTATGTAGAAGCTAGGCATGAAGGTTTGGAATTTAGTTACATAAGCTCTGAGTATTTAGAGCTGAGAAGTGGAAGGGTTTGCCTGTTGCTTAGGGGGTGGGGTTGGGGGCTGGATTCAGTGTGGTAGAGGGGCCTGGGTTTGAATGGATGTCCCCAGAGAGAGGATAGAGATAAGATGATGAATGAGGTATTTGGTTTGTTTGGGGTGTAGTATACAGGTAGAGAGGTTTGTGGACATTAGACTAGTGTAGTTGGGAACAGTGTTTTTAGAGTTAGGTAGGAGTCTATAGGGGAAGAGCATGCTAGTGTTGAGGGAGTGGAGACTGGGAGATATAAAGGTAACAGTAAATGTGTACTTTGTAGAGGATGGGGTAGTGGTGTGAAATGGGGGGAGTGGTTTGCATTAGTAGGATGGGTGATATAGTTTAGGTAAGTTAAGGTAATTAGAAGGATTATTTGAGTAAGTAGGGATAGAGGCTTGAGGGTCATGATGTTGGTTTTAGGATGGTAGTAAGGGGTGAGTTAAGTTGGGAAGTTAGTTTATTTGATTAAGAGATTACGGTTTAGGTTAACTGTGTGGTAGTTTATCAGGATAAGTAGTGTTTGGCAGTAAACTCTGAAGGGTAGGCTTACTTTAATGGGTGAATGTGGGAGGGGATTTTGGGGGTATAATGGGTAGTTTGGATTAGATAGTGGAAGTGGTGGGAGTGGCTAGCTAAGTATGAGTGTAGAGGTACTGGGGCGGGTGAGATTTGGGGGCAGGGTAGGGGAGCAGAATGAGCCCACAGGGCGAACTAAGCTGGTAGAGCCAAGGGACGGAAGAATCAAGGTAAATGAACCAAAAAATAAAAATAAATCAGTGCAGTGGATGGTAAGTTCAGAGGAAAGTATGTAAGGGGGGTAAGGGACATTCTAGCAGTGGTATAGGGAAAGGATTAAAGTGGTTCAGAGAGGTAAAGATGGCGCCACAGAAAGGAAGGGAAAGTTAGAGTCTGGGGGAGGGGTTGGAAAGAAAAGAAAGTGAAAGAAACTGGGAGAGCAGTTGCAGAGAGAGTGGAGATGGATGTCACAGTGGCCTAGCTGGTTGGAGCCAGTACTGACAGGGCCAGGTCAGCGGTGTGAAACAGCACTGAAAATAATCAGAAAGGAAGCAACTGTGAAAATCAGAGCTGAAGAGATAAGAAGAGAGCAGGCCAGAGATGGAAATGTTGCAAATATAAATTTAAAAATGGGAGACAAAGGGTACAGAAGACATACTAGGGGTTAAATAATATTCTAGAATATGGCTGGCAACATTAAAACTACATATACTGGAACTATTGTGAGGTAAAATAACATTAAACTAAAAGTTATTGGTATATTGTTAGTTAAAAAAAACAGGGAATACGTCAGACTGCTGGCATTGCCCTGCCTCCTGGTGGCTAAAGTAAGTTACTACAGCCAGAAAAACTAACCTGCATGTATGCTCGCCTGCCCTGTAGTAATACTTTAAATGATAAGGAGCAGTTCACTTTTTAAAAAGTAGATAGTCTTAAAAAAACATTCAAAGTGTGGATAAATTACAGTAGCAGGAACACCTACAGTTGAGCTAGAAACCTATGGTTTTTAGTTTGTTTTTGGAGCTGCTTCAGGCAGGTAACTTAAGCAGATTTATAACACTTTCACAAGGTATTTTGCTGGGTGAGTCTGCAGGGCAGGGGATGACCACAGAATGATATTGAGCAGCAGCTCAAAATAATAATTTCCTTAGTTACAACCATTTGCTCTTCCAACATCTCTGACAGAGTTCTTTGCAGGGAATTTTAAAAACTTTCACCTCATTACACTCCCATGTTCCAAGTTACCTCTATCTTTTCCATAAAAAGCCTTTGCCACAGTTAGATGAGAATTCATCTTGAAGATACTAGAAAAAGACATACGAGAGAAAAGGTTATAGGGCTGATAAAGATAATTTAAAATCAACCAGAGATAGAGGAGGTAATGGTAAACAGAGGAGTTTTCAAGTTACTAAAAGTAGGGAGGGTGAAGAGGCAGGAGTACTTTCTCCCCTTGGAGCTCTTCAGTCTGGTTGCTGAAGAGCTAAGAGCAGAGGTGAGGAATAAGTTATCCCAAATGAAGATAAGAATAAGACTGCAGTCTGGGTTCTTTATGTACATGAACGTCTGCATGCTTATACTGGAGTACATTGAGATGGCTTTAGAGAAAAGAATTCCAGTTTTGCAAGGTTTGAAAGGGCCTCAGGGTTTATATTCTAGATTAAAAAGGTGGAATGGGTGGAGAAGAGTGTCAGGAATGATTTGTGACAGGTACCAGTAAGAGTGAAAGGGAAGGTCTACAAGAGGGCAGTAAGACCAGCTATGTTGTATGGGTTGGAGACTGCATTGACAAAATGGCAGGAGTCAGAGCTGGAAGTGGCAGAATTAAAGATGCTAAGATTTACACTGTGTGTGACAAAGATGGACAGGATTAGGAATCAGTATATTAGAGGGTCAGGTCAGGTTGGACTGTTTGGAGACAAAGGCAGAGAGGTGAGATTACGTTGGTTTGGACATGTGCTGAAGAGGGATGTTGGGAATATTGGGAAAAGGATGTTAAGGATGGAGCTGTCAGGTAAGAGGAAAAGAGGAAGGCCTAAGATAAGGTTTATGGATGTGGTGAGAGAGGACATGCAGGTTGTTGGTGTGACAGAGCAAGATGCAGAGGACAGGAAGAAATGGAAACAGATGATCCGCTGTGGTGACCCCTAACAGGAACAGCTGAAAGAGAAAAGGAAGTAGTAGGTGATCAGGATAGTTTATGGAAAAGGAAATGAAAGGGAAGAGTGGGGCACATTCAGGAGAGGGAATACCCTAAACATTTGAAAGTGCATGCAACATGTACCTTATGTAATGTAATACAAAATAATGTGGAGAAAGGGAGAGAAAAATACATGGGGTAGTGGAAAGGGAAAGAAATAAAACATACATATAAATAATAAGATATAATCAATGCAATTAGAATGATGATTCTCATAGTTATAGCACATTTATTAAGAAACATTCCAGGAGACCCAGTGGAGACCAAACTACTAACATTATATACGGACTTGGATGGTTACATAGAGCGATGGAAATGGAGGAGACTTTCAAAAAACAAGCTAAGGTGTAGTAGGAAAAAAGGGATATTGTGAACTCCCACATGTATTCATGAAGGCCTTAGATACAACCTACTTAGGTGGCTTGAGAGTAATGGGAAAACCAAAAGCCAAGAGGAAAGATGATAAATAACTTGGTGGGGAAAATATAACAGAATGATTGAAGTGGAACTAAAGAAATGGCAAAATGATGTGGAGATAATAGAAAGAGACAGTAAGAGAGGTGGCAGAAAGGGTGAGGATGAAATACTTTCACAGGAGAAAAATAAACAGAAAAATGGAAGGAAAAGAGGATAAAAAGAGAGCATGAGCTAATGAAGGAAGGGGCAGGCAGGCAGGCAGGCAGTATTCAGGAGCCTATTTGGATTCATAGAAAATGAGTCATGAGCATATGCCAAGCAGAAAAATGTCTAGACAGAAAGGAGAATGGAGCAGCTCAGGAAAACAAATAAGAAAAGGTAAAGAAGAGCTCCGTGGGGGATACATCAAAAGCAGGGGAGGAGTCAAGCAGAATGATTTAAGAAGACGTGAGTGGAAGAGTAGAGGAAGCCACAAAGAAGGACATAAGGAAAGGATGGGAGAAGGAAGAAGTGTAGCAGTCAAGGAAAGCTGAATGCCAAAAACTCCTCAAAATAATATCAAAGATGCAGAAAATTCATGAAGTGGGAGATCAGACATTAAGAGTACTGATCACATAGTATCTCACACTGAAAATGTTATGTAAAGAGAAAAAGAAAACAAACTCAAAATGCTGGAGGTGCATGACAGATAAAGAAAGGAAGTGATAATAATAATCCAGAAAGATAAAGAGTGTACTAGCCAGAAGCTGAAAAAAGGGGCAAGTGCCAGAAAGGTAAGCTGGATAGGACCTTTCTAGCCATACTAAGGATAAGTAGGAAGCAGACGAAATTTGGGGTGATGGAGGAGATGAGCCACTACTAGTCAGTGGGGGGGGGGGGCAGGGGAGGAGATTGAAAGCAAATAAAGTAGTAATGAAATCAGCAAACTGCTGGCTTAAAATGTGCACCATGGGTGGGGATTGCACAGTATGTCATTGGGAATGCACATAATAAATACAGAAATTAAAAAGTATAGCACAAGAAGGGAGGCAACCCACACAGACTGTAAGGATGATGGATGGGAAGTGCTTGGAATAAGGAAGGTGTCAAGTGAAGTACCTAAATGTGTCAGGCCTGGCTCCAGTATTCTTCACTGTGGACCTGATGTACTTAAAGGAAGAGACAATGGGATCAGTCTCTTCACTAACTTGAGGATATGGACTTTTGGGGAATATTGGCAAAGTGTACAAAGCAGTATATGGAAGTAATGATAAAACTGCCTAAACGATGGTAGCTGTGGTGCAATACAAATACCTGCAAAGTACTGTGTACTTGGGCTCAACACCTTAGTGTGAAGTATCAGTTGTCAGAGCAGAATTAATAGCAGCAGCACAGGAAAAAGATCAGGGGTGTTGGTCACTCCTGGACTGGTCCACCAGAAACCATGTTAGAGAGTAATGGCTGCAAAAAAAAAAGGATGCCATTTATGTCATTAGGATTCATATCTTAAAATAAGGAAGTAATGTATCGACTGTATTAAGCACTGCCCATACAACACTAGTGGATTGTGTGCAGTTCTAGACACACAAAAATAACAGGGATTTCTAGCTGCTAGAAGAAGTTCAGAGGAAACTCTTCAGCAGTGCGTGTGTGCCCACGCATGTATGTGTGGAGGAGGGGGTAAAGGAATATGAGGCTGGAGGTGTTTTACTTGTCAACCAGAAGAACCAACAACATGATATGGAGTATGTATGGGGATGGGGTTAAAGAAATACGGCCAGAGATAAGGGAGTTGGAGTACTTCCAACTGTAGAGTAGAAGAGTCATAGAGAACATGCAATAGTGTGTGTGTGTGTGTGTGTGTGTGTGTGTGTGTGTGTGTGTGTGTGTGTGTGTGTGTGTGTGTGTGTACTGGGGGAAAGGAATAAGACCAGAGAAGAGAGGAGGTGCAGCTCTTCTAACTGTATACCAGAATGGGCCTGGAGAACATGCTATGATATGCATATGTGCATACGTGTGTGTGTGTGTGTGTGTGTGCGTGCATGTGCATGCGTGTGTGTGTGTGTGTGTGTGTGTGTGTGTGTGTGTGTGTGTGTGTGTGTATTGGGGGAAAAGAATAAGACCAGACAAGAGAGGAGCTGCAGCTGTTCTAACTGTATACAAAAACAGGCGTGGAGAACATGACGTAGTTGCAGAAGATCCTCTTAGAAAGCTGTGAAGCAGACGTCATGGTCTAGATCTGTAGAAAGCTGTGAAGCAGACATCATGGTCCCTTGATCTGCTAAGTACTTCTTCATAGATCTGTAAAAGTACTTCTTCAGCACACTGGGCCCACAAAATGAACTACCAGAAAATTAAAGGAAGCATTCAAGAGGGCACAGGACAGATGGGCAAATGTTGAGGGGAAAAGTAAGAATACTATTTAGCTAGAATGGCAGACAAACTTAAAGGAGACATTACAAGGCTTTGTCTCTTCTGCCATTCTGCAAATCATAATGTAAATAGGATATAACTACATATTAACACCAATAGGACACAGCAAGTCCCAAGCCACAGAGTAAAATTCTTTTGTACATTAGACAAAGCAGCAGTGCAAGTTAATTTAAAAACAAAGTGGGTACTTAAATGAACCAAGGAAAGTGTAAACAGAGTTTTCAAGCTTCTTGAAGAGTTAAAACCTAAACATAACCCTTAGCTTAGCTACTGTAAACCTCTTATGCAATGTATCTGAATGGATTGTTAAAAGCATTAGGTAGAAACGTCATACACTGCAGTACTGATCATCTAAAAGAGTCAAATTTCTATAGTTGATCAAATTTTACATTTGCAGTTTCTCATGTTGAAATGTTGTAATACTTTTATTGTTCAGATCTAATACAACATAAAATATTGTTGGTGTTTTCCAATAACTGTTTTGTTTTTCAAAATCAGTGTGTGCAGACACCTTTTCATAAAATAGCAATATTGACTTAGTTATATCTAATGCGTTATTGGCATTGCAAAGTATCTGTTCTCTGTCGCTATTCATTACCCAAAGTGCACTACTCATCTCCTAAAATACATTTGTATGAAAATGATAATGTATTCATAACTGTCACCTAAACAGATTGGAATCAGACCACATATGGTTTACCAGAGCCGGTGAATAGAAATGAATCAGAGATGATTTTACCAATTGTAATGGAGCACCTCTGCCCACCGTATATCTCATTTTTTGGCCTTGGAGCAGTGTCAGCAGCTGTAATGTCATCTGCTGATTCATCAATTCTCTCAGCAAGCTCAATGTTTGCTCGCAATATCTATCAGCTTTCCTTTAGACAAAAGGTAAGTGTACACACCTTTCTGTTAGCAAAACAGATTATTTGTTTGTAGTGCATGCTATCCTACGCAAAGCACAAAATCATCTTACTAACCAAGCTTTTCTTCCTCAGCTGGTTCTGAGCCAGCTTTTTCTACAGGAAATCAATTAGGCATTTTTATGCAGCATGGAACACAGTTCATCTTAATTAATTTATTTATTCATTTGTTTGCTTGTTTCTTTATTTACTCAGCAAATCTCCATTTATTCATTTGTTTGTTAACTGAGGAGGTAGATAGGTCCAAAGACTTTTCAGATTTGACCCAGGGAAAAGGTGAAAATAAACAGTGCACATTTCATTATCTTCAACAAGCCACACTTAAGATTAACACATGCAAAACATTAGCATCAAAATTCAAAATTGGTTCATGAAATTGAAAATTAGTCTTTAGACATTTAATATTTCTCAAACCTTCAGTACTTTTGCTCGATTAATTCACTGTACTTTGAATAAGTCAGCAATTTTATTACGTGACTCACAATATGCCGCTAATATAAAAAGGTAAGAAATTCAGTTAGAAATAGTAAGTAGCATCAAAGTTTTGATTTTTGTAGTTATTTCCTCCTAATCATGCCAGTCAACTGTCCAGATTTTTGTGGAATGTCCAGATTTTGCCTCATATTTTTGGGGTGTTCATTATAAAATATATGGTTTACTGGCAAATTACTGAGGGTTGAAGTCGTTGAATAATGACAGACATTTGAGTTTTTTATATCATATGCTTCAGAAGATGGATGCAAATGTAGAACCTGTTACTCTAACAGCTTTCTAAGTTTCTAAGAGCAATAATTAAAATCTGTTCCTGATTTTGGGCCTTTGCTCCCCCCCCACCATTATGCTTTGCTCTGACCAGATTTCTTGTGCTAAGAGATTGAGCATATGCTCCTGAGCATACTAAAATTTTTAAAATACCTTACCCTTCATTAACTTATAAAGGGGACCACTTCTTCTAATGCACTGTGTTCCTAAGCCCTGGGCTGGGTTTTGTAGTAATAACAATAATATAATTGTGAGGAATACTTTTCTAATTTATCAGTGAATAATCAATCTTCCCCCTCCAGGCTAATTTATTATGACAAAACTAACAGGCATTTTGAATACTTTTTTGTTATTTTTTGCTTCTCTGACCACTCATCCATCATATCCCATGAAGTAGCACACTTCAATAAGCAAGATCTTTCATGATTCATGATGAAACAGCCATTCTTCAGTGTCCCAGTAAAAATGTGTATTAATGACCCTATTGTGACATCAAGGGATTATTCATTTAATGCATTTCAAAATTTATTATTAAGACTCCATAGTTAAAACCCAGTATATATAGCAAGTTTAATGTAATACGGAAAAAAAACACAATTATAGTGAGCAAACCAATATATTATGGTCAAAATAGATTAATAAATGTAAAAAAATGGTGCTGATCTCCTTAGTGGAAGTAAAATACTGTTAAATCCAAGTCTTTTATTAAAACCTAATGATACCAAGTGACTTGTCTTGCATATTCTCCTACCAGCTAACCACTTATCCCATAAAAAGGTATATACTAGGCTAATGGCCACTTGTGCCTTTATAAGCCTAGCCATGCAACCCAACCTAATTGTGCTCCTGTGTAGCATGAATATTCTAGAGGTTATGTGGGGCAGGTATGTTAGTTTGGGCATTGCTTCTGCCTCTGTCTATTAGAAATATGGGGACCAGACCCGGGGGGAGTTTTCAATGTCCCAATCATTGGTAAAGGTTATTCTTAAATATGGTTAGGGATGGACTCTGCTTCACATAGATGGGATGCCTGTTCCAGATCATGGGGATCTTTTGAGACATCTATCTGTCTCGCCAACACATCCTATTTATGTCACAAGCAAATCCTTGGATCTAGTGGTTCTGATGCTGCTCATTTTGTGGATGTGCAAAAGTTCTATTAGAGCTAAATCCAAAGATGCCTTGTATCCCAGGGATAGATCGCCTCTCAGTAACCTGTAGGAGACAAAGTACAGAGATAGAGCTATAAGGCAATCAGGATAGGACAATGCATTTATATCCTGGATTCTCTTGATAAAGAATCTTTGTGGGCATTCCAACTGTCGCATATGTATGGTGAGGTACATGACAAAGGGGTGTTATTCTCAATGATGGGTCAGATAAGGGTTATATAAAGTGAAACTCTGACTTCCTTGGACATGGAGGCCACCTTTACTTATAAACTGGGTGACAAAGCATGATTTTCTTAATACCTTGGGCACATGTTGTTCAAATCCCAGATTAATGTCTACCTATGTTCTCAGATCCCTAACTACTAGATCAGGTCTTTGGGGTGTCTTATTCATGGAGTAATTAACCTGGATGGCAGTTTTCCCAAAAGGTACTATAATATATTTCTTGGCATTGAGTTTTAATCTGTGACTTTGACACCAGTCATTTGTCTGTGCTAAACCCTCTTGTAAAATGTTTGTGTAAAGGGAGATCTACAATAGCGCCCAATTTGCAAATGAAAAGGTGAATGGGATACCTAACCATGTGATAGCACATATTAGGTGGAGCTTCTGCCTGCATTCTCTGTAGTGTTTTTTACATACAATGTGATCACCAGCAGTTCACAAATCCTTGGAAATATACACATACATCATAGTGCTTTTAAGTTGATCACCAGCAGTTCACAAATCCTTAGCAGTATATGTGTACATCATAGTGCTTTTAAGTTGATCACCAATGCTTCACAAATCCTTGGCAGTATATATGTACATCGTAGTGCTTTTAAGTTGATCACCAGCGGTTCACAAATCCTTGGCAGTATACATGTACATCATATTGCTTTTAAGTTGATCACCAGCAGTTCACAATTCCTTGGCAGTGTATATGTACAACATAGTGCTTTTAAGTTGATCACCAGCGGTTCACAAATCCTTGTCAGTATACGCGTACATCATAGTACTTTTAAGTTGATCACCAGTGGTTCACAAAACCTTGACAGTATAATGTACATCATAGTGCTTTTAAGTTGATCACCACTGGTTCACAAATCCTTGTCAGTATATATGTACATCACAGTGCTTTTTTAACAGTGCAACATTTATTTAGGCATGCCAATCACTGAGTTAATAAATATCAGCACATCCTGTATTAACCAAACTAAATTCAAAGTGTGTCATTGTTATAAAAAAATGTAAAATGTATGTATATGAATGCGTGTATGCCTAGGAAAGTATAAGAGTATATGTAGATGCAGTTATGTATCTATCCTAATAAAAGACGAGTAACTACAAACATATACCTGATTCAGAATACAAATAAAATGTTTATCTATACTTTGTCAGTTACATATCAAAAATTTGTTTATGCTTCAGTATTTAATGTATTTAGCATTATTTTCTGTGATGGACTGTAGATTTGTTCATTGGTTGCAATTAAATGTTTTAAAAAAATTAATTGATTGACTAAACTGCATAGCTATGCAGATATTAATCATTTAGCTACATATTAGCAGTATTAATGGTTTTAAGACCTAATTTAAATATTTCCATATATAAAACTAAACTAATAATCAAAACATTCAGATGTGACTTAGGGTACTGCAGGTACTGCAAGAACAGAAAGTCTTCAAAATTCAATTATTTCCAAAATGAGTAATGTATGTTATACATACAGCTTCTAATTTTTTTTTCTGCAATTGAACAAAAATTAAAAAAAAAAAAAAAAATCAATCAAGCCCGAGGATTCAGAAAGGTCAGCACTCATTTGCTAATGTAGGTCAGAGAATAAGAGCAACAGCAATAACCTCTAATTCAGGTACAAGATAAAGCAGCACAGCTAATTCTCAGCTCTCTGAATTAAATAATGAACCATACCAGCCCCACTCATAGCAGCTGCACAAGTGCCTCACAAATGCACACTCAGACACACACACACACACACACACACACACACACACACACACACACACACACACACACACACACACACACACACACACACACACACACACACACACACACACACACACACACACACACACACATACATGCATACAGGCTATTGCAGACATGAGCACACATCCACATACACACAAGGGTAAGCTATACCTACCTGTAATTGAGGTATTAAGGTACAAGTCATGAGGTAAAAATAATGACCAATCCATAGAAATGAACTTATAAATGTTGTCAAAAGACTGTGTTGCTCTTTTTCCTTCTTGTGAGAAAAATAACTTAAAAGAGTGATTGTCTGAATTGCTCTACCATGTTATTCTACAGCTGGCGCCATTTCTGGGCTAAAGCACACAGCTAATTAACTTAATATTGGCACCAGCCCTAAATTGCAACAACCAGTGCCAGTGTAACGCCATAGCAGGAGGGCAGTTGTGAATCCCTTAGACTTACCATGCAGTGGAAACTTTGAAATAAAGGCTTCTGTAGCAAGGGATGCCTTCCTGAATCCAAGGGATGAGTCACATATTTTCAACTAAAGAAGAAGACACTCTGCTATTATTGGTAGAAAACTTGTTTGGCCATATATATTTATTTGTCCTAACAAAAGATCATAGATAGAGGAAATGCTAAATGCTTGTATTCAATATGTTTTGTTAATTTGCAAATCTTTAAAAGTTTACCAACACTCATGTATACTACATGACAATAATAATGGGAATGTTATGATTTGTTTTCTTATCTTTTACTGTATGTATAGAGATGGCAGTCTTTAAAAACATGCCTTATTAAATAAACGTTGACTACAAATAAAGTATATCACCTCTCTTAGTGCATCATCACAACTTATCTCCACACTTGTCGCATCATCAGAGCTACTAAAATCAGTTCCAGTATGAGTGGATGAAAATGAACGTACCAAGGATCAGAATCCCCAAACTGCATTTGTCAAAACAACTGCAGAACTCACCAACAGTTACTGTATTTCATTTGGAGAAGTTCTGATCATCGGTAGGATGAACGTCGGGCAACTGCAGTTTGAGAGTTCAATCTTTGTCCACTAGTAGGATAATGACTGAAATTCTACTAAACCTGCAACATTTACACTACTCACTAAACACTAGTTCACACACTACACATGTAGAACACAGACACACACAGCCTCATCGCAGCCTACTCCACCTTATGCAATCTCCCAAGCACAAATATACTCTGTTTAAATGAAAATAGTAAACTGAATTAAAAATAAATAAAAAAAAAAGTAAAACATTATTCTTATTTCTCACTCACGCCAAAATAAACAAACAAACAAATAAATACATAAATAAATAAATGAAAACATCACATGGTGTTTATTCCTAAGACACACAGCCTACAAAATCAGTACTAATCCTCCAAAACACCCTAAAAATAAAAGTTATTATTTCTAATATGGATATAGTTGAGATAATCAATCTCCAGTAAAACAAACACAGTTGTAACAAATTAAGATCAGACAAAGTAAAAAGCATCCTTTTTTGCTGAATAAACCATCAATACAATTCTTAAGTACTTTGAAGAAATGAAAGGAGATAAAAGACAAGAAATGCCATGCTGGTTTATTGACAGAAAATAAAGGAATATCGACATGACGTGTAGTCTATAACGTGAGCTTACTACAGGCTCACATGCTAGCAGTTTATGACACACCTGCTCAACGCCATTTGCTTATAAAAGCAAGTATTTGAAATGCCAGTAGACTGATCTTCCTCTTTTAAATTGCCTTCCCAACATCCAACCCTACACAGCTGTATAGCCATACCCAAACCTAAAGTCTAACCCTAAAACTCCTACACAGTCCCCAGGGTGAGTCATCGCTCCCTTACTCTAAATCTCCACCCCTCCTCTCTAGTCATAAAGTCTCAGGTCATTCTCTAAACTTAAACTCCAACCCCCTTCCCTAAACGTAAATTCCCTGATTGCCCCCCAAGTCTAAAACTCTGAAACCTATTTCTAGATCTAAAGGTCCCTTTCCTACTCCCTAAACCTAAACTCCCCTCCTGTTCCCTAAACCTAATCCCCCTTCTCACTCTCTAAACCTAAAAATTCCCACCTGCTGTATCCCAACAGCCGTTTACCTGGACTCATACTTAGGTTTGAGCAAAATCAGCAGCCTAGCCTAACTACAAGGAGCTCAAGTCCCTGTCTTTGAGGTACTCTTTGTTTAGTGCTTGGGACTTGAGGACTGGTAATGCTCCCCTAAAACATATGTCAGTTCAATCAAAGTTATAATTTCACCTCTTTGTGCCAATGCTTTTAAAACAAAACTGATAAAAAATCCCTCAACATTGAACTAGAAAAGCACTACAGAGGTATACCATTCATTAAACCAATGCAGACCACCTAAAGTTTATTCAGTAGCATCACAGGAGGTTAACTTATGTAATAAAAATAATTTGAACACATTTAATTTAAAAACTCACAAAGGTAGATATGTTAAATATGTTGAGAGCTGTAATGTATTGGTTCTGGGTTGTATATATACATGAAATTTCTTGTCCTCTATGCCTTCAGCACTCAAGAAACTAATTTCCTAAATTTACAGTAAGTGGTATTTCATACATCACACAGCAGACCCGTAAATATCTACTCGTACTTGGACAAAAAAAATCACACACACACACACACACACACACACACACACACACACACACACACACACACACACACACACACACACACACACACACACATACATACACACATTTGCTCTATTTAAGGAATAGTTTGCATTATAATCAAAACTGCTGTTGCTCAGAAACATGTTTTGATTCAGATTTACAAGTAATGCAAGTAGACTACTATCACAGATATAAGGTTTCTTTCTGCAATTCTGCTAACCCTAACTGGAAATGTGGCTGGAATTCTGGAGGATTAATATGCTTAATAACTGTTCACCTTCCTGTGGAAGAAAGGATAAGTGGAATCTTCTGCTGCAAGAGTGATTCCAATGGGATAAGCAGAGATGACTGATGATAACAAGCAAACAGCATTGACTTCAGTACTGGGAGCGTGCATGTGTCTGCACATGCTCCCTGGTGTGCATGGGGGATGTTCACATGACTACACACGCTCACTGTTCACCCTTGGCATCAATCAACAGACGTGCAGGTGAGTGATCTAAGCACAGACAGCCAGTAAACACACAGTGTTGGAGTCTCTAAGGGTACTACTGCCTGATCTATGCAAGGAACTGCAGCTGTTGCAGCAGTGGTATGACATTCTTCAATGCATGCAGGAGGAAGTGATACAGAGGCTTAGAGAATGAATACTTGCTGCAGCCAGTGGTGGCTATGTTGATATCTACTGCTGCCTCCATTAAGATACTGCTAAACACCCACTGTTGCTGTGAAAGAGGCTGTATAGCTGGTACTTCATCACAAGCTGGGCATACATAGATGCCACACACTGTTGCAGAGAATGCATCACTGTCACCTCTCTAAAGCTGTTCAACCCCCCTGGATATGGACACCTCAATA
Organism: Protopterus annectens; assembly: GCF_019279795.1. NCBI lineage: Eukaryota > Metazoa > Chordata > Ceratodontiformes > Protopteridae > Protopterus > Protopterus annectens. The sequence goes on from NC_056735.1 coordinate 1,054,117,117, forward strand.
GTCATGGTCAGTGCTCATTGGGCAACACTGCGGAGGTACCCCACCATTCAAGCCACTCTGAGTCTCAAAGTTCCATGCCATCCATATTATCTGTTGGCCTAAAGAGTGCCATGTTTACCAATGGCAGTTCAGCCTAACTACTTCTCCATTTTTCCACTTGGAAGGCCATAGTGGTATTCTCACACATGCTCCCACAGTGTTATGCCCTCTATCAAACATGATGCCTCCAGTTCATGATCTGCAGATATGCATGCTACACCCAGCCAACATTCACAGTATGGAAGCTCCTTCCCTACCCTGGTGGATGTGACGTCTAACTCATCCAGACTCATAGCTGCATATCTGGCTGCTCTGTCTTACTCCCATAACCCTCTCCCATACATCAGCATTGTTCTCCCCTGTCACTGTGCCCCATCCCACCTGTGGAGATGGTAATGGCTGTGCCCTGTCTACCCCTCTGGCAATTGTGAGTACGGAAATGTCTGATGCATGAGAAGTCAGTTCACTGCAGCATATAGCCTGGGTGTGTGAATGCATGCATCACTTTTACTCCATGTTATGCCTGTCATGGTCCATAGCTGTGGACCAGACATCATGCCAGTGCTGCAGGATATTATACCCACTTCTGCTGCATGTGGACCCCTCACTTAACTCCTTCTCCATTACTGCCTTTTGTGCAGAAGTACAATGTTGTTGCTTTCATAGTGTCATGTTGTGTGGGATAGCACACACCACAAACATGTTACTGCAGGTCCCTGGTACATACTGCAGTATAGCATCAGATATGTCCAAGCAGCAGAAAGGAGCCTTCAGAATGTTGATCCAACCTTCAGTGGTATTCCATGCCCATGACAGTGCAATGCTGTTCTCCATACCACCATAGTCTGGGGATGTGGATAGCCGGCATTATCCACAGTTACAAGGCATATCCAGCATCACATGTAACACACACACACACACACACACACACACACACACACACACACACACACACACACACACACACACACACACACACACACACACACACACACACACACAAGTGGGCACCATTATGAGCAGCCTGCAGCTAACTACCATGGGAATATCATGCACAAGAATTTATGGCCTGCACTGTGTGCACCAGGTTACTAGATAACCATGTAGAACTCACCCTGCACGAACCATTGCTGCTGTTTGCATATGTGCCCAATGTGAAAAACATGGAAACTGCTTGAGCAGCACAGAGTTGCACTGTAAATAATACCCTATGCCTTACACACACCACTTGACAGTTAATGGGTAGAAGCCATGCTGGTTAATATAGAGGGTGTCATATGGAGCAATTGGAGACCTTAATAAAAGTGTAGGTGCAGTCAAATGTCCCGTAAACTCAGGAAAATGTACTCTGTTGAAAAACATTTATATAGTGGTGTCTCTGTGCTCTGCTATATATACAAAATTGAATATACTTGTCTACTTGTAACATCACGTTAAGGGAGAGGTGTAATATTCATGAGGATGACACCTACAAAACTCCCAATCTATCTCCTGTTGGGTGCTGAAAGCCTCCCATAGCAAGGATGGTTAATGAAACAGAAGCCTTCTTATCCCCTCAGACAGGCATTCCATGCATCCTGTGTAATTCTATGTGAGGATGGCAATGTCCTGGTCACAAGGTGGTGTATGTTAGGCACTGATGGAACTACCTGTGATGTGGAGGGTGACAACATGCAGAACTCTGGACACTGACTTTGAAAATGGCCTTTGACTTAAGCTGTCCAAGTTGTACTGATGCTGCTGCTAGCATAATGGGAGTAAAAATGTTATGCACCAGCAAATCCTGGTCATCAGAACAGCTGATTACTGTGGTTCTCCATCCTAAACTTATACTTTTCTGAATCACTTTACCATGTTTGTTTTCATCATTTGCATATGCAGTGGTTCTCATTAGCATATTTCCACTCATTTGCATTGAGTTTTGTGGTCATTACCTTACAATACTCTATCATGCTATTTCTTCTATAGCACATTCACTCCACTTATGTCTCTTAAGTGTCCCCTTCCTTTGCATCACCACTAATCAGGCTGTGTCACATAATGCTGTGTGTGCTAATTGTTAATGAAGGCCTCCCAATCAATGTATTATTTTAGCTTAACTTCAACAATTTCCTTTTTGGTAATTGTAATACTTTATGTGCTGTTATAAAATAATACAATTGTACCACTTTCTCACAAATTCATGGACGATTTAAGTCAGATTTTTTAATAAAGAATAGTTTAAATGTGTGCTTGGTTTCTTGGTTATGCTATGGTAAAATATTAAAACACCCTAGAATAGGTGGAGTACATGACAGCAAGCACTCTTACCACACTTCATAAAATGATTGTACCAATATATATATTTATATATATATATATATATATATATATATATATATATATATATATATATATATATATATATATATATATATATATATATATATATATATATGGATCTAGGACATTTCACCGAATGCACATTTCACCGAAAGTTAAATTATTGTGCTCTTTTTACCGTAATCTCAGTTCACCGAAAACGCAATTCATCGAAACAAATTTCAACAAAAATGGTATATGGCCTTGTCCCCACTGTAGTGCGACCCTGGAGTTGATATATATAGTAGGGGGTGGGGGGCACTGCCCCCCACAATGGGGGGTGTGGGGGCGTATCCCTCCACATATTTTAAATGTGTTACACGATAGACATACATACTTGCAATTGCAATCTATTACTCTTATCCAAACATGATATATACTTGAAATATGTGGGGAGGGCTCTGCCCCCCCACGCCCCCAATGTGGGGGGTGGTGCCCCCCATACCCCCTACTATATATACCAACTCCAGGGTCGCACTACAGTGGGGACAAGGCCATATACCCTTTTTGGTGAAATGTGTTTCGGTGAATTGTGTTTTTGGTGAATTGTGCTTTCGGTGATTTGCGTTCAGTGATATGAGTTTTGATTAAATGTGCATTCGGTGAAATGTCCTAGATCCATATATATATATATATATATATATATATATATATATATATATATATAGATCTACTGCTTTTGGTCAAATTACATTTGCTCAAAAATTATGTCAGGCAGCCCACTTCACTGAAAGCTCATTTGATTGAAAGCTCATTTGGTCGAAAATGGAATGTAGCCCCTGCCCCACTGCAGTGCGACCCTGGAGTGAGAATATAAAGTTGGGGGGGCATGGGAGGCACAGCCCTCAGATTGGGGGGTGTTGGGGAGTAGCCCTCCACATTTTGCAACTAGTTTTTACTGACCTTATATGTTTCAATGTATTTTTAATGGATGCACATGTATATAATAGTGCATACACTGCAATTATGTGGGGGGCTATGGCCCCCACACCCTCCCAATGTGGTGGACTGTGCCCCCCCTTACTTTATATTCTCACTCCAGGGTCACACTGCAGTGGGGCAGTGGCTATATTCCATTTATGACCAAATGGAATTCGACCAAATGGGTTTTCAGTGAAATGCATTTTCGGTGAAGTGAACTGCCTGAAATCATTTTCAACCAAATGTAATTTGACCAAAAGTAGACCCATATATATATATATATATATATATATATATATATATATATATATATATATATATATATCTGTCTATCTATATATATATATATATATATCTGTCTATCTATATATATATATATATATATATATATATATATATATATATATATATCTGTCTATTTATTTAGGAGAAAAAGATACAGATCACTTATTTTGTACCTGTTCACTCCAGTTTTGAAGTTTAGTATTCAGGTATTTAGTAGATTTATTACAGTCATAAGCATCATTCAGTATCTGTCCATTATAACTCATTAATACCTATGGGGTGTGGAATGTCATACCACTAACAGCCTATACAGACATCTTGCATTCCAGAGCATTTTATGACAAATAAACTTAAAAAGCATAAGATAAACAAATGTAAATACTTTGTGAACAATAAATGCCATTAAAACTGTAGAGATAGCAATGCTATCAGTAAGAAATATTATTTACTCTGACAGTAGTACTTTTATAGTTTTTCCATAAATACTGTAATATATTATAATGTACACAAACCGCAAATTATATTTTTCTGAACTTTCACAAATTTTCATATTTGAAAACTGTGCTGCCTTATCCACCAGATATAAGCTTTCATATGAAAACAAGAAATTCCTGTTTAATTGCACATATATTGAGATATTTCAGAAATATGAAAATATACGCATAATTGTATAATTAGCAAAATAAATAATACTGGATATCTCTCAAGATGTGAAACTTACATTGTAAATATTAAAAGAAAGTTTTTTTCGACATCTAAGGTTTCAACTAATCTTTACAGCAGTTTATAAAGTTACTTGGTTTATAAACTATTAAGTATATATGGACATATTGCTTCTTTTCATAGTTAATAAAAAATAACTAGCAATATTTCCAGTACAGTGTGATATAAACCAGCACTGACAGTGAATTGTCCCCTCTCCCACATTTGTTTCATGCTGTACATCTCAATAACGTGCATATTTCTCAATTATGAAAATATGAACATAAATATGAAAATATAAATAATACATGTCAAACAAATACTGATTTTACCAGTGCATGACACCAAAGAGTAACAATCTTGACTTCATATTATTAGTAGCTCCTTACTCTAATACCATATTAGCTGGTACGTCACTTGGTTAAAGAAGCCAGACCACAAATGTTCTGGACATCATAAAGAGGCATAGGTGTGAACTGGAAGTATAAGGGCATTATAGGCTTGAGTGTATCATGTTTAATAGGCAGGTAGCTAGATGATATATTTCTGATGCAGTAGGGATGTTTCTTAGAGGGTTAGTGGCACATATCTCTTAAAAGATATGTCCTAGTCATCTACAGCAACATTATAAATAAAAATACAGAACCTAAATTGTATTTACATTCTATCAAATCTTAGCAAAAAGCATAACGATTTTTATTTTCTTTTTTTGAATGAGGAAAGTTGAGAATGAGCTGGGGGTTGTAATTCATAAGTGGTTGTTATTAAATTATTGGGACATCTATGAGTCTATGAAAATTTATACAGAAAAGTTTCTTTAAAATATAATATAGCCCATCTAGAAGAAGTATTGTATGTATTAGCAAGGAGTTATGACCAAGACTACTGTGGTATTGAAGTGTCTGTTTATTAGTTATATTGGTAATTAGCAGATGATTCCATGGAAAACGAATTCATTTCTTTTTGCGATTAACCATACTCATGATCTGAGTGGGTTTGCTATATATACTACAGCATCCATTTAAAATGATGTAAAGGCATATTTCTTATAGTTTATGATTATATATTTTGCCAAGTATTTTTCTTAGAATGCCTGGTTGGCTTTTCTTTCTTACTTTTTTTTTTTTTGGGGGGGGGGTTGGGTATTGGCATAATGGTTAAGGTGTTTATCTTACAGACACAAGATGCAGAGTTTGATTTTTAACTTTGAGGGGAAATTGGCTAGGCTTAAAATGGCCTGCAAAAGAAGTCAGCCTTGTACTTACCTATGTTTAACTTTCTAGAGGGAGTTGCATTCTGGAAGCTGTCATACTATTCCAAAAATCTTGACTATGCCCGTGGTATACTACTTTCATCTGTATATTTTCATAACAGCTGTCTTGGCTGATGGCTGACTATAAGAGGTTTAATTGCCTTTAATTCCTATCAAATTCTCAGGACCATGGAAACTGATTATCATTAACAGCTGTTGCTATTTCTTAAATTGCCACACAGACTGTTAAGGTGTGTTATCATCCACCTGTAGTGGCAGTAACCGTGGGAGTTTGTCACGTGACCTATTTGTAGTAGCTGTCCTACTGTGCAGATGTCAAAGCAGACATTACGTCTATGTATTGCAGTATTTGTGAAGAAAACCTGATGATCCTCTGATACCCCTCAGCCATCCTCCAAATAACTTGCTCTCTTTAAGTGAACATTAAAATTGGAGCTTTTTCTGATAATAGATGGCTACAAAATCTGAAACAGTAATATAAAACTTCTTAATAATACTTGTGATTAAAACTACCATTTAACTGTCTCAGTTTGTTGTACTAATTAATGTGTTATAAAATCTTGATTATGAGAAAACATTCGGCAACAACAGTACTTTTTATAATATTGTGTTCCACATAATCAGCACAACCATTTTATTAATGCACATTTTTCCATTTCTTAAAATATTGCTATTTTGTATACCTCATAATACTTTTGTTCACTCTTTTCTTTCCATTTTATAACATTTTAACATAACTTCATAATGTAAAACATTTACTTTCTTCTTCCATTAAGGGTTATTTATTTATTTGACATTTGTTTAACGGGAAGGTCCGACTGAGCAGACACCCCTTTTCAGTGGAGGCCTGGGGAGAAAAGCTCCAAAGACAAAGTAATATTACATTAGACAATAGTAAAGCAATTACTAATTTCAAAACAAACATTATATACATAGCAGGTTAATTATACATAATAAAATGTACTCAGTGGATGATCCAAATTTGATCGCATGTCACATGTTTAATTTGCATATACTAGGTAGAAGATATTAATCTTTTAGTGTATCTAACAGAGTGTAGGCATAGTACATATGGTTAGTTTAGTTTTCAGAGATATGTATGGAACATGCATAGAGAAGGAAGCAAAGAGCCAGCAGATAGGTGTTGGATAAGGCTAGGAAGAAAAGAGCTAACAAAGCTAGGTTAGGAGAGTGTATGATTTAATGTAGTGGAATATGGTAAGGTGAGTTATGGCTAGAAGTGATTAAGAAATATACAGATGCAAATATTTTAGATACTATGGGTTGTAGGGAGAGGAAAGAGGCCAGTTAAATAGGATAGTTCGAGATAAGTAAGAAAAGAAGTTTATATGGAGGGACTAAAGCTCTGCAATGAAGGCTACAGTGTATGTAACTAATAGGAAATGTTGTTAACCTGGAGAAGAGCATGAAAAATCCAAACGTCAGCTAAGTGAGACATTAGAAGTTTTTTGAATTGAGAGGTGTTAGTTACAGTTAAGATATGTTGAGGGATATAGTTCCAAGTTCTCAAGACATGTTTGGAGTCCAGAGAGTCTCCTGAACTCTTATTTGGTTTAGTTACTTGCAGCAAAATGTGTTAGAAGATTTAAGTAACCTTTTCTTTGAGTAAGGTTGTAGTAGATTATGAAGAGAGGGACATTTATCAGATTGGTACATCATGGTGTGGGCAGTTGTGAGTTGGGTGTAGGTTAAGTGCTTAGGCAATTCTAACCAGATGAGTGCCATAGTACAACACAGTGGTAGGACCAGTATGGGGAATTAGTGGAAAATCTGGTTATTTCATTGTAGCAGGTTGTTAGTTTTGTTAGTTCTGTTTTTTCAGTTTAGTGATGATAGGAGAGGCATTCAGTAGGGCAGGGAATAGGTGGGTTTTGGCAATGGATTGTCTAGTGGATTTGGTTAGGTATGATTTGATTCTGTACAAATAACTCAATTTTTTGTGTACATTTTTAATGATTAGAGATAAGTGTTTGTTCAATATCATGCTATTATCTATTGTTATGCCGAGTAGCTTTGCATGAGGTACAGTGTCTATCTTGGTGTTATTGGATGAATAGATAAGAAAGGAGGATATGCTATCTGGGGATCTACTATTTGAGAAGAACATTAATTTAGTTTTTTAGGATTAATGATTACTTGTGAGTTGGATAGCCAAGATTCTACTCCAGAGAATGATTGTTGTGTTATTTCTTGGAGCTGAGGGTGGGTGGGTGCAGCACAGATGAGAGCTGAGTCTTCTGCATACTGTACAATGGAGGCGAGTTGGATTGCAGTGTGGAATTTATTAGTAAAGATGCTGAAGAGGAGAGGCCCCAGTATAGAGCTCTGTGGAACTCCCATGGTGACAGGAAGAAGAGAGGAGAGATCATTTTGCCATTTAATAGCTTGTAAATGATCGGATAGCTAGTTATGAAACCATGCGATGACTGAATGGCTGAGGTTTAGGGATAACAGTTCAATGAGGAGTTTTTGATGGGAGACTGTATCGGATGCTTTGGACATGTCTAGGAAGACAGAACAAACTAGGTGGCCTTTATTTTTGAAGTAGTTGATTGTGTTAGTGAAACTCAGAAGGGCAGTAGTCATGCTATGATTGGGTTGGAAGCCTTGTTGGGTATTAGCTAGTAGATTGTTGCATAGTAGGTAATTCATGAGCTGGGTGTGAATACATCATTCTAGAACTTTGGATAGTGGAGATAGAATAGCTATTGGTCTGTAGTCTGAGAGCTCTGTAGTGGTACCACCTTTATGTAATGGGATGATGTGGAATATTTTCCAAATTTTAGGAACATATTGTTCTATGATAGAGCAATTAATCAATATAGAGACCAACTAGGCGATAACATCTGCAGGCAGCTTCAGGTATTCTGTAGTTAATTTGTCAGCAGAGGGCAATGAGCATTTCAGTTTAAGCATTTTTTATGATATTCATTGGAATAGGTTTGAAGGAGAAGGTAGTAGTAGTAGCAGTAGTCGTTTCTAATAGTATGGATAAAGGGGCACTATTGTTATTTCTGGTTAGTGATAGTATGGAGTTGGTCAAGTATGTATTAAATTGAGTTGCTATACTGTCTGTAGTGTTTGTAGTTGAAGGGGCTGGGGTTGAGGATTGTCCTGATTATAGAAGTTGTTTTATGGCAGTCCACATTTTTTGTGGATTGTTACAGTGTTTCAGTTGGGTGACATTATAGCATGTTTGTTTATCAATCTTGATCTGGTTTTTGACTTTATTTCTTAGTTGGCAGTAGTAATTTAGGGCTGTTTTTGTTGACTTGATATTGTGACTAGGCTTTATCTCTAAGTTTGAGTAGCTTTTTTGTGTCTTTTGTAAACCAGGGTGCATAAGTAGATTTTACCCTGACTGTTCTAGTTGGTGCTAGCTAGTTAATATGTCTAGGAATGTGTTATTGAAGTAATCTATGGAATAATCTAGGGGTAATGATCTTTGTCAGGTCCAGTCACATTGTTGGAAGATGAATGTAAAAGTCTGAGGAGAAAAATTATTTTTTGTTGCAGATTTGTCTCTGTATAATATTTTTGGTGGGTGCAGTCATTGTCTGAGCAGGTAGGTCGGGAGATGGTTTCTAATGCTGTTGGGGAGGCAGCCTAATTTATAGGTTTGAGGGGTTTTATTAGTTTGGATCCAATTTAAAATTGACTTTCTATTGCTGTTTTTATCGATTCTGGTTGGACATTCTATTAGTTGGGAGAATTCGTGTAGGTTTATGAAGTTAGAGGGGTTGTCTGAGGTGCAGATTAACTAGTCAGTGTTAAAATCTCCTATTATTATGGATTTCTGTGGGAATGCTAAGGCTGATCAGTGGAGTAAATCTTCAATTGTAGTGAATTTGTTTCCAGGAGAGCTGTAAATTGCTATAATAGTTAGTTCATTGGGTTTTATTTCAAGTCGGCTAAATAGTATCTCACTGTTGTTAAGTTCTGGTGGGTTTAGTCCTACATGTTCTTATTTGTGTATTTCTGTAAATAATAGCTGTACTGCCATTGTATTTGTTTAGTATATCTAGTCTGTGGATTTTTTAATCTGGGGGTAAATTTTCATTGTCACTTATTCCAGGTTTTAAACAGGTTTCAGTTAGGACTGCTATGTCAGGGAGGAGTAGAGTAGTAGAGAGGCATGAATTTCATGTTTTCATTTGATAGGCTCCTAAGACTCATATTGAGGAGAAGTAGGTTTGATTCCTTATGGGTTACAGTTGTAGAAATATAAGTATGTATGAGTGTCAGATTGTTAGCGTCCTGTTGGGTGGTTTGGTGCCCAGATTTAGATGGATATCTGCACTAAGTTTGTATTTGAGTGACAGTTTGACATATTTTAGAGTTAGCTGGGGGGGAGGATAGTAGGATGATATGCATACCTGTATTGGAAGATTACTGTGTGGTTGTATTAAATAGGTTTGGTGCTATGTCAAAGTTAATCAGTGGACTGTGGGGTATAAAGGGAAGTGGACTGTTTGGTGAGGTGTAGGTTGTAGTTAACTGACTATGGTAGGATGTTAAATGAGTGACTAGAAGAGTAGTGTTAGAAGGGGTATTGTGAAGAGTAACATTGTGAGAAATGGGGCAGTAGAGAAATGTATTGTAGTTTAAGGACTAGAGGGCTAACTTTTTTTTCTAAAAGTCATTTAAAGCTTAACTGATGAGTGGAAGAGATAAACTAAAAGGGTGTAGATTAATTAGAGGGGTGCTTGATTGATAGAAGTGTGGTGGGGGAGTGGTGAGGTGGGGTAATGAGATAGATGTGAAATAATAGGTTAGGTAGAGGGGTTTATTGGTGGATAGGAATTGAAGGTGGAGTGAATTAATGGGGAAAGTAGTGAGCATAGTATGGTGGTATGTGATTGTTCATACAGTAAAATGGAGGCTGTGGTTGTGGTTAAGATAAAATAAATGTAGGAGTAGTAAGGGTGAGTGAGAATAGGGGGTAGGGTAGGGGAGCAGACTGACAGGGTGGAACAGAGCTGGCTGACCCATGATAGCGGTGGGGAGGCATAGAAAACAATCAGCAAGAATCACACAGGTACCTGAGATAAAATCCTGACAGCAGCTTACAGGCTACCTTAGTTGAAATTAAAAGAGCTAAATTATTGTTTTTATTGTAAAGGTCAATATACAATGAAAAGGAGAGTTTAATATTATATATGGACCTTACCAGACAAAGCTGTAGACTAAAGGATTGGGGGGAAGAGGGGAGAAAAGAAATATAAACAGTAATAAAATAAAAAGTATAAATGGAGGCAAAGTCAGCTGTCTGTTCAATGAGGGGGGGTCCACAAGCTACATATGAAACGAGGGTGCAGGTACAAGCAGGGGCAGTGTAATTCAGCTCATCAAGTAGTTACTTAAGTCTGTTACATAAAATAAAACAAATTAAAATATATTGTTAGTACCCTACACACTTTAGATGGATATTGCTTGATGGCAAAAGTTGTAATGTTGCAACCGCTGCTAGAATCAGTTCCTTGAAGAGGGGCGTTACAAGTTTAGTGTGTGTAGAGCACAATGAAACCATAATGGTTAGATTTCTATGGGAGTTGCTGGGACAAGACTGCAGGAAAAAAGAGATATTGGTAAACAGCACAGTAACTTTGATGTATATTAAACAGTTTTATAGTTTAGCAGGGAGATAAGAGTTAGCAACAGTAATAGTAATAGTGGAGTGAGGCTTGTAGAGCAGCATAGGTAGCACAGAGAGAAGAAAATGCACTTTACATTAACAAATCTGAACCAGCATTTATAATAAGGATACACTGCGGGGTAAAACAGAATCACATATAAACAACAGTGAGTAAACCGTGAACCGTATTAGAACAATTGGACTGAATACCATGCATCTAAGCTAAGGTTGCTATATGGTAACAATTTAAAGATTTGTTATCAACATAGGCTTAGCTGATAAAAATTAACCAATTAGTGTCCATGCTGGTGTGTTAGCTCTCAAAATAATGTATTTAAAAGACTGTATGTTATATGCTATCACTCAGTATTAGATGAAGAAAGTGCTAGCTAGAACTGTTGACTCACAACCACTATTATTTATGCATGTTTGTTGTTATGTCGGAAAATGCACACAAGAACAGCCAGCAAGGTCTATTTCTGTACTTAAGTTCCTTGTAGCAATTCTATGAATTGAAAAAATAGTTACATTTGAAAAACCCAGCATAATGAGAGAGCTGTGGTAGAAGCCACCCTGCTCTCACTACACCAAATGGCACAATCCACCACACTTCTGGGGGTGACATCATACAGGGAGTGGAAGTTGTTGAATTCAGTAGCTCACAATACCAAAGCATTGAAATAAATGGAGTCCTGTTATGCGTTATAATAATCTATGCTTATAAATCCCACTACCTGTTGTGAGTGATTTCTGAGCTTCCCCAAGTGGTGAAGTTGATGAGACTGGCTGGCATTCTCTAATGCAGCAGCTGCATTTTTATATGGGACCTGGTAGGATTAGGCCATGATGTCATCCAGTGCAACAGCTCTATCTGTAGGACAGACTACCTACATTCACTCCATGCAGGAAAACAGATATGCTGGGCCACTAACCCACAGGGCATTTAAATCCACTTATAACAATGTAACAATTCGAGCTGTCCCCACATGAGTTCATGGGACAGCTCGTTGCATACATAACTGTGTAGACACACAGATCCCATTGCCCATCACTACTCTGCACACCTGCAGTAGCTCTACCTGTATGTTGAGCTGCCTAAAGTACTTAGTCCCACATACACTCAGTGCTGTCCTTTCGCAGATACATCCAATTGATTTTAATGGAAATCATTAGCTAGTCAACCTTTCTACATTAGCTAACCTCAGCAATGAACAACACTGGCATCATTCAATGCAGTTAGCACAGTTCCACTTTTCTGGTGAGGAATAGGATTCTTGCAGTACCCATTAGCTTTTGCTAAATGTGGAGAAACAGAGCCCTATCTTTTATAGTTGGGTGTGGAGTAACTGGCATAGAGGGTTACTTCACACCCATCATGTTATCGAATCTGGTCCTTAGTCTCCAATAAAACACATCTTCTTGTCTTTACCTCTTTCTCTGTGAAATGTATTATATATCAATTTGTGTCTCTGTCCATAGACCATCTCGTGTAATACTTTCTCCCATCTTCATTGACAACAGTTGTATAAATTTAACTGTTCTTTTTCTGCTTCATTTCTTTTCATTCATATTCACATTGCTCCCTATTTACATAAGGCATGCATTTTGCTAACAGATGAATACAGAGTTTGACATACAAAATTCACATTAAATGTAGTCAAAAATCAAAAAAACATTTGACTCAAAAAATAAAACCTCATAATGAATAATGAGTAATGAGTAGTCTACAGAATGAAACAGTCCAGGTGCATGATTGATGGATATGAATGCACAGTGTAGGATTTTGGCACAGTTTCATAAGTTTCAAGTTTTATTTTTTTTCTCTTCTTTATTTTTCTCTCTATGTAATTATTCTGCTTAATGCAGTAATATCTGTCATTGTTAATTGAAACCATTTCAGTGAACAAAACTGATGTTAAACAAAATGACTGGTATAAGTACTAATACTTCACATTAATATTATGCCCTTTTTAACATCTCACCTCACAGGCTTCAGACAGAGAAATTGTTTGGGTGATGCGAATCACCATTTTTCTCTTTGGTGCTGGTGCAACGGCTATGGCATTACTGACTCAGTCAGTTTATGGACTATGGTACTTAAGTTCTGACCTCGTCTATGTCATTATCTTCCCGCAGCTGCTCTGCGTACTTTTCATCAAAGGAACTAATACATACGGCTCTATTGCAGGATATATAACCGGTCTTCTGTTCAGACTAAGTGGAGGAGAACCCTATCTTCAGTTTCAGCCCATCATCTGCTACCCAGGATGTTACTTAAATGATAATGTTTATATTCAGAGATTTCCATTCAAGACCATGTCCATGGTGCTCTCATTCATAACAAATGTTCTAGTATCCTACACAGCAAAATACATGTTTGAAACTGGATCTTTGTCTCCAAAGTTTGATATTTTGGATGCAGTTGTTGCAAAGCACAGTAAAGAAAATATGGATAAAACAACCCTTGTTAACAATGACAATATCATATTATCAGAACTTGCGCCTGTCAAACCAAGACTTAGTACAACTCTAGCTGGTGGCTTTACAAACAGAGAAGCCTATGACGAGATGGATTCAAGCCCAGAATCACCCGACAAAGTTAGTGATTAATGTTAGTTTTTTTCTGAATTCCATTACTGTGTGCAAAGTATTTAAATATGTACAGAGAGTAAAAATGACAAGTATTGTTTTAGCAATTATATTTTTTTATTATTTAGACAACCTTGTACAGTATCATGTTCCTTAAAATGACTACAACACAAGGTCATTTACTATTTTTTTAAAGTGCGTGGAATTAGTGATGCTGTATCTGTACTGATTAAACTATAAGCAAACCTTTTAGAATGCTTAAGTTATAGAATGTACGCAAGGCAAGGTTGCAAAGCAGAGATGTTGGCTTCTAATGTATGCACAATAACCTTTTACAAAATTGTATAAGTCTCATTAATTATACAGTAACACAGTCTATCAATCTGGGTATTGTATGCATGCATGTGTATGTGTGTATACAAGTAAGAGTGTGTATGTTTGGATGTGTGCATCTGTGTCTGTATGCATGTGTGTCTGTATGTCAGTGCTCAATACATGCATTTCATTACTCATCTGCAGTGTAATGAAAGGATACACTTTTATTTCCAGTTCACAATTATGAGAAATGAAAGGACTACTGCTTCCTAAATGTTAATAGCACCTGCACTTCATTCTTACCTTTTTGTTAATTTTATATCACTTTTACTTGATTTCCTGTTAATTAAATAGATTTTCTTAGGTCTAGAATGACTGAACAAGATCTATTACATTAATGGTAGCTTTCAATGAATCATACAAAAATCCTAAACCTTACAAAGCAACATGTTTTCATGGAGAAAAGCCCTTCATAAACATCAATGCAAGTGGGGTGGTCCCTATATTTAATTTTTAGGTATGATCATCTATGGGGATACTGTAC
>NC_056735.1:1054136801-1054383982 GCF_019279795.1 Protopterus annectens
CATTACGGTGCAGCTTTTCTTCTCCTGACACTGAATCTGTAGTATTTTATTATAAGGGCGGTATGCTAGACCCACTGCACTGCTGCCAAATGCAGTTTTATTGACTGGTCTATATCAAATACAGCATTAGTATTGTTCACTGTAACTTATATGTACAGGTATAATAATCAGACCAAAATGGAAAGCATTGATTTTTTTTCTTCTTTTTTAAGCATTATCTAATTATTTAGAGTATTTCAAATGTATGTGCTTGTGTGTACTACAGTTAGTTGCTCGGTAGTATTTGGGTGTGAAACTAAGTAAATAAGCTATCATTAGTGACTATACAATGAAATGTATATTTTTGTCAGTGTCAGAAATATTCTGTAAAACACAATACTGAAAACATAAGAACATATGTACATATATTTTAAAGGCAATAGTACTGTATTAACCAGTGCCAACATAAAGTCAGGAAAAATAATGTCTAGTTTTGATTTACATGTTCATCAAAAGGAAATAGATTTATTTTTTGAAAAAAAATATACAGTGCAAAGCATTTTAATGTTCAGTGTGTGCATATTGTAGAATAAATGTTACTATTGAAATATGTTTTGTGTTATTTTAAATTATATACGACATAAGAACAAATGACTTATTTTGTTACATGGTGAGAGGAGTCAGTAAAGACAATCCGCTTTTATAAGACTTACCATTACAAGAAGATTTTACGAAAGGAACAGTTTTACTATGGTTAAAATGAGATCCAAATAAGTTACAAAAAGTTATAACATTTTTCATATACTCAGGATATTCAGTGAACTGAGCAGTCACAAGCAAAAAGCTCTATGACACAGCAAAGATCCCCATTACGTAGATGACTAGCATGACATGCAGAAATTGTAATATCAAGCATGATATTCAGAAAAATGCGATGAAAGTCATGACGTGCAGAAATAAACAAGGAAATGTAGTTCAAGCAGTATTTAAATATTCAAGCAGGCATGTGATTATCAAAGAAATGCTTCACTGACTTGCTACATGCATTATTCTACATTTTCTTAAATAATTATAATTTGCTGCATGCAGAAAAGCGACTGGTACCAAATCTCATATTTCTGGTTAACAGCATCTCATGTGTATTAGTTGTAATGAGGTATATGTAGCCGTATTAATGCTGTTATGCCTGCACTGTTCCTACCACATTTGAATGCTTGTATTGCTGAGCAAGTCCTTGGCAATCTGTTTCTGTAATAACCTTCCTTCTGAGGATCATGATTCCCAGGTAAAAGAATAAATGTTGGAAGAATTCATGGCAGGCTCCATAGTTCACTGCTACACTGCCCGATGTACAACTGTGGTTCTATGGTACTACTCTGTAGTGTAATCTCCATGAATAAAAGTACCAAAACTTCAATTTCACGCCACTCTCAGAGTAATAAAAATGGCATAGCTCTCTCATTCCTACATTAGTGCCTTTTAACTGAATAATCAACACTGGTTTCCAATGGAATACTGCATTCTAATATAATAGATATTTTTGAAAGGGCTTACCAAATGACACATCTCTAATATTTAGGAAAATGATATTTGCAGCATGAAATTATGGGAAAGAGTAGTAGAAGCTAGGTTAAGAAGGGAGGTGATGATTAGTGATCAGCTGCATGGATTCATGCCAGGAAAGAGCACTACAGATGTGATGTTTGCTCTGAGAGTGTTGATGGAGAAGTACAGAGAAGGTCAGAAGGAGTTGCATTATGTCTTTGTGGACTTAGAGAAAACATATGACAGGGTGCCTAGAGAGGAGTTGTATTGTATGAGGAAGTCGGGAGTGGCAGAGAAGTATGTAAGATTGGTACAGGATATGTACAAGGGTAGTGTGACTGCTGTGAGATCTGCAGTGGAGTAACAGACGCATTTAAGGTGGAGGTGGGATTACATCACGGATCAACTCTGAGCCCTTTCGTATTTGCAGTGGTGATGGACAGGATGACACATGAGACCAGACAGGAGTCCACGTGGACTATGATGTTTGCAGATGACATTGTGATATGTAGTGAGAGTAGGGAACAGGTTGAGGAGACCCTGGAGAGGAGGCAATATGCTCTAGAGAGGAAAGGAATGAAGGTCAGCAGGACTAAGACAGAATATATGTGTGTGAATGAGAGGGAGGATAGAGGAATGATGAGGATGTAGGGAGTAGAGCTGGCGAAGGTGGATGAGTTTAAATACTTGGGATCAACAGTTCAGAGTAATGGCGAGTGTGGAAGAGAGGTGAAGAAGAGAGTACAGGCAGGTTGGAGTGGGTGGAGAAGAGTGTCAGGAGTGATTTCTGACAGACGAGTACCAGTAAGAGTGAAAGGGAAGGTCTGCAAGAGGGTAGTGAGACTAGTTATGTTAAATGGGTTGGAGACGGGCACTGACAAAGAGGCAGGAGGAAGAGCTGGATGTGGCAGAGTTAAAGATGTTAAGATTTGCACTGGGTGTGATGAGGGTCGACAGGATTAGGAATAAGTATATTAGAGGGTCAGCCCAGGTTGGACGGTTTGGAGAAAAAGCCAGAGAGGCAAGATTACATTGGTTTGGACATGTGCTGAGGAGGGATGCTGGATATATTGGGAAAAGAATGCTAAGGATGAAGCTGCCAGGTAAGAAGAAAAGAGGAAGGCCTAAGATAAGTTTTTGGATATGGTGGGAGAGGACATGCAGGTGGTTAGTGTGACAGAGCAAGATGCAGAGGACAGGAAGAAATGGATACAGATGATCCACTGTGGTGACCCCTAATGGGAACAGCCGAAAGAAAAAGAAGATATTTACTTGTGTAACTATCTGGTCATGGGAGGAAATCATATCCTAAAAGAATCTTGATCATTTCTTTAGGTAAGTTCAGTAGAATGAGACCTTGCAAACAGGAAGCTGTCAGAAATCAGAAGCAGACAAAGATCTTCTGCAGTGCTCTAGGTGCTATAGCCAGCATCATAACCATGAATCTTGCAGCTGGAAGGAAGGTATTCATCAGTATTTCACTTTAGAAAAAGAAATACAGGTTAGGATTGGCTATATCAAATAAACGTACAGTCAGTGAAAGAGTCAAGAAAAATGCTCAGATTCAGTGCTTTAAACAATTAGAAGAGAGGCAAAGAGTTAATGCCAAGCCTACATTATATGGAAAGTGGACCAGGATCTAGCTAGCTGGACAAAAATGAGAGAAATAGTGGCACAGAAGTTGGAAAGCACTCATTAGCACATTCATTTCAGGTTGGGCATGGCTCAGTGCTCCCCAGATTCATACTGCAGTAATGTAAAAGGTTGACTTCCTCACCCTCATAGAATATCATGGCTGTTACACAATTGCATGTGAGTAAATTACAAGTGGAGAGATAGTAGTAAAAAGCATAGGAAGAAAATAAGGACACAGAGAGCAAGGCCAGATACACTAGAATGAGAACACAGAAGGGTTAAAAAACCTTGGGGAACAGAAGTGAACAAAATGGAGCTGCAAGGTAGAAAAATGAGGCACTGCTGTTTGGTGCAGTAATGTTGAGCAGGAGGAACTGGTGCTTACAACACCTAGGAAAAAGGCAGAGTTCTGTTGCACAGAAAAGCAGCATAAATGAAAGATTTGAAATACTGTTACAGGAACTCAGGTAGTCAGAAAGAACAGCATGGATGATGGCACTGCATAATGAAGTCAGACAGAGTAAATAACATGAATCACTGTATGACATGGGCTGCTAGAGGACCTCAGAGAGTCAAACAGATCAGCATGGATGAGAGCACTATATGTTCTGTTAAAGGAACTCAGGTAGCCATACTGAACAGCTTAGGTGAGTGCACTGCATGGACTGTTACAGGAAATTGGGTAATTGAAATGAATAGCATGTATGATGCTCTGCATAGACTGTAAGTGGATCTCGGCTAGTCAAAGTGCATTCAACTGAGAATTAGTTGCATTGCTTTCACTGTGAGTGTAGAATCTTGGTAAGATAAATTATGTATGCAAAATACAGAACACAGGAAGATGACAGAAATGGGAGAAGTTTAAAACACATTACAAATACCACAACAACAAAAGCAAAGTCACTGCAAGGAGTGTAAGCAAGAGGCAGTCACTATATTCCTCAGCAGGGACAATGGTGAAGATGTGCCAGGGTGATAGGCTGCAGTATGAGGTACCTGTTTTGAGGAGTGGGATTGTATATGTTAGAAAAGGGAGTTATGGGACCAATGTTGCTCAATACAGAACTAATACAAAGGGAGCAGCAGGCCCCCAGGCAGGGGGGGTAGAACGGCAGCAGTACGTGGCGCAGTGCAGAAGTTGTATAGAGGAATGTGTATTTAAGTAATATTTATGTAATGAAAAAATGGGGGAATCAGAGAAATGTAGAGGAAAAGGAGTTAGGAGTGTAGAGAATGAGCTGTGTGTAGGTGTTTGTGCATATTAGAAGTTGGATGGTTTACTAATGAGAGATAAAGGAGAATGTGAGAGATTGGGTTGTATTAGTGGAGGAGATAAGTATCACGGGATGGGTGGGAGTGAGTCAGGTGACTGAGCTGTTCTGGAGGAATGAACATGTGTTTTCATGATGAAGGAATTTTTAGTAGCTGAGAATAGAATTGAGGACATTTTTGGATATCTTTTAGTATGCCTGGGAGAGAGAGATTTCTACAGCTGGGGAGTGAAATGTGTAAAGCTGTATTCAGTGCTACAAAGGTTTGCCTCAGGAATTTGTAGCACTGGGCCAGTCTGAGGTATGGGCCTAAGGCTGTATGAAAAAGTTCTTACGCTGAAGTGGTAGAAAAAGAAGATGACCAAGTTATGATTCAAGAGCTTAAAGATAAGAATGCAGAAATAGTTTTGATTGCTGTTGGACAGAGAGCCACTAAGCTTTAATTAGGGTGTGGCAATGGTGTTTTGTTTTTGGAAAAAGGGGGATGAAGCTGCACGTCTAGCTACTAATTGTTTGGATTGTAGTTATGTTTCTTTTTGAAGCATCTGACCATTCTCTAATTATGTGGTAAAAAGGACTCTTTTATAAATTACTGTTCTACCTTCTGAGGAAAAACATATGACTTTTTTTTTAGGGGGGGGTCTCCAGCAAAGTAACCTGTTGATTTTGGATCTTGCTTATTGAATGTAATAGTGTATGTTTAGTTATTGGTTCTGCCAAAGAAACAGAAATATTTGAACTATGTTTTTTCATGTGAGGTTTGATTGTCAAACGTGCCAGAATTTGAGACCTAGAGCTATTTTTGGTTAGAATTGTTCAGCACTAAAATCCAGGTGGGAGCACCTCTGAGATTATATTCAACTTTCTGTTTAATTGTTGTGGTAAGAGCAAGTTTTGTAAATGACCATACCATCTGTGCATAAACTGGATGGAAGTTTAGAGTGGATGGGTATTGATGAAAATGAAGAATAATTCTTGAGACAGAAGACTTGTAGAACTTTTTTGATTAGGAATGAGTTGCTAAATAGCTGAAGCTCAATTTTCACTAAGAAAGACCCATTTGCAAGGTTCTTTGTGAATCACCAAGTAGCATCATTGCTGATTCCTGATGCTGAAAGGGTTTTTAGAAGTCTGAAATGGTCAACTATGTCAAATGTTTAGTGAGATTGATGATAGCAGTGATAAAGTAACCTTTGTCTACGTTTTGTAGTATTTTATTTGTTAGGATGAATATGGTAATAGTAGTACTTCCCCAGATCAAAATCTCTATCATCAAAGTTCAGAAGAAACTGCTGTGATATATGGTGTGATAAATGTAACTATGTTCATTTTTCAAGTAGTTTGGCTAAACCTGGGAGAATTAAAATGGGTCTATATTAAGCAGCTGAAGTGACTTTGAAGGTGGCCGGAGTGGATCAACAACTGCATCTTTCCAGGTATTTGGCATAGGATTTTTATTTAGGTGTATATTAAACATGTATGTGACAAGTGGGATGTAGAAGGTGATCAAAGGATAGTTTGAGCAACCATGGGCAAAGTCCATAACAGTCTCTAAGGCTATTATTCCATATCTGCTGTAATAAGTTTTGTATTTGTTGATTTCTTGAGTTCAAAGAGATGCATACATTGAGGTTCATTCCTGTTGGTGGATAATATGTGAATTGTGTCTGATTTCAGAATTTCAGAAAACACTTAGAAAATTATAGACTCAGTGAAGTTTTAGGAGCTAATACTTGTTTGGGTAGATTTGAATAATACACTTATGATATTATTAACTAGTTTCAAAACCGCTTTCAAGTTGCATTGTCCAAACCGTGGGATGTAGCAGAGGTTATAGGCTATGTGTTGTGCCTTTACTGGCCAGTTGTCTAAGCCTTATGAATATGCTGTTTTGCCCCGGGGTGACTGTTTTTCCAAGTATACCAGGAAGAGTCACTGAACTTGTATAAAAAAAAAAGTTATTTACTTATTCACACATTTTCCTAGCTGTGTATATTCTAATTATTAGGGGAAGTGCCTGTTTTATGTCTGTGCTCATGTGTGTCATAGATTTTCAACAGCAGTTATAGGTTCATCCTAAGAAAGGATAGTTAAGCAGTTATTTATTTAGTTTCTTTGCTATTTATTATCATTTCTTTTCTTTCTCTGCCTCTCTCTATATTTCCCTTACATTCCTCCTTTATATTGTCTCATTTGTGTTTATATCTTATTTTCATTTTATTTACTTTACTTGTAATGTCATTGTTTATTTCTTTATACTATGTCTTTTAATATCTTCCCTTTTCCCATTCCTTGATATTTTTCCTTAAATTATCTTCTGTGTATTTACTTATTTTACCTTTTTACTTTCTTTGTAAATCGTTTTACAAATTCTTTATCTCCTTTATGTACTTTCCTTCTTTTCATTTTCCTATCCACTCTATAGACGTTGCTAATGATATCTGTCATATTGTAATTAAATATGCATGTTAGTATTTTAAGCTTCTATTTTAAGTGTGACATGACCAAAACGTGATAACTGAAAATTATTGTAAACATTTCAGATTTATTTTATTCTTGATTTTTTATAATGACAATTACTTTTGAAGCTTTTATGTTGTACTTTTTACTGTATTGTGTGAATTTTAACATATGCACTGTAACTTATTATGTATCACTGTTACGATGGAACTCCTCACCTTGGGCTTCTACCAAATGCAGCCTTTTTTGACAATTAGACCATCCCAGTTAACGAATTGAAATAAATGAATGAATGAATAAATAAATAGATAGATAACTAAATAACAAAAAATATCCCCGAATAGAAGTTTTTTTTAATACTTTGATTTTGAGCAAACAGTTACAAGATGTGTTGGTGGCTTACTGTTTATTATTGTGTAAGTAAATAGTAAAGAACACTTGTTGCTGGCAGATAGTAACATGCTGGCCATTGAGCTGATTAGGTTTGGATTATTTGGATTATTTTAGATGACAGTTTATCAGATAGTGGTAGCACTAAGGCAAAGAAAGATGCAAGGAATATCAACAGTTGTAAAGGAGATAAACTTAGAAATGGACATTGCAAGGATTAGGTGAAGACACAACACACTGTTTTATTGTTGAAACATAAAAACTTAAATTAATTAAGTGCTTTTATCCTTCAAAGTATGTGGGACTTCCTCTGCAAATCCCTTCTGCCCAACAACTGGCATTTATTAATTCAAAATAATCATGTGACTTAACAAATCTATACAAGTGGTTAAGTAGAACTAGGTAACAAAATGTAAAATAAAACATTTCTGTTAATCAATTAATAAATAACTAAAACATGTTATACACCCGTAAATCTTTTTTTTAATGAGATACTTAATTAAACCCTTATGAATAGTGTACTATAGAATTACTTCTTCAACACTCGATCTGTTTCATTTTGGAAATACTAACAATTCATAAAGAATCATTTTAAAAAAGGTGAGGAGCCAGCATTAAGTTTTATTTGTTATCAAAGGTCCCTCACTTCTAATCATTTTTTCCATGAATCCCCCCAAGGCTCTTGTTGACTTTTTTAATAACTCTGAACAAACAAGTATGATTGGAATGTATATATGTTTAAAGAGTACATTCACAGTTCACTGCTTTATATGTCTACTATATGCTTATATAGTCTCTCTCGAAGATTCTTTTTTGTCTTCCCTATATAAAATTCCATACACTTTGTACATATAGCAGTATATACTACCCCTTTTGTTCCACAGTTGTAGTATTTCCTGCTTTTTTACATTATGAATTTATGTATGTAAATGTTACTCCCTTCTAAAAAGTAAAGGCATTGGGCACACAAATTGTAATTAAAGGTCCCTTTAGTTTTCTTTTTAGTTTTACATATTTTTTTTTAATATTATACGGCTACAATAGATAAACTTGGGCTCACCCCTCCTTCCCAATTTTTTGATAAGGTTATTACTAAGTAGAAATACTTCCCAGTTCTTACAAATAATCGCCTTAATGATCTTACTGTCTTTCTTATAAGTCATTACCATAGCTCTATAAAATTTTAATTGTTCAGCATTGTAGTCTATATGAACCAACAGTATTTCCTTTTTACCAATTAAAGGAACATAAAAAATGTTTTCTCTCTTAATTCTAACCTAAATGTTGTTTAATAACTTGAGTATCCCCTCCTTAGTAACATTGTTTTTAAAGTGTCAGTTTCTTGGGTAAAAATGGCCTCTCCAAAATCATCCTTGTGAGTCAGACCATCTGTCCCTTGACCAAGGCTTTTTCCTAAAAAAGGATAACAACCAGTTTAATGAAGTAAAGAATTCAAGTAGGTGGGCTTCCTACATATGTTAGATATAAATTTCCTCCATTGGTAGTTTTTAGTTAATTCTATATCCACATAATTAATCTTGTCACATGAATACATGTAAGTGAAACTGAGGAATTCAGTAAATGAGTTAATATATGAAATACATTCATGTAATTTCTCTGTCGAGTCTAATCAGAAAATGTAAATGTCATCCAAAAACCTCAGATAAAAATTCCAGCAACTGTCCTAAACAGAATTAAATACATAGTTCTTTCCCCAGTGTGCCATTATTAAATATGCGCAAACAGGTGTGCATGCTGTGTCCACTGCAAAGCCAATCTACTGTTGGAAATAACCCCCATCAAAAACAAAGTTATTTAGCAATACTAATTCCACTAATTGTGTTAAAAGATGAGTATTTTTGGTTATAAAAAAGATATAAATGTTAACATTTAAAAAAACATTCTGGTCCTAGTTGGCGGGGATCACTGAGAACAAATATTTGACATCTCTTGCCACAAAAATCAAATCAGCCTTAAATATGTCAATATAAATCTAGGTGTCCTCTCACATTTTTAATTTAAAGTCAATGCATTGGACTATTGTATATGTTTTTGAACCAACAACATCTACTATCAGTCCAAAGGGGGGGGGGGCTTGAGTCTTTGTGTATTTTGAGTATACAAAATATACTAGGAACATAAGGCTTTTCTACGAGAAAATAGCTATGTTTTTATCTTTCTGATCCTGCAATAGCAGGTCTAATATAATGGTGTTATTTCTGTGGTATACTAGTTCATCTCATTAATGGATACCCCTACTGCAAGTATCATTGCTTAGCAAGGAGAACATTTGGTACTTACGCATTATTGCAACCAGACTCCAAACTGGAGAAGTGGCTCATTTCCAAGCCCTTTGCATTGCGATATATGTTATATATAGCTTGGTAACATTTTTATAAAAAGTTCACATATAATTGTGACAATTTTTTTTTTCAGAAAAGTAAACTGCGCATCACCCGACACGTTTCAAGTCTCCATGATTCAGCATTTAATTGTTGCTCTTCAGAGAATGCATGCTGACATAAAACATGCTGTTCTGTTCACTTTACAATGTTTCAATGTTAACTACATTAATATTTACAAATTGTTATTTTATTTGAAGTGCAGTGATATAAATGAAACCCCCAGAGTTATGCCACCCCCTTTCAATTACTGCCCCATGGGTAATTCAGTGCATTCGTCAAATAAACTTACACATAACTGCAGCACTTGTAAATGACACAGTGTTGGGAAAAATGACTGCTGAAGTGACATTGCATTGACTTGTTTTGCAATGGGGGAGGTGGGGCTTTCAACTGTATGTGCTTGGTTTGCGACTGTAGTACATTTTTTACGATCCTTAATATCGATTTGGCGATTTTTTTTTTAAGGTGCATGCCAATATATTCAGAATGTTACAGTTTATCATTTACATTTTCCAGAGATTTTGAAAATATAAACTTAGACATAAATGCAGTAGTTGTAAATGGCATAGTGTAGGGAAAAATGACTGCTGAACCGGCATTACATTTACTTGTTTTGTGATCCTGAGATTTTGAAAAGGTAATGTGATTTGCCACGGTAGTTACCTCTTTATAGTTCAGAGGGATGAAACTGTTTATACAATGACTGGTTATTACACTAATTGGTGGGGCAATGCCCCAAACTGTGGACTGATTTCAAATACTACCAGCATTGGGCATGTCTTCATGCCAAAATTAGACACAAAAGGTGGTAACGGATGTTCCAGAAGGCGTTTTAACGTTCTCCCTTTTCTGAAAATAATTTGAGGTTGACATCCCACTTTTAGTCTTAAATTAGTGTCTTCCACAAGCATAGCCCAATTTTTACTAATTATGTTCCTAACTTCTTTAATATCAGATGAAAAGGTAGTTAGAAAGCTAGTTGCAAAATTAATTACATCTCTCTCTCTTCTGTGTTATTGGTAGATGTGATATTATGCTAAGGGAAGGTCTTGTCCACTCAACCTGATAAACTTCTTGTGAAGTACACTAATGCTATGGATGAGGTAAAATGGTGCATATTCCTTACTTAACCTGGCCAAGGCATTTGATGCAATACCCCACTCAGGTGTTGTTGACAGTCTCTCAGAACAAGGCATAAATCTGTAAATAACTCAAAAGATTTCTGGCTGGCATACAGATAGGACCCAAAAAGTCAGGATCAGTGACACCACCTCCACCAGGAGACTGGTCACCAGTGGCGTACCCCAGGATTCTGTGTTGAGCTGATTCCTGTTTGGCATCTACTTCTCATAAGTAAAGGCTAATGTCAAATGCCAATGGCTCGCCAAGTTCACAAATGACTGTAAATTTGGAGCTATCATAGATTCCCCCACAACAGCAACATCATATAAGAGGGTCTAACACAAACAAATGACGGGTGCCAAAGCCAAAGATTAAAACACCAAATGAAGAAATGTATTATAGCACCCTTTGGGAAATTGTCTACCCAAGTAAATTACGCCACCGATAAAACACCCCTAAGAGTTGACTCAGTAGTTAGAGATCTGTGAATATATGTAGATAGTAATCTGGCCTTCAACCAACACATAGCTGAGATAGTAAGAAAATCATACTATATCCCCCAACTCATAAGCAAGGTTATGGCATCCAGGTCCACGGAAGTTATAGTACCACTCTACTCAGTCCTTATCAGACCCATCACTAAATACAGTGCCCCCTTTGGTAAGTACCTAACCAGTCAACAGTTGTAGTGTCCTCAAAGGTTTCTCACCAGAATAATCCTGTATTTCAATGCACTTTCTTACACAGATTGGCTTAAGGTCCTAGATCTGTATTCAGATTCCTACAGGTTACTGAGAGGTGATCTATGCCTAGCACATAAGGCATCCTCAGATCCAACTCTGTTGGATCTATTGTACATCCTTAAAACAAATAACAACAGAAACACTATATGCAATGACCTGAACTTTGCCTGTGGCATTAATAAATCATGCTGGAGAGATCGATATGCATCTCAAAGGATCTCCCCACCATGGAATAAGCTCATCGTGAAGCAGATTTCATCCCTGACGCTTTTCAAAAGAAATCTTGATCATTTGATGGGAAATCATAAATACGCC
Organism: Protopterus annectens; assembly: GCF_019279795.1. NCBI lineage: Eukaryota > Metazoa > Chordata > Ceratodontiformes > Protopteridae > Protopterus > Protopterus annectens. The sequence continues at coordinate 1,054,148,667 of NC_056735.1, forward strand.
CCCCCCCCCCAGTCTGGCCCCCATTTTTATTATGAACAGAGGTAAATTAATCCCCAACTAACATAACCCCCATAAAATATATAACTCTTAGCTACCTCTTTATTAACATACCCCACCATATAGGCATCCAAGGAACTCAGGGACAAAACCAGATTGCATTGCACGGCTAGGCTTGTAAAGACCCTGGTGGTCATTAGCCTAGTGTAAACCTATTAACCTTCACACACACACACACACACCCACACACACACACACACACACACACACACACATATGTGTGTGTGTATATATATATATATATATATATATATATATATATATATAGAGAGAGAGAGAGAGAGATACAGATATATATAAACATATATAGATACATATATATATATATATATATATATATATATATATATATATATATATACATATATATATATATATATATATATAGATAGATAGATAGCAATATATGCCACAATGAATTATACAAGTCATCCAGAAATACATGTGTGCATGGATCTACTTTTATATCTCAAAACCCACAACACCGAACGTTATTTTCCTGAAACAAAGATAATAAATACTGAAAATCCCGAAGGACAATTTCTTTCAGGGCAAGTAAACACTTGCCCAAAATTTAACATAAATTCACTGGATTACGTAAAACCCACCTAGGTGGGGGGCTATAACCCCCCCCACTCTCCCCTAACTATATATACCAACTCCAATATCACACTACACTGGAGAAAAGGGCAGATTTACGCACGTTGTGCAAGTGTTTACTTGCCCTCAGTATTCATTATTTTTGTCTTGGGAAAATAATGTTTACTGTTGTGGGTGTTGCTGTTTCAAAGTATATATATATATATATATATATATATATATATATATAGAGAGAGAGAGAGAGAAATAGAGAAAAAGATTTATAGATATATTACTTTATGTTTTTTTCCAGTTTGCAAAACAGATTTGTTCAGAGCCATGCAGCATGTAGTTTTTTAATTATGTTCTTTTCCTGTTTTACATAAAAGTGTATAATACTTAGGTGCTGCTATCAGAATGGACAGCTCTGTCTATTGTGTGTATCAAATTGATTAAAACTAGTACAAGTCTATAAATGATAGCAACTTCTTTTTCACTGAAACTGGACATGATGATAATATTGAAATTGTGTATGCATGAAGTTATCACACTTACAAATAAATAACACAGAAATTGCTGAGGTGTTTGAAACAGATGATTTGTGAGTGAGTTGAATGATGCATCTCATTCCCAATTGCATTAGGCATGCATACATTTTGTGCCTTCTAATGAAGAATGACATATAAATCCACAGAGATGGGACGGCTGCCATGGACAATGAAGAATGGATTCTTATATATAAAAAACATTTATAGTTTACAGGAATGTAGAAACTGCAGCTCTGTTACTGTATATTATTAATCGTAACATCATTTGTAATAAATGTTTACTGTAGTGCTATTTTTTTATCTAAATTATGAAGAAAGTGACATCTGAAGGTTGGTGAACTTGTAGACTGGAGATGCCTTTTAACATTTCCCAAATCCCAAAACTCAAAATTAGTGATGGCTACAAAGAATGTTATAAAATAATAGCCATCAGGTTTATAGGTAAGCTTACTATATATGACTATATGATCAAGTTGCTTGCTCTTTGCAGACATTTGGAAACAGTTTCTATCTCCTCTCACCCATGGCAGCTTCTACTAATATATGTTTAGTTAAGACTGTAGTAAGTAACACTGGTGTCATTGAGAGAAGGTTTGCAACACACTGTTCCCGTTGTTAAACTGCAGTGAGAATATAACCCTTGATGTATACTGAAACATTCTTTCTGCACTGGTGAGAGCACTACTTGAAATTAAATATTACAGGTCCAGCTCTGCATTAGTTCATATAGCACCACATGACAACAACAATACAACATCTGACCTTAGTATAGCAGTCAGTGCTTCTATTTTGTTTATATATTATTATGTAACGCTAGATTATTTTATGGACCAAGAATAGACTGATTCATTTCTGCTTGTAGAGTTTGACTAGCTGTAACTGAAAACATTTTCAGCCTTTTTAGTGATTGTATACATTTTTTATGATCCATATCATGACTGTGGACCGGATTCATGAAGGCATGCATGGAATCTAAGAGTAGAGTAAGACTCCATGCAGCCAACATGTCTGCCAAGCAATCCAGGAACAGCCGGCAGGGGCGTACAAGAGAGCTCCTAAAACTACTCTTGCACGGACAGGGTAAGTTTATGCAAATTACCTCATTTGCTGCTAAAGCTATGCAAATGAGGTAAATTTGTGATCCAGGAAACACTAACCTGTCCGAGTAAGAGTAGTGTTATTTGTAGAAATGTACTCGGTTGGCAACTGAGTACCGTTCTGCAAATAGCAAAGCGGAGCCATGACAGCTCCAAATAAAGGATGCATCCAGTTGAGGAAGCATGCCAATGGACAAATATATGGCCATTCGCATTTTTTTCCATTGCAAAATAAAAAAAAATTATTTTTTTTTCCTCAATCTCCGATGTTTAAGCATAGCGCAGTGCCACGCAAACATGCTGTGCTCTAAAAACCAGAAAAACAAAAAATAAAAGCCACAAATAGAGATTTTATTCAAAATATTTATCTGCCATGCAAGTGAATGGCAGGCTGAAGACAACATGGCTACTGAGTAGAGGTTGCTAAGGGGGGAGCTCAGTCTGAGAGATGTAACCAAGCATTAGTAGGCAATCCTATGCAAATGAGGATAAGGATAGTGAATCCCAATTTTTCCTGCTATGTGACCCATGTTCCTAGAGTGTAAGAGTAGGATAAGGGGAGTAACAGAGTAGAAGATGGGTGACATCATGAGGGGGTATGTTTCAAAAAGACTGTAAGCTTATTGGAGCAGAGTGGCATGTGTTTGCTGTGAGTTACTCAGGACTAAAAGAGGTGTGTCTACAGTTGTCTAAACTGAAATCCAGAAACCAAAGGTGTACGCCGTGGCTATCACTAAAGTTTCTTGCAAAGCTGCTTACACTGTGTGCGTGCGTGTGTGCGCGTGTAAACCCGTCTAAGCCTGTTTGCGCGTGTGTGCACCCGTGTAAGCCTGTGTAAGGCCGTCTAAGCTTGTATACACGAATGTGCACCCGCTCATGTGTGCGTGTTTGCGTGGCGCTGCCCCCTGTGGAAACAGAAATGGGAAAAGGAAGGAAAAGAAGTAGTAGGAAGTTAACCAAGAAGAACTAGCAGATCTTCCAGGTGAAATCAATCTAAATCAGCCAATTACACAGGCAGTACACTAGCCCAGCCCAGCCCAGCACTTAAAACCCTGCAAACAACATTCCCTCATGTTTTTCTCAGAAACACTGCAACACTGCATTCTACAAAGAGAAGTGAAAACTTAAAAAGCTTAAACTAAGACATAAAAATGTTAGGGGCTGCCATTGCTGTTATAAGGCAACATGTGCAAGATGCTGAGGGTGGTGCCATTGTGAATGCTGCTGAGCAACCCACAGTGAGGAGAAGGGGAAGAGTGTACAGACCCAGGGTAACCTACCAGGGGTTACATGAGCTGGAGATAGTGGAGCACTATAGAGTGGACAGAGACCTCCTGCAGCAAATTGTTGAGCTGTGCAGGCCATGCCTCACACACAGAACCAACAGAGGGGAACCCATCCCAGTGGAAACCAAGGTATGTGTTGGCCTAAGAATACTAGCAACAGGTACCTTCCAGAGACCAACTGGTGATATGATGGGGATTTCACAGGCATCAGCATCAAGGGTACTGCACCAGTTCCTGAATGCTATGTTAGCACACGTTGGTGATCATGTATATTTCTCCAATTCCCGTGAGGTACTGGCCAGCAATATGCGTCTCTTTCAGCAAATAGCGGAATACCCTGAGGTAGTGGGTGCAATTGACTGCATGCACATACACATCAAAGAACCAGCCGGTGAGCGGGGTAGAGCCTACATCAACCGCAAGGGCTTCCACTCCATCAACTGCCGGGTCATGTGCGATGCCCAGGGCATAATACTGAATGTGTGTGCTGGTTGCCCTGGAAGCTACCACGATTCCCATATCTGGCATCTGTCACAGCTGTACCAGACATTTGCCAATGGGGACATCCCTGACGGTCACCTAGTGGGGGATGCTGGATACACACTGGAGCCGTGGTTGATGACACCCATCAGAAATGCACACACACCTGAACAAGAACTCCATAATGAGGCACACGCACAAACACGATATGTAATCGAGCATGTGTTTGGTATGCTCAAGTCACGGTTCCGGTGCCTGGACACATCTGGTGGAGCCTTGCAGTACTCACCAACTACATGTACCCAAATTGTCATGGTATGTGTATGTGCCATGCTACACAATATGATCCTGCAAAAACAGCTGCAGCAGGAACAGCATGGGGCAGGGCCAAACAGCCCCCCACCATTGCCAAGGCCTGCACAGGCACAGCGTGACTCAGAGGAGGAACAACCTGAGCCTGCCCCAGTAGGCAGAAGGAGGCATGCCCAGTATGCCTTGTCCTTGGCAAAGAGGCAACACATAGCACATACACTGGCTCAGTAGGAACCATGGAAATGATACCTCTCTCTGACTCACACATAAAAGGGATGCCGAACTTGAAACTACCTGTTTCCAAACATGTATAGGCAGTGTAGTATGTGTATCCGACATAGGCAGCCCTGCAGCACCACCTGAGGCATGATTGCCATGTTTTAAGCAATATAAAGCAGTGCAGCAGCTTTCACCAATATCTAGTATATGTAAACAAAATTGCTTGTGCAATGTTGGGCAAGGTCAGGGCAAGTTGAGCAAAGTCAGTTAAACATGCTTATATCTGCTTTACTGTTCCTTAAGCAGTCTGGTCTGGCCAGCATGAAAATAAAAAGCAGTGATAGGCCTTGAAACCCAGATACTGTGCACTGTAGTCAGAGTACTGAATCACTACGCCATGATAGCATTGCAGTGGCACCAACACAGCAGGACAATTGTACACTAATGCAAACACAAAGCAATGCTGTATCATGCCCCTAAATAGGCAACTGGGTAACCTTCCCCACATGCCTATGCAGACAGAGAACATCAGGCCATGCTTTGTGATGTGGGTTGTGTAGGCTATGAAGTCGCAAGCTAATATACGTGACATTGGACGCTAATATCTGTAGTACAGTAATATGCCTTAAGCCAGTACGATAGGCAACAGTACAGACTGCAATGGTTTCCTGTACATAGCAGTGCAGGCACAGCAAATGTGTATAAGTGTCAGGTGAAACCCACATCCTATGTACACCCACAGTGACAATCTGGTGTGCCCACGGGTAGAAATGTACAAAGAATACCTGTCCCCCCTGTATGTAGAAATGTTGATAAGTCTATGCAAAGTGTCTCCTGGAAGCCCTGCAGGCACAGCATGATCCCTGTTGATCTATGACACAAAGGTGAGCCCTGCTGTAAAAATACAACTTGATTTACCATACACATATAGTATAAATGTGTATACTGTGCGTGCTCACACACTTCAACAAATGTAGTGGATTTCATTCAGCATTACACTGAAAGGTCATACTGGGCATGCTCACACACTTAGGCTAAATATGGATGTGATAATAAGGGATCTATGGACAAATGTGTATAGTCATCTCTACTTCCAGAAACACATTCACAAAGTGGTCTGAAAATCCTGTTATGTGTTCACACAAACTACCAAGGTCTGTGCATGTAGGTCAAAGGAGGTTGCCACAACTCAGCATTCATCAGACCTGTCAGAGAGTACCACAACACACTTGCAATGAATCTGACTAGGCACGTTCAACAGCTAGAAACACCAATGAAGTACCTTAACAAGGGGATTACTGGCCTCACATAGTTGCCCCATGCAACAAGACTGAAATGTAACCCAGTCTGTACTCTGTTGCATACTGTCTACTCAGGAGATCTCTGCACAACAGACAGGTCCATGTCATGGTTACACTCAGATCTGTTCTGAGTTACAGCTCAATGGCACTAAATGTACAGAGCCAACTGATATTGCCAACACCCTGGCAGATAGGATCAGTGTTAACTTTACCCCCCTCTCACCCATGAAAGAGCACATGTCTATAATGGAAGACTGCAAGGTTGCTGTCATCACGGCTGCACAGGTAAAAAACACTCTCCAAAGCCAGTATCACAGCAGCCATGGGACTAGATAACTTCCCAGGCTGTGTAGTATCTACATCCCTGAAGTAAATATTAACATGGAAGGCCTGTGGCTACTGAAGTTTCCAGAGGACTGCAAACTAGGAGCCATCATTGTAAACACTAAAGATGTGGACATCCTACAAAAGGGCCTCACTGAGACAGATGGCTGTTGTCCAAACCATGGGCTGTAGCTCAATCCCAAAAGGTGCATTATCATCACCTTTGTTAAAAACACTGTAGCCAAGAACTACAACATAGGTGGTAGTATACTTCACACTGTAAGCGTGACAAGAGACCCTGGGTCACGGGTGGATAGTGGATACAACTGTGATGAGAACATTCCCACAGTAGTCAGGAAACCCTCTTATGTGGCACACCTCATCACAAAATGTGTCTCATGCAGAATAGAAGAGGACATTGTTCCCCTCTACTCATCACTCACTAGAACTCTAAAAGAGTACAACGCCACTGTTGCTATGTACCTCACAAGACAACTACAACAACTGGAAAGCCAGCAGCAATACCTCACAAAGAGCATTAGTGGCCTGAAATACATGCCATACACAGACCATCGCAAAATGCTCCATCAGTACTCCCTTGCATATCGCCTACTCAGAGGTGTTCACTGCGTAACATACAAAGCTATGTCAAACATAGAGCTGTTGGATATGATCCACGTAAAACTCTCACAATCACCCTGACCTTTGGACCCAAGACTACGAGTGAAATACAAAAGGAAGTGGTGTAGCCATTTACCTTATGGATATCCACACCTCCAGGTTACTGGCACAGCATGAGGCCTTGGAGACCATGCAAGTGTAACGAACATTGGGCAAAGCTGCCCATCAGATTGTAGCCTGCTACAGATCACATACCTTGTCTCAGGAACCTCACACAGTATTCTGGAGAACAATGGCAAATATAAAGGTCCTATCAAACACCATTATATGAGGAGATTACAACTACCCAAACATTGAGTGGGTGAATTACTCATATACAACGTCCTTTGCCCAATGTATCCTAGAGTTAAGAAACTCTAACACCCTGGAACAGCTGGTCATCATGCCCACTAGAGGTGACAACATACTGGACATGATCATCACCAACATGGGGTACCAGTGTTCCACAACAGAGATAAACCCCTCGCTGGTAATATCAGATCATTAAGTAATCACACTGGACATCCACATCCCGCCCCCACACCCAGTCAATGAAACCACTGTGAAGACATTTGCAAAAGCAAACTGCACACTTCCCAAGACCAAAGTGGAATGTTCCGAAGACCCCTTGCTATAGGATAATGGTATGCAATCTGCAGAATCATTTACAAGTGCATCCTATGAGCATCTACAGGGATGCATGGAATGAGACATCACAAATAAAACCAAGATGCACTCTTCCAAAAATAGGACAACAAGCAGGTGTTTGTTGTCCATAAATAAGCTAGACAAGAGACGGAGGAAAATAACACATGATAGATCCAACTTCACTAAAGGGAAGGCATCACTGATCATTATCAGGAAGAAACAATGATCGCTCATAAAATAATCCAAGGATGGTTTCTAAAGACAAATAGCCAAGGAATGTAAGAATAACAACCCCATAGCCTTCAGTAGCTATACCAGACATGTAGGTGTCAACTTCCAAATATGCTGTCAGCTACTGAAAAAAGGAATGACATACACCAAACCAACTTTCATTGCCCACACCCAGGGGGACAAGTTCAGTGTAAACTCCCCCCCATCACCCCCAAAAGGGCCTGTGTCCATCACAGAAGGATGCAGAGACCCAGACATCATGGACATGCAGGTAAAGACAGCCATCACCAAAGCTAAGAACATAGCATCAATACGACTGTAAGTTGTCCCAGGCTGCATCTTACACTAGGCACATAAGGAACTACACCCTCACCTACATTCACTGTCCAGACTCAGGCGTACCACAGGCTATGTACCCAAAGAATGACATACACTAACAGTCATCCAGCTCCACAAAGGGTGTGCCAAAACAGAACCTGGAAACCATTGCCCAACATCTGTACTCAGCCTGGTCTACAGAGCTATTGAGCAAATCGTCATGGAACCCATACACTGAGACATTGGAGATCTCCAGACACTGGACTCTACACAACTTCGCCTTGTTAAAGGCAGAGCCTGGCTCCCAAACCTAGTTGACTTATTTAAAACAGTTATCATGAACATAGATGGAGGTGAAAGTAGTCCACACAGCCCACCTGGACCTCACTAAGGGCTTACCACACCATTCCCCACTCTGTCATCATGGACAAGTGAACCAGCTTGAACATGAACAGCTATGTCACAGGATGGGTGGCCAAGTGGCTCACAGATCAAACACACATGTTCATAGTTGCGGGTGCCATGTCCAACTCTAAGCCAGTCACAAATGGCATTACACAGGTCTTGGTCCTGGGACCCCACCTGTTCAGTCGATACTGCTCAGAGGTACAGACAAGCATGGCAGGTGTAAGGCTGAACAGGTTTGCAGATGACTGGAAACTGTGGTCCATAATTTACTGTACAGCTGACACAGACATCCTCCAGAAGTATCTTACAGAGACAGATACCTGGTGTCAAAACAATGCCCTCAAGCTGAATGGCAAAGAATGCATAGTCATCCCCTTTGGGTAATACAAAGTGCACACAAATTACCCTGGGGACACAGGTAGATAGTAAACTCACCTTTGATGATCACATGGCCAAAGTGTTTAGACATTTCTTCAATGCAGGCCATCTAATGTCACCTAATGTAACCCACTTCATATAGTCTGATGATGTCACCATCCTACAAATATACCTGTGGAAAAAAAACTTCCAGCAATATGTATACCACATCGTGTTAGTGTGTACTCCTCTAGTATCATGAAGTAGTTAAGTAGGGATTTGAATCCTGCACTGGACAACTTTGTTTGTGTGTGGTTTCCTTGGAAAGGAGCAACCTTTTAGGAGAGTAGTGAAACACCTCAAAAGTGGTAATCTAACCTTTGTCAAGTATGATGATGTCACCATCCTACAAATATACCTGTGGAAAAGAGAACTCCCAGTAATATGTATAGCACACCGTGTTAATGCGTACCTCTCTAATATCATGAAGTAGTTAGGGTGGGGCTTGAATCCTCCACCGGACAACTGTGTGCACGGTATTCGTGAGAAAAAGCAACCTTTTAGGAGAGTAGTGAAACACCTCAAAAGTGGTAATCTAACTTTTGTCAAGTCTGATGATGTCACCATCCTACAAATATACCTGTGGAAAAGAGAACTCCTAGTAATATGTAGAGTGCATCGTGTTAATGCATACTTCTTTAGTATCATGAAGTAGTTAGGTAGGGTTTTGAATCTTGCACTGGACAATTGTGTGTGTCTGTGGTTTCCTTTGGAAGAAATAAACTTTTAGGAGAGTAGTGAAATACCTCAAAAGTGGTAATCTAACCTTTGTCAAGTCTGATGATGTCACCATCCTACAAATATACCTGTGGAAAAGAAAGCTCCCAGCAATATGTATAGTGCGTCATGTTAATGCATACTCCTCTAGTATCATGAAGTAGTTAAGTCGGGGTTTGAATCCTGCACTGGACAACTGTTTGTGTGTGGTCTCATTGGGAAGGAACAACCCTCCAGGAGAGTAGTGAAACACCTCAAAAGTGGTAATCTAACCTTTGTCAAGTCTGATGATGTCACCATCCTGCAAATATACCTGTGGAAAAGGCAACTCCCAGGAGTATGTATAGCATGTTGTGTTAATGTGTACTTCTCTGGTATCATGAAGTAATTAGGTAGGGGTTTGAATCCTGTACTGGACAACTGTGTTTGTGTGTGGTCTCCTTGGAAAAGAGCAACCTTTTAGGAGAGTAGTGAAACACCTCAAAAGTGGTAATCTAACCTTTGTCAAGTCTGATGATGTCACCATCCTACAAATATACCTGTGGAAAACAGAGCTCTCAGTAACATATATAGCGTGTTGTGTTAATGTGTACTTCTCTAGTATCATGAAGTAGTTAGGTAGGGGTTTGAATCCTGCAGTTGGTGAGTGCATGTGCTGTATGTGTGTGACACTGTTGGTCAATGTGTTGTGGGTTTTGCCTTTACCACTGTATGACATATCAGTATGCATTGCACATGTGAGCTAGCTGTGTGGCAAATACATTTCCATACATGTTACCTCAATGTTTGCATGTGTGGGAACCCTGCTTTCTCCAAGAACACAGCTGTCATCCTTGTCAGACTGTGCTGCTGATTCCCAGACCTTAGGTCACATCTGTATGCTTGTGACAAGCCCAACCACTGCAGTGATCCCTGGCCTAGGTCATCTGTGTCACACAAAGTCATTACGGTTTCTATCGGAATGTGTGAGTGAGGGTCTATGGCCGAGGTATATGTCAGACCTGTTCAAACGCAGCAAAGTCTGTCAATGATGACTATTCATAACAGGTGTAGAACAACCTATGTGGATATGCATGCAGACCCCTTATTGCTTATGTGATCCACCAAGGGATTCCAAAATACCTTTGGAAATGTGATTAACAAAGGAGAGATGACATAACACTTGGTTGCATGTACACATCGTACCTGTTCATCATGTTGGTGGCTACTACCTATGTGGTACTGTGGGGATGGTTTACTATCACAATGCCGAAGTGCACTTGCACGGCTATGAAGTATTCGAACAGATGTTCGAATACTTCATATTCGGCAGAGTGATGTGGAAACGTTACCATTGCGAATGGACTGTGCATTCACAATTCTAACGTTAAGCTCATGTGAGGATCGTGGTACAGTGCGGTTAGGAAATACATCCCTTTCCTCACTGTAGTGCGATCTCAGAGATGGAATATTAAGGTAGGGAGGGGGTGTGGGGTGCAGCCCCAGAAGTAAGGGGGCTTGCCCCCCTGCATAACTGTGAGTTTAGGCTAAGTAGGTAGGTATTTACGGGACGGGTGGGAGTGCTGTGTATTGCCGTAAATGTCGCGAGCGACATTTTCGACAATACACAGCTGTTTTTGACTTTAGGTTAATTCAGAAATGTTCATTTCCGATGTATAAATTCGAAAATGCAGACACATTTTTTTCTGATTTTCGAATTTATGATAGTAAACCGTGGGGATAATATGTTCCGTAAAGGTGGATGACTATGCTTAGTTTGGCTTATAGCTTTACAGCATGGGTTTGACAACAGCATCTGTCTGTATGATACCCTTGTGGAGGATGTGTATCTCATCTGGAGAATGCATTATAGGCCACAGTATGCATTACCAGACATGGACGGACATATCCCTACTGTGATTGCTTGTACCTAAGAGAACTATATGCCAAACAGGAGTGGTCTCAGTAATGGGTGCAGGTGAATACCAGTGGTTACTGGCATTGTATAGTACCTGAAGGATTGAAATGTTGCTGTGTGCCCTACATCTGTGTGTCGGTTGGCAAGACATCAGCATTCGATTGGTTATGGTCAGGCTGTTGAAGTGATGTATACTACCAGAATGCAAAACAATGACAGATAGTAACAGTATCACCCACAGCACAGTGTCAAACCATGTCATACACACGTGTAGTCGGGTTCCGGAATGTGTGTAGTACAATGCATACTGGCCACCAATAGAAACTATGGAGTGTTACTGTGTAATACAGAGCATGTCGCCATGGCCATGTGTCTAGTATGCACGTACATGCAGACAGTGCACCTCCACCATGTTCACAACTGTACACCTGCAAATCTGTGCTACACACATCCCACACATACTTTCCACTCTCTAACACATACTGCCAATACTGCACACATCAGCCAAGTGGCACGTGGCCAGACAATACACAATTGGAACCAAAACTGGTGTAAACAACACTACAATAACAATCATAGCTTTAATGCATCATGCCTGCTCAGCTACACCTTCAAGCATATCATTACACTCTACTGCTGACAACATGCTAACATTGCTATACTGCTATATAGACACCCTGTGCATCAGCACCATGGTAGCCTGTTCCTGCATCGATGTTACAGATGACAGGAGGTCACACAGGTTTCATCATATGCACAGGGTGTGTTGTTGGTTTGAGCCATCCAATTGACATGTATGTGTGTGTGTGTGTGAGGGGCAAAAATACTGGAATGGGCCAATGTTGTTGTAATGTGTGTGGGCATGTGTTAGCCCTAGGTGTCTGGAGTATGTGTGTGTGTCTGCATGCACACAGTTCCACCATGTGACTGCCATATACGGGTATTTGTGGGACAGCCACAGACTGTACCTGCGAGGCTTTACAGATTACCGTCTCTGGCCATGGATACGGTACCTGTGCCTGGCAGGGGTGCTACTGACACTATCAGGTACTAAGTCAGACTGGGTACTATTCCCAGAGGTGGATGGATGTACACTGGACACAGGTCCCTGCTGGGACTGTCCAGAGCCACATGCACGTGGTCTTCTAGGACGTTCTATGGACAGCCCACCCCCGACATTGCTGGGGCTGGTACTGGCACTACGGGAGCGGCTGTGGCTTGAGGGACATCCGCGGCAACTGCCAGCTGCTGATGTTGCTGGCATACATCCACGTCGACGTCTCAACCATCCTGCACTGTCCTGACACATGGACATGACATTGCGGAGGATATCTAATGTCTCTCCCCAACGTCTATCAGTGACCTCGGTGTAATGACGGATACTGTTAATGATGGCGGTGTTATGTGCCTTCTGCGCCCTTAGTCCCTGTCTGGTGTACCGTTCCATATGTGCCTATGCCTCCATGACAGCCTGGAACATGCATGACATTGTCAGACCTGTGGCACGTCTGCCAGTGGCATGATGAGCAGCAGTGCTCCTACGAGAACCCCTGGACATCTGCCTATGTGGTACCCTTCCAGACATCTGGGTATGGCTGCTGTGTTGGGATGCATGTGCTATGGATTCCACACTGTCCTGGCCAATGCCAACTGTACGCTGTCCCTCAGCTATTGGCATTGGTGATGGATGTATTGGCAGTATGACTGTATGCATGGATGGGGTGGACAGCTGTGTACTGTCGATTGGTGGCCCAACGACAGACCCTGGCAAACACGCCTGTGCCTCAACACACCTATCTTCATTATCACTATGTGGCTCAGTGACATCAGTTTCCCTGCTGCAGTGAACCAGCCCTAACACAGCATCTGTGAGAGGAAGACAGGAAACACACTTTACGACCTGTACATGATGTCGGCACACATGCACACATGCACACATGCACACATGAACACATGAACACATGCACACATGAAAACATGCGCACATGAACACATACACACATGAACACATGAACACATGCGCACATGCACACATGAACACATGAACACATGCACACAAATACACTCCTCACTACAGCAGATACCCACACACACCACCAGCAATCCAAAACATACTCAATAGTGGTTGAAGGTGGGTTACAGTATCACAAGGCAAACAGTCATATCACACGTGTCAGCATGCAGAAATTTTGTTGCTCAAGACCATGCAGTGCCAGTGTAGACAGCCCTTATTAATAACAGTATATATGGCTTTGATGCATGTGTGTTGTTGTTCAGTGATTGGCCTCACCCTGGAACGCAATGTGTACATGGACACAACATTGCTGTGCAAGTATTAAAAGGTCTGCAATGTCCTGTGCACCATCACTCACAGGTATACATACCATGGCTGGATGTGTATCTGTGTGTCACATAAATATCCATTTCTGATTATAGTGTCTGTGTCTGTAGTAGATAACTGTGGACACAGGTTTAGCACATGCATGCTATGTATACACACAGGATGAGTGGTGCATGTATACGTGATGGAATACCATTGCTCAACATGGCCATTGTACAGTGGTTATGGTGAGTGTAGGACATATTGTGGACATGCCAGTGCCAGCCATGACATGGCATGCTACAACATGACTGCAACATTGAACATCACACATACCCAATGTGTGTCATGTGACCTATACACTCAATAGCATTACAAGACATATATGTGTCACTTTGTACAAATGGTGATTGCTATGTATATTGTGTATAGGTGCATATGTTTGCACACACACAACATTGAGGCGCATAGCAATGACTGCTATGTGTAGTACTGTGGTCACTGTAACTGGATGGGGTGTAGTACCATGTGCCATCATCATCATGCATCATGTGGTCACTCAAGGCTACTAATGTGTGCCAGACTGCCACCTAGCATGCTGTACCTGAACTGCAGTATCGTGGCTACATTCACAATTACACAGCCACTTGTTACATGGGTTTGTAAGGTGCCCAATAGAGAGCATTGCCTAACATGAATGTGTTATGCATTGAAGAGTGTCGCACAGCCCCATGATAGGCCTCCACCCCTCAGGTATATTATGTGTGCTGTGTGGATGACATGTGGGAAACTGAAGTGTGACCTTACAGCGGGTGTCTGGATACTCCATGTGTAGCATGTTAAAGTGTACTGTGTATGACAAAGTTGTGTATGTTGTGTACATGTGTATCAACTATGCCTATCCAATGTCCAGTACAGTGTTGTCACAATTGTGTGCGATGCTCTGTGTATAGCATGTGATTGAGGCAGCTACTGACATTACTGAGATGTGCATTGTCTCACAGCAAACATGCACAGCATGCATTATGCGTAGGTGTGTTATGTGTACATGGCCTACACCTCACCTATGACATGCACATTTCATTAGCAATATTAAATTTATAACACACTCACCAGCATTGACCGGCTGCCTTGCTGTCACACCAGAGGGACCTACAAGAATATGAGACAGTTTGTCAGTGGCCACAACTGTGGCATTCCTACTGTGAGTTTGCTAAACTACAGTCGTACAACAGTCGACAGTCACAGGCATACGGATTATATTCCACATATCAGTATTGCACAACACTAGGCAGCACAACTGCTAAACACACAGTGCACATCTCACATATGCATAATCTACCAATACAGGTAACAGTAGTCTACAGATAGGGCGTGTTACCTGCAAACTCCATGTCAACATGCTGGGTGGCTCCGGCCTCCATGATGACACATGTATGTTGCTGTTCCTGTTGTTGGCCAGGAGCCACCATGCTTATGAGCAGCTTCTCCACTCTGGTGAGGGGGGGGATGAATGTCTACCCCACCACCTGTGGCAAGCTGTTGTCTACGGATATCAGACGCATGCTGCCGGACATGTCTAATTAAATCACTGCAGTGATGAAGTACCTGCTCATATGTCCAGTTATGCATGCCTATGTCATTTACCCGATGAACAAGATCTTACCACAGTGCAGTCCGCTCATGCTGGTCCTGGCTGGTTCTAGAGAACAGCAGGGTGTAGTGCTGCACCAGGCTGCTGTGTATTTCCTGTTCCTCTGCAGCTGTATAACATGGGTTGCGTTGGTGGGCCATATCCCTGGAAGAAAATTAAACAATATGTGTGAGCAAGTCATGTGGCACACTTAACATTCTAAAGTACAGATATCAATTAACTGCCATATATAGCATCCAATTGGCTGTCAGAGGATACACACGTTCAATACCACATATTAGTGCTCAGGCTACAACTGGCTGACAGTGCCTGGCACGCTCTATATATCAAACCATGTTCTGCACAACAGCAAAGAGAAGCCAGTATGTAAGACTATACACCAGTACATGGCACACTGTATGTGACACAATGCACCACCTAGCCACAGGAGGTATATATCAAGCTAATGCATAAAGAAAGATGTCATCCATTGCAATGAATGTAAAGTACAGTTACAGTATTACCAGTATACCACCCTAGTCGTTGATGCCAAACCCCTGCCTAATATATGTGCACATTTGTTAATATAGGTGGCATACTGCTGTACTAGACTATACATGTTGCTAGATACACACATATACCCTGTAACACACATATGATTGAGGGCATGGTACACGCATAATTACACACACATCAGACATACATACAACACACAAATGTATGCCAATCCAGATGAGCTTTACCTGTGTACCATACAGTACTGTGTGTCACTACTTACAAAACCTTATGCCTGAGGTCTGTAATCTGTGAGGACTACAGGGAACACACAAAACAGTGTTTCCAAGCAATGTGAACATACAACATACTGTACTGTTTAGGCCTACAGCTTCAGGTAGTACTACAGTTCATATGGGAGTTGGATTCACCAGCAGTACCACTCACTAAGCATACATGCATTGTTTTAGCCTACAATGGGACACCACAGTCGACAACAAGGGACTACTTCACACCGTATGCCATACTACTTTTTCTGCCTAGCAATAGCATACACATCTTTTGCTGAGATCACAACTAGGACACAAACTACCACGACAGAAACAATTTCACACTAAGCTATCGCACCTTTACAGACCTTGCACACATTTATCAACACATTCACCATCACACTCAGTCAACCTCACATAGCAATTATTGCACTAAGTACATGTGTGTGTGCATCTTGTCATAGGTAAGTAATACACTATTGGCCCTAGGGCCTACAGCAGCCTAGCCATACGCTACCCTGGCCTCTGACACACATGTAATTTAATTTCACTTGCCCCTGTCAACCAGAGCCACAGAGGTGATTCCCGGGGTGTATTTCCTATCTCCCAACCAATCATCAGGAGTATTTATGACAACTGCTAATGAGGAGCTTTGTTTGCTATTGATAGGTGGTTTGTTCCAGAGTATGGCATGTCCCTGAGATGGGAATCTATCCCTCCAGCATGTGCTGTTTAGTGAGCTGACAAGGTTTAGGGCCCTAGAGAATGTATCTCGGAGGGATTGTAATATGTTTATGTGGAGGATGTCCAACAGCTATGGGTGTGACATAGCTCTGTATGTTAGGCAGAGGTCACCTCTGGGTAGGCGGTATGCAACACAGTCTAGCTGTGGTTTTGTGAGTCGGTCTGCATAGGGCATCTGTTTGAGGCCGGTATTACTCTTTGTGAGGTATGTCTGTGGCCTTTCCAGATGCTGTAGTTGTCATGTGAGGTACATACCACATGGGGCATTGTACTCTATAATGGGTTTTAAGTGTGATGAGTAGAGGGAAACACTGACCTATAATTCCCTAGATTACACACCTATTGTGATGACGTGTACCACATAGACAGATTACATGACTAGTGTGGCACTGTGATTATCAAAGGGGAGGCTACTGTCCACCTATGTCCCATATTCCTTTATCACACCTTCGGTGTTAGGTAGACTACCACCTATGTGGTAGTTAATGGGTACAGTGTTTTGGCAAGAAGGGATGGCACTGCAGTGTCAACACTGAGCTTCAGTCCATGCCTTGGTCACCAAGCACCTGTCGCAGTAAGTATGACCCTGTGTGTCTCTCTCTCTCTATATATATATATATATATATATATATATATATATATATATATATATATATATATATACACATACATACACAAATACATATAAATATCCATTGCTGTACATATAGATGTACATATAGGCACATATACAGTCCACTTTTAATGGTGGGAATATCAATTATGTGACAGTTGTGAGATATACAGTTATGTAATAATATTGCACAGTGTTGTGCAGAATGCATTGAAGGTGTCCTCAGCTCATGTAGCTTTAGCAGACCTCACTGGCTGCAACACTGCAAAACTGACAAATCATACCCACAGTGTTTAACCACCACATGTCATATACCAGCACTGCATGCTGTTTTCTTTGCCACACACTACAACCTACATAGAAATATGCACATAATAACCTTCAACAACATATATATATATATATATATATATACACCCTTCACAAACAGTTGCAGTATGTCCCTTGCCCTATGCACATGTACAGATACATATAGATACGTACTGCTGCCACATATGGATGATTCACAGTATGTAGAGTACTCTTCAAAAACATCTTCTACATGCCAGCAAATACATATATGTTACATGCCTTTCCTTTGTATTTCTCTGTTCCGTCTGTTTTTAAAGGAAATATTTTTTTTGGGGGGGGGGGTTTCTCTGTTGATGTTGCTCTTTCTTTTTCTGTGTCTGTCTGTTTCTGTCTTTTTGTCTTTGTCTGTGTCTCTGTCTCTCACTCTCTCTCTCTCTCTGTTGCTGCAATGATATTATTGCATGTGTGGACAGCTAGTACAGCCTGCTTTACTAGATATCTGCACATGTGCATGTGATGGCCTCTGCACCAATTGGTGCCCACCATTTAGTAACTGCATGTAGCCTGCTGTGTGGTAATTGCAGTACTCACTGTCATAGCAGCCCACTGCTATAAAATGCTAAGTTAGGTAGGCGTATCCCTTTCAGCTTTCCAAAGTGGGGCCCATGCTTGTTTGCTGTGGACACCGTTGTGTCAGTCAGAAGGTTGGTATACTTCTTATATCTGAATCTAGGGTTGTAGTCATTGATTTGCATGTTGTACTCAAACCTGAATGTTGCTGCTTCTAGTACACACTTGGTAGTGTAGAATTTTACTCACCCCTCCAAATGCTAACACAAGATACATGGGAGTATGTACTTTCTTTTCTAATTAGATAATTAACTGCCATACAAAAGTAGTTATTGCAATGTATTCTTCTGGCACATGAACTGTTTGTGAACTACTATACTGTAAATATTAATTTACTCACTTCTGAACAGTTTGTGTTTTTTTGTGTTGACATTAGCACAGGCTGCTCAAGACAACTGGACAAATTTCAGTACTGAGTATGCCTACCTACATCCTTGGTAGAGCCTGAATACACAGGTATATTGTTCTTTTGGGTAGGGGTGCAGAAGTACAGAGAGCATTATTTATTATTGAGTGATGTTTATCTTGCTGAACATACAGGGTTGCTGTGTACCTGTTAGTCTATCAAGGCAAGTAGTCTGTCTGCGTAGCTCCCACCTTTGGACATATCCAGATGGTAGCCAGAGGTTAGCCTATCATTCTTTGTCTGTGCACCACACCGGTATTTTCACCACTGGAACAATGGCATTGTCACAGTTGGTTGCTACCAGTACATGGCTACATCCTTTGATATTTCTGTGTTGTACTCCTACATAAGGGTATGCTTGTGGGACTTCTTCCAAAGCTATTTGCAGAGTGTGTAACAGCAGAAAAGCTGATATGCCTGTGTGTTTCTGCCTCTGCCAGGCCTCTGATACACTCAGGTATATATTTGAACAGCCTCATGGAAAGGTACATATAAGTGAGGTACACCTGTAATATATTACAGACATTAAGTTGAGACTGTGAGAGAATCAGAGCATATGTATTAATACACCTTTTCTGACGTGCAAGCAGTGTCTACTCTTACTTATTGACATTATTCATTAAGTGTAATTCCCCACTTTTCTGCCTAACGTCAGTACTTTTCAGAGGGATTCAGAGGGACACAGCTAACATTTGTTTACGAATCAGGGACATCTCTGACAAGCAGTCACAGTTGGGAAGTATGGCCTCTGCCCTATTCAAATATGCCAGTGTTTATCCTGCTCAGATACTGTGTGGGGTGTGTAAAGTGCTACTGTAACATTATATCCTGCTAGAATGGCTGGTTCTCTTTTCACAGTTATGTCATGCAATTCCACAACAACTGCTGGTAAACATCCACAGAACAAGATCTGTGTTATGGCATTGCTATTTTCCCTTTACATTCACTCATTGTAATGCATGACATATTTATTACAGCACCAAGTTGTTGTATGTCTACTGTGGCTTAGTGGTACTTCATGCAGTGTCGTGTGTTCAAGGTCTGGGGTTCAAGACTGACAGAGGTGTTTTATTTTGCTGCTCAGCAGAAAAAGGACCCTGACATGCAGAGTGACTAAGGCACTTTTAAGCAGTTGTAAGCGGGTTTGCACGAGTGTGTGTGACACTTAGCGATGCTTAGCTAAGAGCACACAAGCACACCCGCTAACTACTGCTTAAAAGGGCTTACTCCCGCTAACCCCCACACTAATTTCTTTGAAAGAAAATAAAATGGGGAGATAGGAAAATGGTGAAAAGGGGGGCACAAAGAGGGAAAGACAGTAGGAAAACCAGCTCGGGATGTGCAGGATGGGTGTAGCGAAGGTCCATAGCTGCCCATTTCTTTACCAGCAACAGCTGTGCATATGTTAGAAATTTGGAGTGAAATTTGAAACCTTCCACCCGTAAGAGAGGGGTGAGGACAACAAAGTGTGTTGTACTGCCAATTATAATTATCAGTTTACATGTCCAGCAGACATGTGTGCGAAATGGGCAGCTATGTATGGGGTGTAATTTTTTTTGTGGGAACAGATTGCCCTTTTTTTTTTTTCAGGTGAGAGTGGAATGTGAGGTAGAGGAAGTAGGTATATGTAGGGAGGTAGGTTAGGGAGGTAAACAGACAAGACAAAGAAGACACATACAGAGGCAGAATATGACATGTGGTGGGTGAACACAATTGACGGGGATGGATGTTTGGATATCGCAAGCCCAAGATGGCAACAGTGGAACTGAGATCCCCACCCATGGGCAGTCACCACTGCACCTTCACAGCCCAGAGGGTGACTATGCTGGGGGCTGAGTAGGAGGGGCAGGCTCACCCATGAGACGCGCCACTCATGCCTCGAGCTGGCGTAGAGGATCAGCGACCGAGCGCTTGATCTCCCTACTTACCACAGCCTGGACCGTTCGGAGGGTGATAGGTTGCCCTCCTCCAGCCACGCTTGCACGGGGGGTGGGACAATCCCCATCCCCTGCAGCGCTTCCAACCGAAGGTGGCATAGGGCCACCGGAGGAGGAGGTCCCGGGCTGGGCACCGGACATGCTGGTGCCAGGTGCCATCGCCAGCTGTGGTTGGAGAGGAGGGTCCGCTGGGACCGGCCTTCCTATTTGTTCTATGTTTAGCAAGATTTAATGACAATATGGGTTAGTAACAGACAACAGCATTCCAAATTAGTTGTAACAGCATGCAGTAGTATTCCCATTAACCCAGCACACAAGAATTCCAACAGTTGAACAGCAAGCATAACACATGCATATTTAGAACAACAGTGGACATTCCAACAGCATGCAAGGTTGATTGGTGGCAACAGGCCACCAATATTGTGGTATGTGAACAGGGAACATGCATCAAAGTACATGCAGATATTTATAAACCAATAGGACATATGTCCCAACAAAGGTTTTCAGATTACACTTACCCATTTAGGTGTGGAATGGCATTATTTATGACCATAAAGTAGGGTGTAAAAAGATCAATCCATTAACAACTTATATATACTTATAACTTTACTCTACATTCCTACTGACTGCATGTATATATCCCCTACATGTATTATTACACTAGGCAGTGTCCATTAAATTGTGAAATGGGTTTTGATAGTTGTTTATATACCTGACCTGTATCTGACATACAAACTGTTCAAGATGCAGATGTTACTGCTACGTATTTATATATTTCATTTATATTCATATATCTACATATCTGGCTGTCTTCAGGTGACATTATCAGCTACATTTAAACAGACCCCTACATTTCTAGCAGCACACTGACATTTCTGGGGAACACAATCACAAGCTACTCATGTGCCAGATTAACCTGTACATGCTAGCCATGAACCAACAGTTGAGGACTGTATATATGCTTAAGAGCTACTGGCATTCCCTTCATCCACTTTATATGGACCTACCCAAGTGTGGATTGACAGCACTTAATACAACTGTACTATTTCCATAATGCAAGGGTGCAACAACATATCAAAGAAAGTGACACAGACACAGTCCAGGAATTATACCTTTATTAACTACATTACATACTTTTGTAGTGGCTCTCTCATTCATTTCATATTTTGGTGCATGCAGAATACTTTTATTCCAGACTTATTACACCTTTATTAATGGGTTACAGCACTTTTTCACACTCTCTCACTTATTTTATATTACAATACATGCAGAGACTTTATTCAAGACTTATTATACCTTTATTAATGGGTTACAACACTCTTTTTCAGGCTCTCTCACTTATTTTATATAACAGGACATGCAGAGAAGTTATTCAAGACTTATTAGACCTTTATTAATGGGTTACAACACTCTTTTTCAGGCTGTCTCACTTATTTTATATAATAATACATACAGAATACTTACTAACCTGCCTGGTGGCACAGCCTTAGCAGCCTATCTGCATAGGCTTACCGATTCGCAGCACGGACACCTGCAGCTGTGAAGAAAATGAAGGGATATTGAGACATACCTATCCATTATATAGACTACAATAGCATTTCTTACATACTTCATTTCATGGCTACCTACTCAGTAGTGGGGCATCTTGCATGTCATGGGCCTCCTGTATCCATCGGTTCAGTTGGTCCTGCTTCTGTCTCTTCGGGTCTGCATGGTGGTGCCGGACCTGCTCACCAGTCCGAGAGATGCCTGTGGCACTGGTGAGATCATGAGCTAACCGGTTCCAAGCCTCCACTTTCTACTCCATCCCTTGAAACTGGCCCTGCAGGAGTCTTGACTCATGATGGTGGACAAGGAGCCAAACCATGTATTTTGACTCCTCGATGCCCCACCACTGCGCTCGAAAGCGAGTACCCTCTTCAGCATCGGCCATTCTGACTACAGATGGGAGCTACAACCAGTTATGGCAAGTATTCCCACCTATGGAGCTTAAATATGCCTCATTTCCCGCACTTATTTGTGATTGGCCGTTTTTGAAAATTCTTAGCTAACAGCAAACCTGCTTAGCAATGGTTAAACTTCCATTTATAAGTATATGTATGTTAACAGTGCATGTTTATGCTAAGCTGTCATGGCTTAGTGGTTCAGTACTTTGATTATGGTGCACAGTGTCCCGGGTTCAAGCCTTGTCATTGCTTTTTATTTTACTACTGTCCAGACAGGCTAGGGGGTGTGGCTGTGTTTAGGCGACTTTGCTCAACTTTGCTCTACGTTGCTCCACGTTGCCCGACATTGCCCGATGGTGCGCTGGTTAGTGTGGTCCGCAGCTCCACGCAAACCTATTGCGCTAGGTAAAGCACTGCTTAGCTATGGGCAACTAAATTGCGTTAGGTAAAGCGCTGCTTAGCTCTGGGCAACTATATTGCACTGGGTAGAACGCTGCTTAGCTATGGGCAACTATATTGCGCTGGGTACAATGCTGCTTAGCTATGGGCAATTATATGTCAATATCCTTAATGCTGCTCACCTTCTTATATTTGTATATATACATTTTGTTCACTAATACATAGTCCATTTCAATGCTTTTTACTAAAATTTCATTCATATATGTCAGGAATTATTTTATATACTAATTTAAAACATAAAATAGAAAGGGGAGTGGTGGGACTAGAACTGGGAATGCCTCCTCTTTGTGCGAAGGCTCTGCCACTACGCTATTGGGCTTAATTTGCATAAACATTTCTTATTATGCCCTTCGATGTCGAAATTGCTAACTGTAGCTAAGCAATGGGCACACCCGCACAAACACGTGCAAATACGGGCAGCTATATCGGGAATTATAAAAAAAATAAATAAAAAGTTTACATTTTACAATTACAAAGGGGTTTAGTATGTTGGGATGTGTAGTGTTTGCTATGTGTACATTTCAGCGGACTCGCTCATTGCACTTGTCATTTTCACATTTATATGGTTGCAGGGGCGTGGATATTTGGACTGCTTGGCAGTCCGACATGCCCCCTGCAGTCTTACACACTCTGTGCTAGCCTTCCAGTTGAGTCAGCACGCCCTCATGAATATGCATGGCGCGCTGACATCATACTCTTAGGTGGCCATTTCCAAGTAAGACTTACTTAGTCTTACATGGAGGATTACTGAATCACCCCCCTCTATCTTCCAATATTATTGGACATTCTAATGATAATGTGCGAAATTGAGATCAGAAGTTCAAAATGGATGCTTTTGCAAATGTAGAGTGATATTTATTGTCAGTTACACGCATATGCAGAGTGCACTTGTGCAAGTTGGGGACACTTACTAACAGTTGATTCAGAGCCTAGCTTTGTCCATGTGTTCAAGCCTGCAAAATTCGCAAAAAAAGATGTATGTGAAAGAGTGCATAATGATACTGAAATGAGGAAAAGTATTCAGATGCTAAGTTGATTATATGTTGATTAAAGCCCTTTTCAACATTTTGTGATTCAGAGTCACAGAATGCTGCACAAGTGCATATTGCGCACATAGGTTATAAAAGGCAAGCATCGCCATTCCCATAAACGTTGCAGTTGGCAAAGATGCTCAGAGTAGCAGCTAACTTTGTGATTTACAACGTTGAGCCTCTCATTGTCACTGTAATATAACCTGCTGCAGCTTGTGGAACTCAGTGCCAGCGGTGTAGCTGTTAATGGAAACAGAATACATACTATCTACTACATACTACATACTATGTACTACATATTACATACTACATAGTATGTACTACATATTACATACTATGTATTACATACTACAGAAGGTTGTTGTTCTATTTCATGTAGATAGGAAACACAGGCTTTGGTGACCTTGTATGGCCCACAAACCTGACCTAGGCAGGATGAGTGGCCTCCTTATTCCTGTGGATGCCAAGCTTTGTACAGGTCTTCCTATCCTTGTCATGGGGATAGTATTTTAAAAAAAACTGGAGTTATGCTGGGAATCTCCCAGGCTTCAATCTCTAGAATACTGCAGCAGTTCCTCAAAGTAATTCTAACCCATGTGGATGAGTACATCAATTTTCCACAGGAAACAGCTGATGTCATCCATGCTTTCTGATGTTGTGCCTGCCTCCCTGAGATGTTAGGTGAGATGGATTGTACCCATGTGACTATTAGGGTCCCACCTGGACTATGAGAAAAAAGGTACTAATACAGGAAAATCTACCATTCCATTATCTGCCATGCAGTGTGTGATGCTCATGGCTGTACTACCAATGACCATTACATTAACTGCCATGCAGTCTGTGATGCTCATGGCTGTATTACCAATGACCATTCCATTAAGTGCCATGCAGTGTGTGATGCTCATGGCTGTATTACCAATGGCCATTCCATTAACTGCCATGCAGTGTGTGGTGCTCATGGTTGCTTTATCAATGGCTGAGATCATCATCTTCATAGTGCTCGAGATTCCCATCCTTGACAAATAAGTTCACTGTACCACCACTTCCTGCATGAACTAATACCACATGGACACCTAGCAGATAAGTGCCATATGAGTCACCAAACTCCCCTCCTCAAGTAACTGTATAAAAGTGAGAGAGAGAGAGATGCAATGCATAATAGCACTGTCTTCTTGTTCCCCTTATGTTTTGCTGGTGAAGCAGGTTACACGCTCAATCTCTAGGGTATGACACACCAGTATGGAACTCATAAGGAGACATGGAAGGGTAGTATAGCTACTCTGTTACAGACCAACTATGTCAGTGTGTATTTAAGTGAGTGTTCACCCTGCTTAAAGGCTATTTCTGTTGTCTGGATGAGTCTGGGGACTCTGCAGTATGACAGTATGATGCAGTCACTGAGTGCAGAAAGTTTACGTAGTGTTGCGTACTGCACAGCATAACTCTGCATCAGTCTATTCTAGCAGTACCATTACCACTAACAGTTGTATCTGACACATGTCATGCAATTCTCTCTCATGTAGCACTTAGAACCTACAACAGTCTGGAAGGTGATGACAGCCAGCTGATGGCAGCAGCATGCCATCCCCTCAGACAGGCTGGCACATGCTACATAATAATGCATGCACACTGGTGGCACCTAAGCTTTATCTGTGAGTCTTGATAAATACTAATACTAGGGGGCAGTGTAAAGTTACAAAGATACAGTTCAGTGCACTTAGTGTAAGCTATGGGCTATGTTCTTCATTACATATCATCTCACGCTGTGCATCAGACATTCCTCCACACACCATACAGAAATGTACAGTTGACAGGGTCATAGACATTTTCATTAGCATTGTGGTCATAGGTGCTGGTCAGAGACACATAGTGTTAGACTACTGCCAAGGTGGGGAGATGAACTGCAGGTAGTGTTGTGCAGTAGACTATGTCTGACCACATGTGCTGTAACCTTATGTGCAGAAGCACATTCAGGATGCATTTGATGATGTGCTGTGTTGTAATACTATAAAAACAAAAAATAGCCAAGGCTAGAAGGTACAAACAAGAATTTATTGTAACAGTAAGGGCTTTCGTGGGCACACATACACCCACTTCTTCAGACTGTTCAACAAAACTAATGTGCTTATTTTGCTAACTATTTAAATGCGGTGTATTAGTTTTGTTGAACAAGTGAAGAAGTGGGTGTATGTGTGCCCACGAAAGTGCTTACTGTTGCAATAAATTATTTTTTGTACCTTCTAGCCTTGGCTATTTTTTGTTTTTATAGTAGTTCTACAGTTTGTTTTTAGTATGTGCCATGTTGTACAATTTTTGTGGTTCTACCCCAGCATATGGGGGGGCTATACATATCAGAATGGTTTTGGTCCTCCCCAGTTGTTTATTTTGTTTTATAATTTTCCTCTCCATGAGAAAGTAGATTTTTTTTCTTTTCTTTTTATCGTTCCTTTCCATAAGATATTATAGTTTTTCTATGTGCAAAATGCCTTTTTTAACATCTAAAAGTGCCCTGCTTAGTTGCTGGTTAAACTGCTGGTGGGGGGGGGGGTGCTCAGAGAAAGAAGAACATGGCTCCCATCTGGACCAAGTCATACACAATGTCCTCTGATGACAGGATTGTTGAGCCACAATGGCAATTGGTGCTGCCACAAGAGTTTGAGTTGCTATGGTGGTTTGACCTGTGTGAGGCTTCCTAAACCTTTGGCAGTGACTGGCTAACACTGCTTGACAGATACCTAGACTGTGAGGCTCTCACCACAAGATGTCAAAGTCCAGTGCTTCCAACATGCTGACCTGTGGAGTTTTCCACCTCCTGGAATGATGGAGCTGACTGCACAACCTAGGCTGCACAAAGAAGTTGTTCTTCATACATCAGGATGCATCTTCATCCTTGACAGCTGTGTCTGTCTTGTGTGTCTGGTAATTCTTCACAAGTGTGCAGACAGAGGCTGACTTGGATGCTGTATGAACAACCGTGTTCTGCAGAAGAAACATCATGGCATTGTCCCTGGCCTCTGCCATTTTCATACGGAGATGAATATCCTCATGTATGCTTCAGTAGCATTAACCTGTGCCTGGACAATGTACTGACACATTTGTTGCTGTAGAGATAATGTCTCACATGTCTTGTGAGCCATCTGTTGTGTTGAAGTACATCAGGCAACCCCTGCCCCATGGACAGACTATGCAGCATTATCCTATACTTTCTTGTCCTCCTCCTCCTCCAGAGGATCTGCATGTTGATTTATCCATCTATCTATCTATCTATCTATCTATCTATCTATCTATCTATCTATCTATTGGTCTGTTTGTCTTTCTTTCTATCTGTCTATCTCTCTATTGGTCTGTTTGTCTTTCTATCTATCTATCTATCTATCTATCTATCTATCTATCTATCTATCTATCTATCTATCTATCTATCTATCTATCTATCTATCTATCTATCTAGCTATCTGTTGGTCTGTTTATCTTTCTTTCTAGCTATCAATCTATCTATCTATTGGTCTGCTTGTCTTTCTATCTATCTATCTATCTATCTATCTATCTATCTATCTATCTATCTATCTATCTATCTATCTATCTATCTATCTATCTATCTATCTATCTATCTGTTGGTCTGTCTTTCTATCTATCTGTCTATCTATCTATCTATCTATCTATCTATCTATCTATCTATCTATCAATCTGCCTGTCTATTTGTCTATCTTAGTGTGTCAAGCACAGTAGAGGACTGCTCAGTTTTGACCAATTTCAGCTCAGGATACACAATACAAAAATAATTTAATGATTACAAAGGAAATTAATTATTCAATCCCATAATACAGTCTGCAAGCACAAACTGTATGTATGTATGTATGTGTGTTATATAGAAGGATTATAGCAAAAAGCTAAACATTGATTAATGAGAATTACAAAAGAAATAGAGCAAGAGTAAAGGCAAGAGAGACTAAGAGAAAAAACAAGTGGTGTGGTTAGGTTATATGACCAGCTGGGACAGAATGAAAATATAATTATAAAGCAAGCAGACAAAGGAAAATTGTCATCATGGATGCTGAACAATATAACAATTGGATGTATGAATTTTTATTAGAAGCAGATGCTGTCATAGAGGTTGATAAAGCCTTTGTAATTAATGTTATTAGCAGTGTTAAATCTTTCCTACATGAACTGTTGATGGAAGGCTTACTTACACCTGAATTGTACAACTATCTTTACTCTGCTACTCCACTGATCCCAGTGATCTAGGAGCTCCCAAATATGCATAAAAACCTGTATACTCCCCCAATGAGGCCTATAGTCTCAGGAAGTAGGTGGATCACTACACTATTTCGAAATACTTAGAAAAACAGTTAGCCCCTATGCTGCAGCATAGCAGAAGCTATATTAAAGATACCAACAATTTTCTAAGTAATTTAAGGGAATGGTCTGCTATCAACAGAAATGAGAATATATTGATGATGACTATGGATATAAAATCATTATCTACTGTGACACCTAATGACTATGGCCTGCAATCTGTTAGGGAATTTTTGAATATACATAGTGACTTTTCACACTCTAAGATTGAAATGCTTTGTTCCATGCATGATATGGTGTTGAGCAATAATGCATTTATTTTTAATATCATCAGCAGTTGGGGTTAGCCATGGGCACCCCAGTAGCTAAAACATATGACAACTTAGTGTTAGCCAGATGAGAAGAATGTTTTATCTTGAATACTGATGGATCTTTTAAGGATGAACATTTTATGTTTTTCAAGAGATTTGTTGATAATGTGTTTTTTGTTATGGAAGGGGAATATGGATAGTTTTAATATTTTTGTTAATTTTTGCAGTCAAATACCACATTTTTAAGGTTTGAATTGATTTTTTCTTATGAACAAGTTAATTTTCTTGATGTTGTTATAAT
This sequence comes from Protopterus annectens, assembly GCF_019279795.1. Taxonomy (NCBI): domain Eukaryota; kingdom Metazoa; phylum Chordata; order Ceratodontiformes; family Protopteridae; genus Protopterus; species Protopterus annectens. Next base: position 1,054,177,848 of record NC_056735.1, read on the forward strand.
ATGTAATAATGCTAAGTTTGATATTAAGATCCATAGAAAGGATTTTCAAGCAGCTAGATATGTCAATTTTGATAGCATGCACCCCAGACATATATATATATATAGAGTTGTAAAAAGTCAATTTATGAGAGCCAGTAGCCTTAATACAAGGGATGAAAATTTCAATGAAGAAATTAATTATGTGGCTAAAGACTTTCTAAGCAGAGGGTATAAAGAAGAACTTATTGATAAAACAAAAAAACTAATGATTAATGAGAGAAAAAAAACTCAGTTAAGCCCTACTTACATGTTAATGATGATACATTGTGCATTATAGAGCACATTATGGTATGGGCTATTTAATGAAATATAATATTCATACCAATATGATTAAGAGTATTATTCAGAAGAACTGGGCTATATTACAGTCTAATCCTGAAGTCAGTAGTATTGTTGGTGCTAAACCAAGATTTATATATAGAAAACAGAAACATCTTAAACAATATCTATGTTGTAAAGACTTGAAAGGCTTTTAGAGATCTACTAATAAATTTAAGAGGAATGGTACTGTCCCATGTCATAATTGCATTTAGTGCAATTAAATAAATACAGACACTTATTTCATACATCTGATCACTAAGAAAATATTTGTAGTTTATGCTTCAGGCACTTGACCTACCGACAATATTGTGTATCTTGCAGATTGTGTACAATGTAAAAGTTTCTATCGAGCTAAAGTGAAAACGAAATTGAAAGAGAGACTAGGAGCACGTCTCTGTGATATTCATAAAAATATAGAGACTAAAGCACTGTACAAGAATATAGCAAGTCAAGGTAAAGAACATAAGTTTAAGTTTAGGATACTACAGAGAGTATTCAACAATGTGCGAGGTGGAGATAAAGTGACTAAAACTGAATCAGCAGAATTTAAGTGGATAAATTATTTTAGATCAGATAGACCACCTGGTCTGATTAACACTAACAGCATTAAACCAATACTGAAAGCTAAAAGTGACATATTATAATTTATATACATCTGGGCTACTCTAATTTAACTTATTTAACATTTATTTTTATAAAGTTTATATATATGTCTATATGGGAGCTTTACAAAAATCCTGAAACCCAAAATCCTGATATCAAAGTCTTGGAAGTTTAAAATATAAAATACTGAAAACTCAAAATACTGAATCTCATAATACTGAAAACACACAAGATACCAACACTTACTATATTCCAGCACAGGTACATACAGAAACAAATAAAAGACAAACCATATTACTCTTCTCCAAGTATAAGGCAGGGGGCAAGTCCCCCTGCACCCCCCATGTGGGGGGCTGCGCCTCCCACACCCCATACTGCTTAAATATATCAACTCCGAGATTGCACTTAGTGTAGTGAAGTGTAGTGAATAGTTTTTCAATTGTCATACACTGAAGAAGAGCCATAGACTTGAAAGCTTTGCTTTTATTGTCGCAAAACTTTGTTTTTATTAAACTTGAACATTGAGCTTCTGTTTTTTTCTTTGTCCATATTACATCTTACCTTTAAAGCTCTTTAATGGACAGGAAGAAGTTTATATACTTTATTTAAAGGTGGTGACACATTCAGTGGGCCCAGTGTTATCAGTAACTTGTGGAGCTAGGGACTTTAAAGAGTTTAATATGTTTCAAAAGTGAGGATTTAGTTTTGGATGAGATTAGAAGGAATTAATTTGCATTATTGATCCAGTTACTTAGTGAAAAAAGTCTGTTTGGAGCTTGTGGAGCACAGGGGGAAGAGCTGTACTGGTGGGAATACAACTTAATTGTTAGCAGCAAGAATAATAGAAAGTTTGTTAATGAAGATGGCAAAAAGAAAAGGTCCAGGATAGAATGCTGAGGCACATCTTTGGGTACTGGTGCATCTGTGAATATGGCAGAGCCAATTTTAAGTCTAAAGTGATTTGCAATGAGGGGGAACCTCCAGACTTTTGCCAGCGTTAAGCATATGATAAACCTGGGTGATCAAGAAAATCAAAGGCTGCAGATCAGTCTAGACTTCCAGTTAAGTATGTCATTACGTCATGATTAATATGGGTGAGCATGGAGTGGTGGTGGTGGGATCTTTTAATATGAAGGGCTGCCTGACATGACTGTTGATGGTTTTCTTAATTTAGTGAAAAAAAAAAAAACTTTTTTGATATTGACAGATGGAGTCAAAAGGTTGGTGGGTGATTTATATCTGGACAAGCTAGGGTTAGAGAGAGGAATAATCTTCTAAAGAGCAGCCTTCTTAAGGGTAGCAGATGACAATGAAGTAAGTATTGCTTAAGCCTATACAAGCAATGTTTGATAGGATTATGGATTATTTTAATCACATTTTGGTGGGTGAGTGTGACAGTGTGAAGCAGGATCACAAAACCGAACGACAGGTTACAGTACCACTAAACCTCATGGAAAATTATTTCATGCATTGGGCACATACTTTGACATGGCTAATACATCCAGATAACCTGATATGTTTTACTTACTACAGATCAATAATTAGATAACAAAGCAACCTAGGCATGTCCAATTTTTGCTTGCAGGTAATGGAAAAACACTTTCAAATCACAGACAGCAGTAACAGAGAGCTTACATGTCTTAGTCACTAGTATTTAAGGTATTTTGAGATGTAATTAATACATGGGTTCTACAGACTTATGTAAAATTATTGGCTGGAGCATAATCAAATTACTGCACAGTTCTAGTAGCTGAATACTTCATAATATCAAGAACAGGGAGCTGAGTTTGCATCTGCAGTTAGACACATGCCTAGTTAGCTCATTTGTACATAACTAAGAACAGAATTGCAAGATCTTAGCAAAACTGACGTGAACAAATTAATTTACTCTGAGAAGCAGGTTGCCAATTCTATTTTGATCCTAAGAATAATCTGCTTATAATATCTCTGTACAGTGAGAGAAATAAAATGTTGATTGGTACAAAATTATACCTCATAAACATGTTAACTATGTACACACACAAATAACAAATTAGTTTTTTAGAATCAGCTTGGTGTGCAGTCTTCTGTCAAGCTTCCTTTCATTGGCCTTGAACATGGGATTGCACAGCAGAGGAATAATTAAGCAGGACAGAAGATGACAGAAGATTTATACCTCTAGAGCATGATACATTTTCAGCAGGATCACAAGCAATTCTCAGAGCCTCATACATCATGCTGTAATATTTTTCTTTCTGTTGCAGACATTGCATATCCAGTACTGCAAACTGTCAAATCAAATTTTCTGTTTACATTATCCATTGTACAACAAAACAAGATAAGCAAACATGCCATCATGTGAAAAATTAATGGGCATCATTCAGTGGATACTGCAAAGGCAGACAGTAGTAATTAGTATGAACATCTGTGGATATGTGCACATGTGCTATTCAAACTGGCTTTCTATTTCTGTGGTTAATGCATTAAAATGTTACAAGATATAAAGAAGAACTAATTTCTTGGGCATAATTAGTTTATGTATACAGCAAACTCAATCTTTACTGATATAGTATTGCACCAAATATGTATGGGGTTCTGCCTTTCAAAATGCAACTGTACAACACTTCAAAAATGTTGAAACTTGACTATAATCCCTGATGTAGTAACATACTCAGACATTGCAATTACATTTCATTTCTTTTCAAACTGTGCTTTAAATACACAATATCAACATCCATTGCTCTTGAATCAGTGGTGTTTATGGACTATATAATCAGTTGTGATTAATAAAGAAACAATAAATTATTATTCACAAAGCACTGTGGAAGAAATCCTGATGGATCTGAAAAATAATAAACTGAGTCTGTATTTTGTTACTTTCTGTATTATCTTTACAAGTTGAAACATAGTTAAATCATTGTAAAAACACAATCATTTGTACATGTTTATTGTACGTACTTACCTTTGTTTTATAACCACTTGTTAACAAGCAAGCTCCAAAGCTGACATGATTTGGATGTATATGTCACTGGCAGCAGAACTGTACTACTAGCTTGCTTTAACAGAAGCTCAGTTTTTACTATGCCCAAACTAGCTGCCTTTTATACTGAATTTGCTTTATGCATGAGGAAAACACTGACTGTTTTGCTAGGGACTTAATTGCTACATACTGCCTGGTGGTAGTCTTTTACTCCAAGACACCCTGAAACAAGCAGCTACAAGAAATACTGCAATAGTGCGAATATGTTGTATAGTTAGCTTCAACACCAGAGCCTCAAATTTTCTGGATATTGTTCCAATAGGCACCAGTGTTAGAGTCACTTATGTGAGGCTCCGTCCTTTATTAGGCATGGCTGACTATGTGTGCAATAGATCATAATAAACGATGGAGCAAAACGTACTAGACCAAGATTAGGATTTTTTCAAGTACATTATGCAGCTATAAATTCTGAACTAGTAGAATAGAATTGGATAGCAGAAATGGCAAAATTTGGTATAGGAGACTTTTAATCTCTTTTCTATAAAAAGATTCAGGATGTTGTAGAAAAGTATACTAAAACATCCAAAAACTATTATTTACAACAAAAGAGAAAAACTGTTATAGAATAGGTCCCTTATTAGGCTGAGCAGAAGAAAAAATGTTTTTGGGCAGTGTATCAAAATAAGCAAAAATACAAAAAAAAATCCTCTCAAGCACCACACTCACAGTTTCAGAAAGAAATTTAAAAAATAAACCAAACCTAGCTGCACATTCTAAAACAAGTAAAAAACATTTTTCAATCTTGTCAGGAGTTATTGTGTCAGTTTCTAGTAACTTTGTTCTTAAAAATGGGGACCTGTTGGTTAGTGACAATAACAGCATTGTTAATCCTTTTGTCAAAACATTCTCAGTTCTATACTTTTCTAACATAGTAAACTAACATAGTAACAATCATGCTTAGTGATATTTTCCTAGGTATCACACAAGGTGGGCTGCATGAAACAATATGCAAAATCAAATGTGACTCAGCAGCTAGACCTGATGGACTCATCAGCTTTTTCCTTACCAGGATCAAGAAACCAACAGTAAACTGACTAACATATCTATGTTAACAGAATTTAATCCTGCAATATGTTTCATACTGTTTGGAGCAACGTATTATAATCCTTAAACTCAAAGATGGGGATATTTCAGGTGTATCCACCTATAGAGGAACTAGCCTTATATGTATTTTGGAAAAGCACTTGAATATACTTTACTCAGGGCTATTCCTGAAACCCCATTGTTGATAGCCATTAAATATAAGCATGGTCTTATGAAAGGCAGGTCATGTTTTACTAATTCAAGAAACTTCTACAGTCCAGTCCTCCAATCAGTTCCATAGATAATGGAATTCTAGTTGATATAATAACCTGGCGAAGTCATTTGATTCTGTATTACATGAGTCAATTAGCAACATGCTGCTTGCCAGGAAAGGGAATACTTTCATCAAAACTTGCATAGACAGGAGGCAAAGGGTGAGCATTCTTTCTGCATGAGAATTAGGGAATTTATTTTACTTCTGTTTTCTACAAAAAGGGGTATACCCCCACGAAACTGATGATGGATCACATTTGTATATTATTTTTATCACTATCATGCCAGTAGGATTCCACTCCTAGATTAGCAAATTTGCTGACAATTAAAAAAACGTCTCATTGGTAAGCTTTACAAGTGACTAAGCCAGTCTTCAACAAGAGTGGACTGTAATTTCTTGTGCTAACATCAATTCAATATCATTCAACAGAAAGATGAGAAAAGTGGTGCACCTAGGAGGTAACACCGTACACTATCAGTATTCCGTAGACAGTCAACAGTTAGATAGTGTTATGTCAGTCTGAGATTTGGGGATTATAGTGTTATGCCAGTTTGAAATTTGGGGATTATAGTGTCATGCCAGTTTGAGATTTGAGGATTATAGCAGTCATCAAGCTGGGCTTTAAGGAAATACAAACAATGTAGTTACAAAATGTTTCAGCAGTATCAAAACAACTTTAAAGACTGTTTCATCTAGTTATTCTAAAGTTTTGATTTGTTTGTTTAAGACCCTGACCCGAATGTTATGATTTCTTTGATTAAGACTCTGAAAATGGCATAAATACAATATTGTGCAGTTTTCTACAATAGATGTAGGTTTGAACACATTCTGATTTTTTTTTTCAATTAAAAAATGTCTACTGTCCACTGTTTATATCTTCAAGAAGCAGCCAACCTTGAGATTAAATTCCATTTGTCATATGTTGTTTATAGAAAATTTTATTTTGGGCTACAAGTGTTCACAAGACAAACAATTAGCTTCAATATTAAGTATGAAGAATAATGTCTCCCAGACCAAGTTAGCAAGAAGTTGTATTACCCCCCCCCCCCAAGTATAGTAATTGTGCTCTTAAGTAGCTGAGTTTCCGTAGCTGCTGCTTAAATAAAACTATGCTGGCACACATTTAATTATAGGGAAGACCTTTTCACAGGTATTGAAATATATTAAGCAAAGGGCTTGATTAGGCAAAATGACTCTTAGTATAAAAGTTCCCTAGTATTATAGCTCAGATAGCCATGTGAGCATTAATAGTTGATCAGCAGGAAAGGTTATGTTTTAACCATTCTGAAGCATAGCAACAACTGAATGGTAATTATGTACCAGTACTGGTTCTGCATCAACTGGAGCATACTTTGATGCTAGGAAAGATCAATAGCCAAAGAAGAGGGCAGAAGAGCCCATGATAAGATAAATAGACAGTGTTATTGAGGTAATGAATAGGAATTTGCAAGAGTTTAAAAAAAATCAGTATTTGAAAGACAGACCTGGTGTGGAAAAGCATACAAACATGGTTTAATTGCCCTTAAGGTATAAATAAGGAAGCCAAACAATTACATAGTGAATGTTAAATTTCAGTTAAAGCATAGGATTCTTCAATATGTTAGTTTGTTAAGCAGATTGGAGGACTGTTCCATAGATCCCTTTTCTTCTAGGATCTGAGCCAACTACACAAAAACTGTTCAAAACTGTCACATTGTTTCTACAAAACTGTCACATTATTTCTACAATACTACAGCTTTTTGACAGAAAATTCATGACCACAAGAGGATACACATACAAGAAAGAACAGAGTCATAACTTTAACAGCTGAATTCAAAGATTAACTATAATTAGTAACAATATAATATAATATTGTAATGTTTATAATGTAATGTAAACTATTTATAAAATAACAGAAATTTTAAACAAAGTATGGTCTAGAAAGATGGAGGGAATACATGCAAAAAGAAAACACTGTGTATCTTATTTTTCAGCTTAACAACATTGTTTCAATAATTTTGTTAATGATCCATTCTGTCTAAAACAGAAACATTAATATTCATCAGTCAAGTGGTGTATCCATTTAGATCTAAATATAAAACAATGTTGTTCATTCTTCACCTCCAAGCTGTTTGTGAAATTTTGGTAATGGCATTTTTTGCCCTTTGAAAGAACAACTTAAGGCCACCGATTAGAGCAATAATCAGAGAAAATGACATAAATGTGGTAACAATGGTGATAAATTGTGGAAAGGAGTAGAATTAATAAAGAAAAATTAAATCCCTTCAGGAACTATGACCATAAACCCTGAAAGGCCATTTGGTCTGCAGATGAAGGTGCAGCTTTAAAATACAGCCCAAGGTCAGAAGAACCTAACATGAGCATTGGTAAATAATCCTAGTGTTGAATTTTAAATGGATCACCAGCACTTGGTAAACTAAGGATGCTCTGAAAGCAATGCATCAAATTTCTCATGGGAGCACACACAATCATGAGAAATGTCAGGAGGAGAGCAATTCATAGACAAAATAGCATAATATTTCATATGCAAAAATGGTGGGGATTCAGATTCAAATTTATTTAGGCGCTCAAGCCCCGGAACTGTTACAATGAAATTAATAACATTCGCAGATGTACCAGTCTATCTGCATAGTGTGAATCATACAAGTATAAGCCGGAGGGCAGACAGGACTTCAATGCTCTCTTAAAACTATCCAGAATGAGGACTATCTCATCCACTAGGAAAAAGGTTCTGGAGGTAAGATGTTTGTAACAGAAACAGTGAAAGCTAGATGTCTCCAATCACATTCAGGGAGCCTCCAGTCATCTCAAGAATGAGAGACACAAATACTTACTATGGTTGTAACAGACCATAAGCTCCTTAAGACTTGTGGATCCAAATTGTAAAGGGTTACACATACAAACATTAGAACTTTTAAGGTGATATGAGATTAAGTTGGTAACCAGTGCTAACTGCGCTACCAGAGTAATGTAATGCAAGTAACCAGTCTACAAAAGTTCATACCAGCTGCAGTTGGCCAAGTTCAATGCTATGAGGCTCTCATTGCAAGTGTTTACAGTAGAACACAGCAAGATTTTTTATCTTATTCACAAATTTCAGCTTATCAACACCATAAGTAATGGTGGGTATTAAATCCAGACTGTTTGAATTCCTTAAAGTGCCATGAATAGCCATGCCTCCTATCTTGGAGGTGGGTTGTGTCATCTAGTTTTGATGCAGTCCAAGTCCTTACATAGGGAATCCACAATAAGTATTGCATCATGTAGGAAGGAGAGGTAAAGATAAGTATCATTTGCATAACAGAGTTGTTGCAGATGTCCCCTTATAATAAACTCTCACAATGGAACCATATGTACTGAGAACAATAAAGAATCCAATAATGTACCCTATGGTATAACTAAAATAATAGGGTGGCTGGAGGATGTATTAAAATTAGATACAATCGACTGGGTATATCCATCAAGGTTGGAGGCAAACCAATCTAAAATTGTACCTGAAGTACAATTTGTCCCCAGATAGTCCAAGCAAAAGCTCTAATCTACTGTTTCAATACTGAAGAGAGGTCAAGAAAAAAATGGAATCATAATGTGATCTCTCAAAACTGAGAGATCATTCATGACCTGAGTAAAGGTCATCTGATCACTATGTCAAGTGCAATGAAGACTCCATCGACCACCAACTTGATATTAAATTATAACTTGACTGGCAAATAAATAACCCTACAGATAAATGGAAGATTGGTGATGAAGCAGTAATTAACAAGACTGAAAGGATCCAGAGAAAGTTTTCTCAAGTTAGGGGTCACTAGAATCTCCTTTAATAAAGACAGGAAAATTACACTACTTAAAGAAAGATATCTGATGTGATAAAACACAGGGCAGATGGTCACTGACAGTACCCAGCACAATCTATCAGATCCAGTAGTATCAGAAACAGGTATCCTTTATCCTTCTGAGTTGTTCTGTCTTCTTGGTAACCTGTTTAGATGTGCCAATTAGAAATTGATGTGTTCTGCGATGTGATAATGGTCCAAGCAGAGATACTAGCCAGGGAGAACTCTCCCATGGTCACCAGCTCATTGTTAGTGTTAGGTATGTGCCACTGAGATGAGTCTTCCACAGTATCACTGAAGGGGGTTGCTGGAAAATAAAGACAAGCTAGAATAATTGTTTCTGGAAAATGTATATGTACTGAGAGCAGGACAGGTTCTCTGTATGTCAAGCATGGCAGTTGGGCAAGCAGGAACGTCCACTGTAAAAGTGTTTGTGAATGACAGGCAGACCACATACCTTTTTATACCACCTATTTTATCCAAATATACCAAATTTTGTCACAGTATTTAACTGTCATATTTCTTTTTTTTAAGTATTTATCACCCATGTCCTTGCAACTACTACATCACCAAACTTGCTCTCAACACCCCATTCATCTTGTCTCCTATGAACTTAGTATCTGAAAGCTCTGGAGGAAGATATGAACTGGGATTATGACCATCTCTCTCTGCAAGGTGATGTCTTTTTGGATCCTTTCCCAGAAATGGTTGAAACAGTGTCATCTATTTGGGATTTGTATAGCCTGTCAAGAACCAATTGATTGGCAAACTGTTTCAAAGAAATTCTCAAATGTCCTTGTGAGATTGTGTGATCTTGGAGATATTATATATTAAGTAGGGTAATAGAAGGGGCAAAGTTCCCTGCACATGAGGTATCAGAGGCTTATTTCCATGTCATCCAGTGCAGTTGGGTTATTTTTGGATAAAACTATTTTCACTGAAATTGTCAGTCAATTGATATGTCTTGATGGAGTCTTCCACAACTGGCTGCTCAAGTCATCCTCTGGTCAGCAGTGTTGAAACATACTAATCATAAGAGAGTCACTGGAGTTCCATCCAGGACTTCATCGCTCTGAATTACTAAAGCAAATACAGATGTCAATTTTTAGGTAGCATTCTGTGTTAGCCAATATTAAAGGGTCTCAGTGGGAGATGTAGAATTGCTGCAAAAGAAGTTTGTTATAGGGACTGCAGGCAATAATGTGTACTAATACTACACTATCCAGTCTGTTTCAGCCCTTCAATGAGGGTGTCTGAAAATGTGACTATCTATGGTGGCTGGCCACAGTTAGGACCTACGTCCCTATTTGGAAATAATTGTATCTTTCATATAGGTACTTAATGAGGAATGTTTACCATGGGTGCATGTATGGGTTTGCCTTAACCTTACCTGTTTATTACTGGTTTACATCTAGCATAGGGGATACAGCAGGCAAGGACAGAATGAAAGGTGGATGGCTATCCTGTGACAGTTTTAACTGATTGGCTAAAAAGGTTCCTGATTTATAATGTGGACATACAGAAAATCTAAAAATAAAGGATGTGATGCCAAATACAGGATAGCTACAGCAGGGCTAAATCTCTGAGTAGTAGCAGTTTTAAAGCTACAGCATGAATATTGATTGTATTGATGTATTTTATATGAGGCAAGGAGGTGCTAAATTAATATGTATGTGGCATGTGTAATAAATCTATTTCTAGTCTAGGAAAGTTATAGCTAAGATGTTTAAAGTCATGAAACTTCTGCATAAAAAAATAAAACTCTAAGGGCAGATGGATCAGCAGTTAGAGAGAGATGAACTCCCAAGGATATGCAGCTACCTTCAGTGGAAGAATGTGTGCTCAAATCATTATATGTACAGTGAAAGGCCATAGCACCTCCGGTTATTGTATACAAAGCAGAACGCGACAACTCCAACCCCAAACATCATATTTCTTGAGTGTATCAAAAGTTGTGTGGCCATATTTAAGATGCAGCATTATATCTCCACATCACCCAGTCTTAGAAACTCCATAAAAACACCAACATTAGAGCAAACACTGAGACCAAGATATAAACAGCATGTGCAGCACTACTGAATAGCACTTCCACCGGGACTCAACAAACCATAGTGCTCCTAATGTAGCCTCATTTACTGGACCAGCACTTGCACTATCTATTACTCTTACATATTTATAAGCAGTACAGAATCCAGAAAGTGTCCTTATACTCCTCAGTCAGCTTAGATCCTTGCTCTGTACCCTGTTCTGCCTGAAAGAACAAACCCTACCTGTTACTACTCAGGAGCAAGGTTGAATCTCAGTGGACAACTACATCAAGAACTGGGTGCCTGTGCTGATGAAAGGAAATGGCTTTTTGAACATAGTTTGTGGAATGGGGAGCAGACAAAGATTTTTGAGTCATGCAAGTAAAGATACACCGTTCTAATGATAACAAAAACAGACACTAAATTCTTACCTATACAGTCACCACTATATTGTATATAGTGGTATGATAGGTTGCCCTAGAGGTTATATGTAAGACAAACAATAAATGGCAAAAGTTACTTGTCTCATATTGTGAATTTATTTTTTAGAAATAGTTACAACAGGAGAATAGATGGGGAAGAATATTCTTCAGACATTCCTTACAAATGTTTTGAGTAATAGAAGGAATGGCATCTTCAGAATGTGTGATGAGCAAATGTGATGACTTATATTAAGTATTCCAAGTAAGAATAATGACTTCCTAAATTACTAGTTGGTATGTTATACATCTGAATTGCTCAAACAATGGTTATAGAGCTATATAACCAGCTTGGTTTAATTTCTCCAAATCTTTTGGGTTCCTAATACTAAGACGGGAATACCCCATTCCTAAATCAGGGAATAATTAAAGTTCATGAAGTTAGTATATGTCAGTCTTTTAAGTTAGCCAAAAGTGCTATGCGCAGCATACACAATGTCCCCTGAAGTGACTCCATCTGCAATTCATACAGAGTTAAATGTATTGGTAGCATATCTAAATACAACTGTAGATTTGTTTTTAATAGGCCCATTGCTCCTACTACTATTGAAACTGTCTGGGTATCTTTCTTCCACACTGCTCTCATTTCTGACTGCAAATCCTGATATTTTATGATTTTGTGTCTCCCTGTATGTGAGACACTATAATCGCTAGCTGTAGCAATTTCAATGATCAATGCTACTTTTGGCTTTTTTCATAGACTACTATATCTGGTTTTCTTGAGTCCATTTTTTTGGACTGTTGGCAATAGGTGGTGCCATACGATGTATACTTCATCATTTTCTATAATGCTTTATGGTTCATGTTTCCAATGCTTTTCAGCTATTTATGCATTGTAGTATTTGCACAATCCCCAATGTAACAGTCTTGCCACATTATTATGCCTTTCAAAGTACATACCCTCTGCCATGAGTATATCACATGCAGCAACAAAATAATTCAAAATCAGGATGTTCCCGTGTAGCCAAAGTGAAACTAGGAAGAAGCAAAAGGCTCATGTAGTACCTTGGGTGACTTCAGGTGAAGAGAAAAGGTAGCTTCATTAGCTTGTGTGATGCTATCACACTGCAATAACTGTAATAGCTGTAGTAGCACAACATCCTTCCAGCTGATGTTTTCCAGTTTAAACACTCAGAGAGTCAAAGCACAAACTGTAATGTAGAGCAATGATGAAATAATAAACATGAAACTGCAAGTCTAAAAAATAAAACACTTGAAGGAGCAAACATGGTTAAGTGCATTCTTCCCAACATTTGGGACTTCATCAGAACATCATATGGGACCACCTATTGCCAATAGTTCAAAAAATAGCTTCTGATGAAGTCCCAAATTGTAGGATGAAGACTCCAGATCATCACTACGTGGCAAGTGATCAGATGCTTCCTGTTGGTTTCAGTATTAGTTTTAGTCTTCTGAAGTATTCTTTACTGAGTTTTATTCACATTTAATCCTGTTTTATTGCCAGTCCTTCATCAGTTCCCAAACATTTATACACTCCATCCTCATTAAGTTCATTTATATCTCATTCCTGTCTCAGATTGATAACTTATTGGTATTGGCTTCTGCACATTTATCAAGACCAAATGTCATTCTGAGAAAGTTTTGACTTGCAGTTGTGCTTTCATCTCCTGTTCTGATAAACTATACAGTTTCTTCAGCCAAAAAAATAGATGAGAAATCTTTAAGCTGTATTGCTTTCTGGGAACAAAATTGTAACCAAGACCTAATATGTTAAGTAAACAGCTTAATTGGTTAATCCAGCTCCAGACAGGCGACAAGTGGAGTACCTCAGGGTTCAGTCCTGGGACCGCTCTTGTTTGGCATTTACTTCTCTGAAGTAGAGGCCAACGCTAAGGGACTCTGGCTAACAAAGTTCGCAGATGACTGCAAACTTGGAGCCATTATTGAATCCCCAAATTATATGGATACTCTACAAAAGTGCCTTACAGAAACAGATGCTTGATGCCAGAGCCATGGGCTCAAGCTTAATACCAAGAAATGTATAGTTATCCCCATGAGTTACCACATAGGTGGCAGTACACTAAACACCAAAAGTGTGATGAGAGACTTAGGGACACAGGTGGACAGTAGTCTCACATTCGATAACCACATCACCACAACAGTCAGGAAATCCTTCTATGTGGCACACCTCATCGCTGAGGGCTTTTCTTCCAGAAAAAAGGAAGCCATTGTCCCACTGTACTCATCCCTCATTCGACCCATTATAGAGTACAACACCCCATTTTGTATGTACCTCACAAGACATCTGCAACAGTTGGAAAGGCCACAGAAATACCTTACTAAAAGAATCACAGGCCTAAAGCAGATGCCCTATGCTGACCGTCTAAAAAATCTCCAGCTATACTCTGTGGCATATCATCTACTCAGAGGTGATCTCTGCTTAACATACAAGGCCATGTCAAACCCTGAGCTATTAGACATGCTCCACTTAAAGGAATCCCAATCCCTCAGAGCCACAAGCTCAAGGGATCTAAACCTTGTCATCACAATCAACAAAACATGTTGGAGGGATAAGTTCCTGACCCAGAGACTCCGCATACTCTGGAATAGACTGTCCATACATGTCAAGCAGAGCACCTCATTGGCCCTCTTCAAAAGGAGCCTTGATGATTGGATGGGAGACAGGAAATTCACCCCAGGGATCACGTCAGTTGCCCTGCTAAACAGGGGTCCAGGGAAGTAAATATTGTGGGAAGAAATATCCAGGGAATTGTTATGGCTAGGCTTGTATAGACCCTAGGGCAGAGAGCCTAGTACCAACCTATGAACAACCTATGAACCTAAGAAAACAAAGCAACAGTAATGCAAAGAATCACCCTGGAATGTCCCCCTTTGAATTTTGTCCCTGGGATAATCATTTGAGCTTTGCCATGGCTTAAGAGCAAAGTGGTTTGCTACTGTTTCATGGTCACTGTATAATAATTGATTACTGTAGGATGTATTTTATACACCTGTAAGCACTCCTTTATCCACGAATGTGAGATGCTGTCAAAATGCTGTTTTTATAATCTGTCCATGACATACTTAGATTCCTTCCCTTTTTACAATTCTCTATTATGGCTTTATTTAGAAAAAAATTATCCTTTGTTCCATATGCCATTCTATTGTTACCCTTTTGTTCTATTGCCATAATTAAGTTTTCTATTAAATGACTATACACTCTGTCTACATCAGTTCCAGTACATCATTTGTATATTGTCAGATGACAAGTAATTGGTCTGCAGTTTTTTAGATGGATTACAATTTCACTCTTAAGGAAAGGTATAATTTTTTCTGTTGTTAACCAGGTTGGTGTCTGTTCTCGATGCACATACAAGTTATTATCACTGAGGGCTTAACCTTTGAGTAAATATGTTAATATGTTTAGCCAAAAGTTAGGCTGGGGTTTTCCAGTTAGGAGCTTTTCTTAATTTTGTTTCAATCTCTGACCATTACTTCATCCCATTTCATATCCTGTACAATTGAATTCCTTACTGTTTCTATTAATTTTTCTATCCATTCAGCATCCATCCATATCCATATGTTCCACAGGGCCTCCATAAATATTTCTCCAAAATGTGCCTATTTCTTCTTTTTTTGGTGGTGTTTCTATTCCTTTTGCTTTGTTTCCCAGTTCTGTATAAAATGTTTTTGGGTCATCAATGAATTACTTATTTTGTACATTTCCTTTATATTTATCTGTATATCTTCTATGTTTTTCTTCCTGTGCTGATGTATTTTGTTTATTATTTGCAATACTGTACAGTAGATCCTGGTCTGTTCTGATACTGTGCATTGTTTTTACCATGTCTATAGTTCTAAGTATTTTTTGTTTATCTGCTCCCTCTTCTGTATTCCTCTAACAGTTAGACTTCTTGCCTTAATTGTTTTATAGTTTTTGTTATTCAGTGATTCCATGATGGCATTTTATTTCTTCCCTTCCTCTCCCTTATTTTTCTATATTTTGTGGTAAAACTTTACCTTTTATTAATTTAGTTGCATATATATCATATTTATTTATCAGACTTCTAATATTCTGCAACTTACTGACTTTCTGTAGTCCATTTCTTTCATCAGTCTTAATATGTCTATCCATCTCTATTAAATCAAGCAACACTTCCCTTAGATAATTTTCTTCCAAACTGAGAGCACATTCTTTGCTGTTTCCTGCAGCATGCTATAGAAAGTTCCAGAACATCTTCCTGTGACATATCCTCTTCAGCTGCATGTTTTGTCTGCTGCTCCTTCGTATGGGAACTCATTGGCCAATCACTCCATAACATTGACTGCCGCAGAGTTGCCACCATTTCCTGCTCCTTCTCTTGCTGTGAAACTCCAACTGAACTTTTGTTCTGGTTTCTTACTGAAGACTCCAGAGTATCATTGTGTGGCAAATGATCAGATGATTCCTGTTCCCTATACTTACAGATGTTCTTAGTAAATGGGGTGATACTTATATACCTTTATTAGATACCGGTGGTGACAGTATTAATAATGAATTAAATGACACAACAGTCCAGTACCAACCTAACTTCCAGCAGGCCTGTGTAATACAATATAGTCCCTTGTATTCTCAGATCAAGAGAATATTGATAAAAAATGGAATATCTTTAAAACAAATACTGAGATATTTTGAATATTGGGTGATAAACCCATATTTTCCACAAAATAGGATCTAATATTAAATCATTGCTGGAGACGGGTAACGCCTCCAAAAATATGCAGGAGAAAAGGGGTGGAAGTAAACCTTGTAGTAGGTGCTCCTATTGTTCCTATATAATGCAAGACAGCTCTATTGCTATTGATAACCAGAATAAAAGTCATGTTTTCTTAAAAAGTGGCAATTGCTGTTCCAACAAACTAGTATATATAGCTAGGTGTAGTACCTGTCCTTCGTTTTATATAGGGAAGACAGAGAGAATGTTTAAGACCAGGATATATGAACACCTTTATGATATTAAAAATAAGAAAGATACTAATGCCCTATATAAGCACAGTATTTTATGCACTATTTTTTCATGATTTAAGTTTGCCATACTTGAATTTGTAACAGTTGAAGTGAGAGGTGGAGACTGGCAAAATGTGCTAAACAAAAAGGAGCTCCTATGGCAACTAAGGTTAGCCACTGATTATCCACCAGGACTAAATGAGCACATTACCATAATGCCGATTCTTAAGGAAAAGGCAGATTTAGTTTAATAACATCAATGCACATTGTAGGAATTTTTAAATTATAATCCAATATAAAGTTATACACATTTTGTTATGTAATGAGTTTACATTGTAATGGATTGTTGTATTTTATACTCTTTGTAGTCAGAGAGGTTTCTGAGTTATGTTTTAATTGCAACTTTGTAAAAAATATTTCAGTTTCAATCAATTGACTATTTGTATATTCATGAGCAGTGATTTTTCATTGTCAGAATTGGTTGGATTAGAACCAATGACTAAGTAGTAATGTCTATTTAAATTTGAATTTTTAATGGTACTCTGTTCTGAAGAAGTCATACTAGTTGATGAAAGCGCTTAACATTGTTTTAATATATATTTTTTTCATTAAATAGTACTGTGGACTCGCAACGTTTGTGCTCTTTTATTTTAATTGTTTTTTATTCAGAGCACTACTGCACCACTTATTTGGACCTTCTTACTGAAGACTCCAGAGTATCATTGTGTGGCAAATGATCAGATGATTCCTGTTTCACCAGTTTCTCCTTTCTATGGGAACTCATTATTCCATCATGCTGCAACATTACCTGTGTTGGACTTTCTACACTAAATCCTTCACTTTGCAGGTATTCTATAACTTCAGTTTCTATCTGTTTAACTTCTACCTTGCTAATCCTCTGTTCTACATTCCCCTTTTGTGTTCTTATTTTTTTGTATTGTGAAGTTTTCCATATTGGCTGCCTTTGCCAGAATTTCTCTTCAAATATATTTGGAGCTGCTTTTTAATATTGATTAGTTGGCTTTTTCCTTTGCATAAATATTGTACAATGTCAGATATTTTTCTTTCCCATGAACATATTTCTTTTTATACCTTTCAAAAATCTCTAGGTTTTTGTGCTTTATATTTGTACACATTTTCTACTGGTTCTTTTTCTAGGTAGCCCACAGTTTCTTTGTCTGTGTAATGTTTTTCAGGGATCTGATTTATTAATGAAAACAAATCTGCATCTGAAGCATTTGATAGTTTTTCTTGTGCAAATATTTTTCTTTCCTATAATTTCTCTCTCAATTTTCTGATATCTTCTATCTGGAAATTCTGGGCTTTTTGTATAATAGTAACAATATATAATCCCTTCCATATCCTCAGTAGTCCTCTCTATCATCTTTGTTTCTCATTTTTTGCCTGTCAGTTTTTGTGGACAACAATTTCCTTCCACAATGTGAGGCCTGGCCTAACCTCATTTTAAGAATGTTTCCATGTCTTGAGGATTCTGCACTGCCATTTTTTATGTGCGCCCAGCTATATCTCTTATTTTGCAACCCACTTCTCTCCTTGATATACGCTGCATAAGATACGATCTGTATATGTGTCATCCTGATGAAATTTTGTGGAAACAGGGCCCACCAAGACAAAATGGATGAACTGAGTTGGAGCAATACTACTCTCCTTTTCGTATTAATTTGATCATCTCTCCATTCAGACCCTTAACTATACAGCAGCATGCTATATAGCATTTCTTACATATTTTAATACTACTTGTGTTTACTTTAATTGTGAAACACAACAGGTTATTCAGCAAAATAAATGTCAGAATGAACATGAGATGCAAAAATTGCAAACTGCCAAACATTGGTCTGTGCTGTAACTATTGTCACTTGTAGCTTTACTTGTAGTTGTTTAATCAGTTTTGTGCTCTCCAATTTATCACTTCAAAAATAATGCTTGAATTTGTATGAGTAGTTCATTTAAGCAACATAATTAAGGTAAAATTATTTAGAAATGAAAAAAATACACTCATAGGCGAATATCACAGACATTTCTAAATCAAGTGTTTGAATTTTACTAAGATAAAAAAATCTCTGTAAGAACTCTTACTCATATGAATAGAACCAATCCTTTGTCATAATGGAGTTAGCTTATTTAACAAGTACAATCTCCTTGACATTTGTTTTCTTTGATCTTGATAAATATGTTTTTTTTACTTTTATTTCAGTTGTTTTCTCATTTCTTGTAGTTTTATTATATTGCAAAAACATTGCTACTGACTACACCTAAGTACTAATAGTTGAAATTCATGTTACATTTAAGAATGTGATGTAACTTAAAAGGTAGAGTTGATTTGGAAATTTTATATATTTTAGATTCTCACTTTAAAAGTCTCCACATTTTATATGTACTAGACATTTCATTTTAAGAAATCTGTAATATATCAAATGGTTAGGCTGCAGTCACAAATAGCATATGACATGATTAAACATCCACCCCCTACGCCTGTCTAGGAAAATTAAATTACAGTTCCCAGAAGAAAAAATCTGAGTCAGTGACAGAGACAGTTCTCTTTAATATATTGCTCTTCTACAGTCATAACTATAAAACTAAATGCAATAACAATGCCTGCGTTCAGCATTTAGCAAAGATTTCTAGACACAAAACAAAATACTTTAGTAAGAAAACATTTGTAGCCAAGATGCAACTATAGACTATGAATTCAGAAAACCTAATTGTTTGACAATGCTGAAGAATATAGACCAAAGCATAAAACCCTTTTTAAAACACAGCATCATATTTTCTTTATGACAGCTTAGTTTTGCTACCACTGGACATTTTGAGAATGATGTAGAACTGCTGAAGCCACAGATGCAATTTCAGCTAGATAGCTGTAGCAGAATTCATAATGTCTGATGTTATATATCTGATGCCAGCCTCCATGCCTAAGATTCTCAGATACAATGTGCAGTATATTTAGTGATGTACCATGCATTGTTCAAATTATCTTATTTCACAAAACAACAATGCTGAAGGCATGTTCTTAGACTATAGTAAAAAAGATGATACATATAAGCTTACACATTTGTATATGCACAAGTATGAATGTACATGAATTCCAAGCACGTCATTAGTATTTTATTTAAGGTTCACTCCAAAGTGGCAAAACATGAAAATGTCATGTAAATTTTGATGTCATAACACTAACTAACCCATTCCTACCTGCACCCATCCCTGCCATACCCTCATAACACTGTGTTTCCATTCCTACCTACACCTATCCCTGCCATACCCTCATACTTTTAGTCTTATGCCTGACAGATAATTCAGATCCACATACAACTAAGGACTGGAACAATTTTGATTAATACCTTCTGTTATACTTGGTGTTGGAGAGGCCTCATTTAGAGTGCTGCATTTATGTAGTAGTAAGATAAGGGCGTTTATGTTTCATATATCATCAATCCCATTAGGCTTTGTACAGGTGAAATAAGCTGGACAAAAATTCACTTGCCAATGCACAGAAAAAAGTATTTTATAGGGCAACACCCCAGCATTACCCCCCCCCCCCACCCATGTTAGGGGAGTTGCAGCTCCACACCCCCTTGTATTTATATACAATTCTATGGTAACATAACTGTGGACAAAAGAGAAGCTCACTCAAAAGGCGATCATTACCAGTGAAGAAATGGGAACTCCATCACTAGTGGTATCTTATGGTGAACTGAGATCAGTGCATCACTAGTTGTATATTATGGTGAACTGAGATCAGTGCATCACTAGTTGTATATTATGGTGAACTGTGATCAGTGTGATCAGCACTAGGGAGATGAACTCAATGAGTATGAACCACGAATGTAGAGCAATGGAGACAAGTTAATCATAAGCATTCAAAAGGAACTTAAGAAAAGGGAAAAAAGAAATAATATTAGGGGGGATTCAGAATGAAGTACAGGCAGACTAAAAGATAGAGTGAGAAAGCAACAAGATAATGATGCAGGGACTGTTAAACTGCTTTTGCAAATTATATTTTTGCATTAAAAAGCATTCCCTGGCAATATTTGAAAAGGCATTTTTTGAAGCAGTGTTTTCTTTCAGAAGGAGGCTGTGCCTCCTGCATCCCTGTGCCTCCTGCATCCCTATGTGGGGGCAATAAGGGCATACAGCAAGTAGCGAAGATATGCAGTAAGTGTTCGAGGCACCAAGGTGTAATTTTGTTGCACTTGATATTGCACAGCAAATTCCTAAATAGTGTTTTAATTATATATGTGAGTTTTGTGTGTGTGTGTGTGTGTGTGTGTGTGTGTGTGTGTGTGTGTGTGTGTGTGTGTGCGTGCGTGTATGGGTCTACTTTTCATTATCAAATTTATGTTTCTCTGAATCTTAGTTAAGCGACCCCAGTATATTGAAAATGCAGTACTCTGAAGGTTGAGTATTTCGAAGGTCAGTTTAGTGAAACAGTGAACGCAATTCTGGTGGTGCAAGATGTAAAACTACACAGTGTGTTTGTACTTTCTCGTCCACCGTTGCAATTCTGTGGCATGCTGGATACACCATTAGGTTTAACAATATTCAGGATTTGGATATGTATTTCAACATTGCTGGTAGCTTTGAAGTGGAGATCACACTACAGTAAGGATAGGGTAATCTGCCCTTGTTACACTGTAGTGCAATCTTGGAGTTGGTATATATAATTTGCAGGGGGTTTGGGCAGGTACATGGCGGCTTGACCCCCCAGCAAAAATGTTAGAGAGTATTTGTTGCTGTGTTTGTGTGTTGTAATTAGCTATTAGTTCGGTGTTTTGTGGTTCAGCAGAGTGAGCTTTTGGACTAGTGCATTTTTGCTAAACTGGGATCACTTAACTTAGATTCAGAGAAACATAAATTCAATAAGGAAAAGTAGACCCACACACACACACACACACATATATATA
Source organism: Protopterus annectens (assembly GCF_019279795.1). Taxonomy (NCBI): domain Eukaryota; kingdom Metazoa; phylum Chordata; order Ceratodontiformes; family Protopteridae; genus Protopterus; species Protopterus annectens. The sequence continues at coordinate 1,054,199,336 of NC_056735.1, forward strand.
TGTGTGTGTGTGTGTGTGTGTGTGTGTGTGTGTGTGTGTATATATATATATATATATATATATATATATATATATATATATATATATATATATATATATATATATATATATATATACACACACACACACACACACACACATATATATATATAGATAGATAGATATAGATATATATTTAGATAGATATAGATAAGGATCAAATAGTGGAAATTGAAAAAGGGTGATTGTGAGGTGGAGCTCAGGGAAGAGTTAAGACAGGCACTGGGTGGCAGTGAAGAGGTACCAAATAGCTAGGTAACTACAGCAGAGCTAGTAAGGGAGATGGCTAGAAAGGTGCTTGGTGTGACATCTGGACAGAGGAAGGAGGATAAGGAGACCTGGTGGTGGAATGAGGAAATGCAGGAGAGTATACAGAGAAAGAGGCTGGCAAAGAAGAAGTGGGATTGTCAAAGAGATGAAGAAAGTAGACATGAGTATAAGGAGATGAGATGCATGGCAAAGAGAGAGGTGGCGAAGGCTAAGGATAAGGCATATGGAGAGTTGTATGAGAGATTGGACACTAAAGAGGGAGAAAAGGACCTGTACAGATTGGCTACACAGAGGGACAGAGCTGGGAAAAATGTGCAGCAGGTAAGGGTGATAAAGGATAATGAGGGAAACATACAAGTGACGAGAGTGTGTTGAGCAGATGGAAAGAGCACTTTGAGGGGCTGATGAATGAAGAGAATGAGAGAGAGAAGGTTGGATGATGTGGGGATAGTGAATCAGGAAGTGCAACAGATTAGCAAGGAGGAAGTAAGGATAGCTATGAAGAGGATGAAGAATGGAAAGGCTGTTGGTCCAGATGACATACCTGTGGAAGCATGGAGGTGTTTAGGAGAAATGGCAGTGGAGTTTTTAACCAGATTGTTTAATGAAATTTTGAAAAGTGAAAAGATGCCTGAGGAGTGGAGAAAAAGTGTTTTGGTACCACTTTTTAAGAATAAGGGTGATGTGCAGAACTGTAGTAACTACAATGGGATAAAACTGATCAGTCACAGCATGAAGTTATGGGAAAGAGTAGTAGAAGCTAGGTTAAGAAGGGAGGTGATGGTTAGTGATCAGCAGTATGGTTTCATGCCAGGAAAGAGCACTACAGATGCAATGTTTGCTCTGAGAGTGTTGATGGAGAAGTATAGAGAAGGTCAGAAGGAGTTGCATTGTGTCTTTGTGGACTTAGGGAAAGCATATGACAGGGTGCCCAGAGAGGAGTTGTGGTATTGTATGAGGAAGTCGGAAGTGGCAGAGAAGTATGTAAGAGTGGTACAGGATATGTACGAGGGTAGTTTGACAGCGGTGAGGTCTGCAGTGGGAGTGACAAATGCATTTAAGGTGGAGGTGGGAATTACATCAAGGATCAGTTCTGAGCCCTTTCTTATTTGCAATGGTGATGGACAGGTTGACAGATGAGATCAGACAGATGTTTGCAGATGACATTGTGATCTGTAGTGAGTAGGGAGCAGGTTGAGGAGACCCTGGAGAGGTGGAGATATGCTCTAGAGAGGAGAGGAATGAAGGTCAGCAAGACTAAGACAGAATATATGTGTGTGAATGAGAGGGAGGCAAGAGGAATGGTGAGGATGCAGGGAGTAGAGTTGGTGAAGGTGGACGAGTTTAAATACTTGGGATCAATAGTTCAGAGTAATGGTGAGTGTGGAAGAGAGGTGAGGAAGAGAGTACAGGCAGAATGGAGAGGGTGGAGAAGAGTGTCGGGAGTGATTTGTAACAGACGAGTACCAATAAGATTGAAAGGGAAGGTCTACAAGAGGGTAGTGAGACTAGCTATGTTATATGGGCTGGAGACAGTGGCGTTGACAAAAAGGCAGGAGTCAGAGCTGGATGTGGCAAAGTTAAAGATGTTAAGCTTTGCACTGGGTGTGATGAGGGTAGACAGGATTAGGAATAAGTATATTAGAGGGTCAGCCCAGGTTGGACGTTTTGGAGACAAAGCCAGAGAGGCAAGATTACACTGGTTTGGACATGTGCTGAGGAAAGATGCTGGGTATATTGGGAAAAGGATGCTAAGGATGAAGCTGCCAGGTAAGAGAAAAATAGGAAGGCCTAAGTTAAGGTTTATGGATGTGGTGAGAGAGGACATGCAGGTGGTTGGTGTGACAGAGAAAGATGCAGAGGACAGGAAGAAATGGAAACAGATGATCCGCTGTGGTGACCCCTAATGGGAGCAGCTGAAAGAAAAAGAAGAAGAAGAAGATAGATATAGATATAAAATGGATAGATTGATAGATAAATACAGACACACACACACACACACACATATGTATATATATATATATATATATGTGTGTGTGTGTGTGTGTGTGTGTGTGTGTGTGTGTGTGTGTGTGTGTGTGTGTGTGTGTGTGTGTGTGTGTGTGTGTGTGTCGAGATATATATATATATATATATATATATATATATAGTGTGCATATGTGTTGCTTTTCCTTGTGCTTCACATCTTACACCCATGTAGGAAAGGAGATTATGCTACATTAGACTCTTAGTCCTTTACTTTAAGACAGCACTGATTGCATTTGTATTTGGGCCATCTAGTAGTTTCTTGTTCCTCATATGACATAGTTTTTGTATGGATGGTAATGGTGGACATAAAGCCTCACACTTTGTATCTTACACCACCCATCATATGAAAGTAATGTATGTATATGAGACAAAACCATCAATCTGTGCCTCGTGGTCTCTAGCTGTAATGTCAGTAATAGCTACCCTTTCTAAGTGCTGTCTGGAAATATCAGTAAGAGTCAATAAGTCTTCATACAGTAGAGTACTTCAGTGCAATATCACCTTCAAAGATTTACCCTGGCACTGACAGTGGCAGCATGCCAGTGAAAGAAAAGGGGCAGCACTTACATGTATACCACCTTACAGTTTCAGGTACTTACTTAAAATATGCAGTTGCAGCAGAGTAACACAACTTTCCCCTACACATGCCACGGTGACAGATTAGAAAGCATTCTTAGTGTTAGCCATCAGTAGCATGGTAAACATAAAGCCCCACAGGGTGCAACACACATCACAACTACTGGCATGCAGCAAGTTGCAGCCACAAGATCCCAGCACCTCTCACTATAGAATGCAACAGATTTTATTTATTCATGTTGCACAAATGTTAATTACATCAAAGCAACAGTATTATGACTTGTTGGATTGGTGTTTCAAAATTCAGATGAGCTACACCTTCCAAATCTGATTGTAGGAATGACCAACTTTAACCGTGCTTTCTAAGCATATTGGGTTTTGCAGCAGGATATATCTTATTTATTATTTTATTTATTTACAATTGTTTACTGGGAAATTCCGACTGGACTCAGGTCCTTTTTCAGTGGAGGCCAGGGGAGAAAAACTCCACAGAATGACATGGTAGATGGTAAACAATAACAGTCAAGGTATGTATACAGTAGAGGTGATCATGACATAGAGAAATACAGGAGCAAATTCAGTACAATTGAGTAGAAGCTCTAATTACAAACACTGAGAAATAAGAAGTAAAACACCGTGCTACAAATTATCTAAACAGTAACCAGATAATAATAATAGACTAAATGAATAACTAAATCCTGGAAGGATTAACAAGCAGTGAGTAATCTTCAATTCAGTTTTATAGTGATAGAGGGGATACTCTATCTAAATCTGGGAAAGGAGAGAAAGGTTGAAGGGGAGGTATTAGTCAGAGTTTGGACAAGGATAAAGCCAGTGTGAATTTAGGTGAGATTTAAGTGGTCTTGAAAAGACTGAAGGAAGGAAGGAAGGGTAGTTAAAACATTACACAAGTAGTTCTAAAGCATTCTAAGATGCATGAGGCGTTTTTTTTTTATTTCATCACAGTGGCTAAAATTTGTCTCATGTCTGGGAAAACAGAAGAATTAAAACAAAAATCCAAAACCTGGAAATGTGGAGATAGGCAGAAACAAGCTGAATGCCAAAAACTTTATTTCAATACAAGTCACAAAGCTTTCATGATTTACCCTTCATCAGTCTGTAATACATAAACCAAAGTACTCGCTTAAATACCTGACAGAGGACTTACCAGTTAGTGTTAATCGCTTTGAAAATTTAGAATGTTATGCCATAAATATAAAATTATTCAGTGCATTCATATGGTTATAGGTAAATACTAGGCTTGCTACCCTTGTGGGCCATTTTAAACATCACCAGTTTCCCTTTTTGTGCTCAGAATAACCTATCCCCTTTGGGTTTAGATTGGCCTTACCCATCCTATGGTTGATAATTATATATTACTCATAATGAGAATAACTGGGATCATACCATAGATAGTTTGAGGAGACCCATGCATGGAATAAAGCATTTAGGAGTTGCCTCTGTCCATTAGTAGTACGGGGATAGCTCAGGGGTAAATTTTCTGTTTCCCATCCACAGATCTAAGTTGCATTTGAAAATGGACAGGGATGAACTTTATTTTATGGGGGTAGGGAGTCTGTTCCATAGCAGCAGTATCCTCTATGAAATAGACCTGTCCCTCCAAACCATTCTAGTGATGTTTCAGAAGAGGTTTAGATCCCTAGACTGAGTATTTTTTATACCGTTTGACTTGCTGATGTGCAGTAAATTCGTTAGTAGTGCGTCAGTATGCCAGACACAGGTCACCTCCTAGCAATCTGTAAGATACTGACTACAGTGACAGGGATTTGAGTTGGTCCAGGTATGACATGTTGTTTAGGCCTTTTATCCTTTTAGTAAGGTACCTCTGTGGGCATTCCAGTTGCAGCATTTGTTCAGACAGATTCATGCCAAAGGGGGCATTATATTCAATGACTGGCCTAAAGAGAGCTGAGTAAAGGGGGGCAGTGACATCCCTAGATCTACACATAATCCCTTTGTTTATAAGCTGTGCAATATAGTACTTTCTAACAACAACGGACACATGTTAGTCAAAAGTTAGAACACTGTCCACATAAGTTCCCAAATCCCGAACAACTGGGTCAACTCTTAGGCGAGTATTGTTAATGTGGTACCTCCCTCAGCTAGATGACATCCAAAAGGATACAATAATTTTTTTTTACACCAAAAGTATGGATTACACATTTACATGTTGATGTGGCTAGAGTTAAATGGACTGAATCAGGACTAGCAGTACATGTGACTTTTTTTTCTTTTTTTTTATTTCAAAGCATTCAACAGTATTTCTGATTCTTAACTCTTAAATAAAATGCTGTTAGTAAAATGAAGTTTATTTTCTGTTGTCTAAAGCAGTAGCTGTCTGACAGAGTTCTGTTAATGCAACAACGTATTCTTTGTTTCTCTGTCAGTTCAAGTGTTACTCATTCAGTTCATACAGCTGTACAGCAGGACCTTCTACAAGGCTCTACTCTAATTTACTTTTACAGGATCTGACTACTAAACACCATGTTTTGTGCACAGAGTGTCCACATGATATCAAAATAACAGCTAATAAGTGCAATAAGACAAACTATATTCGGGTTTGGTTGTACAATATTTCTTAGTCATCCCGAAAAAAAATAGCTTGACCTTAAAAATATTCAAATATTTGTTATATAGATGGGCAAAACTAATAAGAATAAATAATCATTCATGATTAATAAGTTCCATATCCAAATGTTTGCGTACATTTAAGTGCTACTGCAAAACTGCTCTTGCTTTTTCACAGAAACGGAGCATTGCAATATCTAAGCCATATAAATAGCTTGTCTTTTAAGTATGTCTTATGACTGCACTCTACTCCTGTTAGACCATTGTATCTTTTAAATCAAATTGGTCTCTTAATTTAATACAATGTATTAATAAAGTTAAATTAAAGGGCAGTGTTTTAACTAAGCCAAATTAAAATTTCAGAAAGTGTAGGACAAAACCATAATGGACCAATATAAATAATCCCAAAATGTATATCAGAAAAGGCTGCATATTACATTACAGAAAACTTCAGACATTTACACCTTAAAAAACATATAAAAAGATTTGCAGGAAACAAAGAATCTACATGGAGGTAACCCCCCCCCCTTTGCACCTCATGTAGATCACTGCACCGAATTCCCTACATCCAGTACTTACATATTCCAACTCCAGTATCAAGTCATCTCCGAGGCTGATCATACAATACTTTTTCTGACTTCTCCTCAAAATGTTGAAACCTTAGAGTAAACAGAATAACTATTTGCAATGTGGGAGATGCTGAACCTCAAATTAGAGGATGGATTGAGTCTTACACCTCTGCTCATAAAACTATTTTGGGGGTTCACGTTCAGGTGACAGCAGACATTCACAGATTTTTTTCTTTCATTGATCTATTACCCATGACCTGTATATGGAAATGAATGCAGAGTGAAGAAGTGGACTTATGAGTTGTCATGGTAGCAAACAGGAAATGCTTAATCAAACTTTATTGTAAACACTTTTAAGTGTTATTGGATTAATTGCAGTCTTTATTTTATTCAGCTTTGTTTTTGTATCACATATCTTAATCCTTGTGGAAGTAGTAAAACCTTTGGAAGTATTGTCTAATCTAATTCCCATTTATTTCAATGCATATTGTTTACTCTCGGCTGCAATTAAGTTTTCAGTGCAAACATTTGGTAGTCTCATTAGCCATTTTATCACTAGTTCCTTAAGATGCCACTTGAAAAGATAAAAGAAGTGTGTTTTCCTTTTTTCTGATTTGCACTTAAAGGAAAGCTCCACATTAGAACTAAAAAATCTATTTTTTCACTCATCTTTTTTTCTGAGCTATTTTAACATCTCAAAAACCACTCTGCTTCTTATAGAATTAGGTAATTAGGTTTTCTGCAAAAAATGACACATTGATGTGATCTTGTTCAAGACTTTCTCTTTCCCATATTCCATTTCAGATCTGCTTTATATGAGTCATGTTAGACATACGGATGTAGTGGTGTATTCCCATGCCGTTGACATATAATGGGATTAGTTTTAGTCACTGTTATTTTGTATACCTTCTGTAACAGGACTGCTTCATTTTTTCCTGGAACGACCCTCATTTCTTTATGTCTGAGAGTCTGTTTAACACTAAACTAAGGAATTTTATAGCTGCCACCTATAAAGTAGCTAAATTGCGAACTTTGCTCAAAGTATCCTTTTGTAGTCTAAGATGAATTGACAGTCCCCTCCACCCACACTATCTCTAAAGTGTCAAAACTGTCATTGCACTTTGAGATCTTTGCAGTTTCATGTGTGAGAGCCTCTACTGGAAAGGAAGGGATTTGAGAATAATTCAGTTCCCTAGTGCCTGAAGTGGAAATGTATGTATTTATTTATTTATTTACCTGACTGTTGTAAAAAATGCTTTATTTTCATTTGTTTTATAACCAGTGTCATTATTTTTTCCTCTTATTAAGAAAGTCTACAACAAAATACAACCAACTTTCTATTAACTTTAGATAACTACTTTTTCCTGAAGCACTATCTTCTAGCATTATATTTTCTATCTTTTTTTTTTCTTTTGTTATTCTGCTCATGTATTGATTTGTTGATGTGCAGGGAAAACATTTTTCTACAAATCTGACTCCTTGATAATGACTGTAAAATAAAGGGACTGGAAAATAATTTTATTCCCAAATCTCTGCAGTGCGAAACTTTTTTTTTTTGGGGGGGGTGAATATTGTAGGCAATTCTTTATTAGTTGCATTTGTTTTTTAACTGTTATAGTCCTTTTCTCCTTACTATTCTGTTAGGTAATTCTGCAGCCAGATATTATCTTTATTTTCCTTACCTTTGGATAACTTATTTATTTATTTACTTATTTTATTTTTTCTTTCTTTCTATCCTTCTTTATTTGTTTATTTATTTATTTTTGCAGCACATATGTCTTCTAGCATTATCTTTTTTTCTGTTTTAATGTTATTCTGCTCCTTAATTGATTTGTTAATGAACGACACAATTGTTCTTAATCAGAACTGACTCAGGACACAAGTATTACTTATGCTCTGGACTCTGTAAAACTGTGTACTTTTGCAGGAAACTATACTTCTGAGGGTTACAACCATCAAGGAATTGAGGCATGCGGCAGTACCTGAGAAGGTGAACTACAGATTTATCTGTGTCTGTAGTATGTCAGCAGGCAGAGACAAATTCCTCTGCAAAGTATGTGAGAAGTTAAACTTAAAAAATTGTGGGTGTGCTTCCCCTTCCTTTGATTCCAAGGGAAAGAGATGAATGTTTTATAAAGTTCAAGCAGGTTTCTGGTACCTGCACAATACTAGAACCATATTGTATGGAGAAAAACAACTTAAGAATTGAGTTAAATTGCATGAGAAGTTGGAATTGTCCTTTAATGAGTCCATTCATGGTAGTCATTTTAAATTTTTATTTTTTCATCCAAAAAGCTGAACTATAACATTCAGTATAATATTAAATGTAACATTTGAAATGTGACATTAAATCATGACTGGTGTCATGGTTAGCATTCAGATATTGTGATTCAATGTTAATATCAAATGTGCTTCTCACTTCACATTTTTCAACTCACATACCTATTCAAAATGTAAAATTGAAGAACACTGGTCATCATCTTCTTTCGGCTGTTCCCATTAGGGGTCGCCACAGTGGATCATCTATTTCCATTTCTTCCTGTCCACTGCATCTTACACTTCACACCAACTACCTGCATGTCCTCTCAAACCACATCATAAACCTTATCTTAGGCCTTCCTCTTTTCCTGTTACCTGGTAGCTTCATCCTTAGCATCTTTTTCCCAATATACTCAACATCCCTCCTCAGCACATGTCCAAACCAACGTAATCTTGCCTCTCTGGCTTTGCCTCCAAACCTTCCAACCTGGGCTGACCCTCTAATATACTTATTCCTAATCCTGCCCACCCTCGTCACACCCAGTGCAAATCTTAACATCTTTAACTCTGCCACATCCAGCTCTAACTCCTTACTGCTTTTTTGTCAATGCCACTGTCTCCAACCCATATAACATAGCTGGTCTCACTACCCTCTTGTAGACCTTCCCTTTCACTCTTAACGGTACTCGTCTGTCACAAATCACTCCTGACACTCTTCGCCACCCACTCGATCCTGCCTGTACTCTCTTATTTTATTTTATTTATTTATTTGCAATTTGATTACCGGGGAAGTCCACTGGGCCGAATTGACCCATTTTCAGAGGAAGCCCGGGGAGAAAATCTCCAAGATGCATTATACAATTTAGATACAAATTATAGTTAATATTAAAGATCTTATGTAGAATAGTTACTCATAAATGCATTCAATATCATGCATAGTTAACAAATTCATTAAGCTTGAAGGTAGGGATCATACAGTTTCATTTGAGGAAAACAGATGTGGGTTAGGTGGGTTAGGTGTGGAAACAGTTTACATACAAACATTTTTAAGAAAATGTAAATACGCTTTACATAGGTTCATAGGTTCATAGGGTGGTGCTAGGCTATTGGCCCTAGGGCTTATAGAAGCCGAGCCAAAAAGGTACCCTGGCTTTTGCCACCCAGGAAAATTATTTTCCTGTGCCCCTGTCGAGCAGAGCCACAGAGGTGATCCCCGGGGTGAATTTCTTATTTCCCATTCAATCACCCAGATTTTTCTTGAAGAGTGCTAATGAGGAGCTTTGTTTTATATAGAAGGGTAGTTTGTTCCAGAGTATGGGAAGTCTCTGGGACAGGAATCTATCCCCCCAGCATGTTCTGTTTATTGTGGTGACAAGGTTTAGGTCCCTAGAGCATGTAGCTCAGAGGGATTGGGATTTCATTAAGTTGAGCATGTCCAACAGCTCTGGGTTTGACATAGCTTTGTATGTTAGGCAGAGATCGCCTCAGAGTAGGCGATATGTGACAGAGTAAAGCTGAAGTTTTTTGAGACGCTCTGAGTACGGCATCTGTTTGAGGCCAGTAATCCTCTTTGTGAGGTTTTTCTGCGGCCTTTCCAGTTGTTGTAGATGTCTTGTGAGGTACATACCAAAATGGGCATTGTACTCTATAGTGGGTCTAATGAGTGACGAGTAGAGGGGAACAATGACCTCTTTTTTCCTGGATGAGAAACCTTTTGTGATGAGGTGTGCCACATAGAAGGATTCCCTGACTACTGTGGCAATGTGATTATGAAAGGAAAGACTACTGTCAACCTGTGTCCCAAGGTTTCCTATCACACTTTTGGTGTTAAGTAGACTATCACCTATGTGAAAGCTCATGAGTACAGAGTTTTTACCAAAGGGGATGACAATGCACTTTTTGGCATTGAGCTTGAGGCCATGGCTTTGACACCAGGCATCTGTCTCAGTGAGGCCCTTTGCAGGATGTCCACCTTGTTAGGAGTTTCAATTATGGATCCTAGTTTGCAGTCATCTGCGAACTTCGTTAGCCAAAGACCTTCTGTGTTAGCTTGTACTTCAGAAAAGTAGATACCAAACAGGAGAGGACCCAGGACTGAACCCTGTGGTACTCCACTTGTCACTAGTCAGAAGTCGGATTTGGAGTCTGCTACTTTCACAGTGTGGGTTCTCTCAGTGAGCCAGTTGGCAACCCATTTTGTGACATAGGGATTTATGCCTAGTTTAGTGAGTTTACCTATAATTCCAGAGTGGGGTTTGGTGTCAAAAGCCTTGGCAAGATCTAAATAGGCTGTGTGAACAACCTTACCCTCGTCTACGGCTTTGGTGACTGCTTCAAAGAAGTCTATCAGGTTTAGGAGACATGATCTGCCTTTTACAAACCCGAACTGGCTGGAACATACATACATCAATAGTAGAATGCTATTTACAATATTTACAAGGTTGGGCTGTGTAAGGGTAGCTGTAGGAGGTGAGAGCTTAGAGAGAAGCTATAGAAATTGTTGAGAGCTTAGATAGGCTCATAGGAAGATAACTATGAGAGTTGTAGAGCTTGGGAACCAGAGCGAGAACCCCTTTGGATTAGATTTGGTGAAGGCAGGTACATTTCCATTTAGTGGACAGGTGTTTGAATAGTTGGGTTTTGAAGTTTTCTGAGTTTGGTATGGCTCTTAGTGTGGAGGGAAGGGAATTCTATTTTTTGCCTAGTGAGAAAGATAGGAGATGTTGGCCAGCAGGAAGTTTAGGTTTATGGATAGTAATTAAGTTCTGATTTTCAGATCTGAGAGCTCTGATGGGTGTATAAGGGGGAAGAATGTTAGAGTGGGACATTTTGTTGGGTGAAATATGAGTCTATGTGCAGTAGTGAGTTGGAGATAGTCTAGGTAGTTTGGGAGTTCAAGCCAATTCAGGGATTGTAGGGTTAGGCAGTGATGGGTGGTATTTTTAGATTTAGAGGCAAATTTAGAGATTTTGTTGCAGCTGTTTTCTAGTTTAGAGGTGATAGAGGAGGACAGGTTAGTTAGGAGAGGGGGTCCATATAATAAGGAAGGAAGAAGATAAGTTGAGGCCCGAGTTTGCCTGGTAGAGTTGGAGAGAAAGCAATTATTCCTATACAGCATACCTAGCTTTTGGTGAGTTTTCTTAATATTTTGTTGAATATGAATATCAAACTTGAGGTGTTCATCAGCAGTAATGCCAAGTAGTTTGGCAGAGGGGACTACTTCTATAGGTGAGTTGGTTTGACTATAGACTTTGAAGTTGTTTTTATCATAGGAGAGGGTCTTTGTGGGAGGAAATAGTCGAATCTTTGATTTATTTGCATTGAGAGAGAGTGGTGGTTTTGACGCATCCAGTTTTCAGTTGTTGAAAAGGCAGTTTAGGTTTTAGTCAGCAATTCAGAGAGGTTTGAGGCAGAGCAGGCTAAGGTTGAATTATCTGCATATTGAATGATTTTTAGCATCAGGAATAGCAGTGTGAAAGTTATTGATGAAGATGTTAAAAAGCATTTGCCCAAGGATGGATCCTTGTGGTACGCCAGTTGGGGTAGTAGGAAGGAAGAGATGGAATTCTTCCATTTTACTGCCTGTGATCTTTCTGATAGATAGCTGGAGAACCAGGATAAAGCATTATGTGAGATATTAAGGTTTGAGAGATGACAGAGAAGGTCCTTGTGGGAAACAGTATCAAAGGCTTTAGACAGATCAAGTAAAACAGTAGAAACTAAGTGGCCTGAATCTCGGGCTTGATTGACAGTTTCTAGGAAAGAGAGTAGAGCAGTTATTGTGCTATGGTTGGACGGAAGCCATGCTGGGTAGGAGTGAGAAGATTGCTTTGGGCCAGGAAAGGCATAAGTTGGAAGTGGATGCATTTTTCTAGGATTTTGGAGATTGGTGAGAGCAAAGCAATGGGGCGAAAGTTTGAGATGCTGGTATTTTTGCCAACTTTATGAAGAGGAAGAATATAAGCTGAGCGCCAGAGTTTGGGGATGTATGATTCTTTTATGGATTAGTTGATAATGATGCTGATTGGGAGTGCAATGCCATCAGCAGCACATTTTAGGAAGGAAGAGGGAATATTGTTGGGAGCGTTAGAGCATGGTTTAAGTTTGGACAAAAGTTTTTTTATAAAGTTAGTGGAGATGGGTTTGACTTCAAACAGATGAGGTGAGTTAGAAGGGGGAGAGTGTAGAGCAGTTGAGTTATTATTGGGAAATGTCTTGATGAGGGTAGTAATAGTGTCTATGAAAAATGAGTTAAATTCAGAGCCTAGTTCAAGATCAGATTTACTTGGGTCAGGACAGGGATTATTCTTGGAGCCTAGATTGAGGAGTGAGTTTACTGAGTTCCAGAATTTTTGGGGGGTTTTATTGTTATTGGACTGAAGTTTGATATAGTAGGATTTTTTTGTCTTTGGTGATTAGTCGTTTTGCACAGTTGCAGAGCTGTTTATATTGGAGCAAAGTATTGTCCAGTTTGTTTTGGTAAAGCTTCCATAGTTTGTCTCTGTGGTGCATAATCTGTTTTGTCTCTTTGGATAGCCAAGGAGCAGTTTTAGTTTTTATCCTTTTGTTTCTTAGTGAGGCTAGTGAGTTTAAAGTATCAAGGAAGACAGAGTTAAAGTATTCTATAGCCTTTTCAAGAGGAAGTATGTTTAGAATTTGCCAGTTAATTTGTTTGAAAGTATTTGAGAAAGTAGTTGGGTTGTAGCTACTGAGGTTATGAGTTTGAATGTACTGATGCTGGTGTGGGGAGAAACTAGTTGAGTGATGCATGAAGGCTGGGAGGTGGTCGCCAAAGGTATCAGGAATTGTGCCAGAATTGATTATTTTATTTGGATCTGAGACTAGGATCCAATCTATAGTGGATCCGGGAGGGTTTATTTTGCTAGGTCGAGTGATGGAGAGGATTATTTGAGTGAAGTTATAGAGGTTAATAGATGGGGAGGGAGAGGGGCAATTGATTTTATTCCAGTCAATATTCACATCACCAAGGATATAAGTTTCATAGTTAATTTCAGTAGATGACCATAAGAGAATATTTTCGAGTGTAGAGATATTGTGATCAGGTGAGATATATAGGGCAATGATGCAGATATTTTTATGTTTATTTAGTTTTAGAATTCCAGCAGTTAGTTCAGTATTCTGGAATTGAGGAATTGGAATTTGGAGGGGAATTAAGGTAAGAAGGTTGGAGTAGACTAGGGCAGTGTCTCATTTCTGAAACAATTTAATTCTGGGGACAGAATCTCAGAGTCGGAGATAAAGGGCTTGAGCCAGGTTTCAGAGAGTTTCAGGCTAAGATATCTGGTTGGTTATGGCTTAACCAAGCTTGAAATTGATGTACTTTGTTGTTTAGACTTTGTGCATCAATTGTAAAAATCTTTGGGGTGTTGAGATAGGAGGAAGAGGGTAAGGGATGAGTGTTGTTAATAAAGGATGTAGGACCAGGGTTAGGATGGATATCACCAGCTTGGACTAGGTTGTTAAAGGAGATATCCTTTAGCCATATTGGTCTGCCAGGCATGGAATTTTGGTAGATTGTAGATTGGAGCAGGTGACAGTATCTTGACTTTAGAGGAGAAGAGTTTAGGGTGGAATAGGTGCAGAGGGTTGGACTGAATGAGAGAAGAGGAGATAGAGTAAAAATGAGAGTAAGAGTGAGGGGGAAGGTGGGTTTGTATGGTAGTGGTCTTTGTAGGTGGTATTGGACAAGCATAAGTGGAATATGAGGTAGCATAGTATAAGGAAAATAGAAACAGAAAGAGGAGGCTGTGGGATTGGAGGGTGTGATAACTTGAGGAGTGCATGTTGGAGCAAAGAGAGACTGGTATGAGTGGTTAGGAAAATAGAGAAGGCTATGAAGAAGAAAGGGTTTAAAAAGTGATGGAGGTATTCTAGAGATTTAAGGAAAGAGGAGGGGACTATAATTATTAGGTGGAGTACAGATTACAGAGTTTAAGAAGGATGGCTATAGGTGGGAGGAGTAATGAGGGGGAGCTGGTATTGGGTAATTAGGCTGAGAGGGTGGGGTAAGATAGGAATAAAGCTAGGAGTACTGGGGGTGTGTGGGAATTGGGGGCAGGGTAGGGGAGCAGAGTGAGCCCGTAGGGCGAATGGAGCGGGAAAGAAAACTAGAGGTGAGTATGGCAGAAAAAGTATCAGCAAAGAGCAGTTTAAAGGCTGTAGTTGGAAGGTATGAGCTAAATATTTCCAGCCAGAAAATAAAGGCTGCCTTTACAGAGGGTGATTTAGCAGGGGGAGAAGATATTTACAGTCTAAGGATATTAACTCATAACGAACTGTTTGTGAAAAAATAAAACTTGTTGGGATTATACAGAATATCTAGGATTTATATTGGTAGATGCTGCCACCTAATGGTAGAAGGAGACAGCAAACAGCAGGGATAGTTGGACCAGTCTTAGGTTTAAATATATTCTAGGGTAGTGATAACAGGAGGGGGAGAGGGCAAACGGTCTGCGGTAGGCTGCTAGAACGCACACATGGGAGGGCAGATTAACTCTATAGATAGTACATCAAGTCTACATTTAATTAGTGTTAAGCAACATACATTTACACAATCTTGCTGGGGGAGGGTCTTCTCAGCAGTATTTTTCTAAGTACCAGGCAAGCTGGCCGATTCAGGGTGTCTTCAGGTGATGGCCGGAGGTATTCCTTTTGTGTTTAAAGCAGGGAGGGAGCACCCGGGATGGATTACTGTAGAGGAGAGGGAGACAACACTGAGCTATTTAATATTGCAGATGTAGAGGGGAAAGGTAGAAGGTAAGGGATGTTTAGAGGAGGAGGGAGGGTGTAACAAAGCAAAGTAGTAGAGAGAGGCTAGGTTAGATGAGGCTAGAGCAAGTATGTAGAGGAAGATTAGGTTTAGGGGATTAACAATGGAAAGCAGCAGACATTATGCTATGAACAATACAAGTTAGGCAATATAGGCGCCATTAAATAGAACAAAACATTCATTCAGCAGTTCAGCATGCTATCAGTGACCCTAGTCTGCTTGAGAGGACAGGGTTATACAGCAGTAGAGCCAAATATAAGAAGCAGAAAGCAAGGGGTAAATGATAAAGTAATACTATAAAATCTCTAAGCAGTGCAATATATAGTGCTCAACAGACTAACACAGCAAACTACGATATGTTCATGCTGTGCAATAACTTGTGCTGAACAGTTTTCAAAACACCTCTTCACCTCTCTTCCACACTCACCATTACTCTGAACTATTGATCCCAAGTACTTAAACTCATCCACCTTTGCCACCTCTACTCCTTGCATCCTCATCATTCCTCTAGTCTCCCTCTCATTCACACACATATATTCTGTCTTAGTCCTGCTGACCTTCATTCCTCTTCTCTCTAGAACATATCTCCATCACTCCAGGGTCTCCTTCACATGTTCCCACTGGTATGGATAAAAAATTAGTTGTGTGGATGTGGGGCCAGGTGGTGCATACATAGCATTCATGTCCTGTTTTCTGAGAAAGGTTCTGTGTAGCAAAGAGCTCAAAGACAGCATTATAAACAACAGAATAACTGTATATCCATATTCATGACACCACCTAATAGTACATTTAGAATTATTACAACATATGCAAAAGGTAAAATGTGTGATTACTAATATGCTCATTCAGTCCAGTTTCATAGATTATTACTCAGTTCATATACTAATAGATGCATGATGGCTGAGACTGTCTGTGTGCCTTCCATTATTCAGTTTATATAAAAGCAGAGTGGTGGTCTAAGGTGCAAGGCAAAATGACTATGTCAGCTGTAGTGTCATTTCAGTACTGAATATATTACACAACTGGAAGGCTTAAGCCTCATATTAGCTAGTGATATATACACCTGATACTATGTTAGCCATCAAAAGAAGAATGTAAGTTAGGCTATGCTGCCCAAATAGTATAGTTAACCTCCCCTAGCATGTCAAAAGTTAGGCAAGAGAGCCATAAGTGCTTATTAACTCTACGATCATGCTGTCCAATCATGATACACTTTCTGGTTGCCACTTACTCGAAAAGCAAAGTGCTCTAACTTCCACAACTCAGTCTCACATAAGTACTTAGCTCTTCCAACACCCTGTTTTACAAAACTGTATAGCTGTACCAGAACCCTGCCTCTAATCCTAAAAATTCTTCTTGCTCCCTAAACCTAAAATCCCCCTTCCTCTCCCTAACCCTAAAACTCCTTTCTTGCTCCCTAACTTTAAGACTCCCTTCCCAGTCCCTAAACTTAAAATCTAACTCCCTCTTCTTAATCCTAATCCTAAAACTTGTTGCATAACCCTATAATTCCCATCCCAGTCCTTACACACTCTACCCCTAAAATTCCACTCCCGCTCCTTAAATTTAAAATCCCCCCACCTGCTCCCTAAGCCTAAAACTCTCTTCCTGACCATTGCACAAATCTACACTACCACCCCATCCTAATCCCCCACCACAGTTGCCACACATACCTTTGTCAAACTCATCTAATATGTTTCAGTAACTGCAATAGCTGCTTGGCTAAACTTAAATTTAAGTTCAAGCATGAGGTGAGCGGCAGCAGCCTACCTGAGCCACATGATGCTCAAGTCTCTGGCTTTGAGGCAGTAAGTCAAGCACTTGGAGAACACCTGTGTCAAAAGCATACCTTTAATTTAGATTTTTTTTCTGCAATTTTCTGTCAGTAATTCATGTGTTCAAAAAATACTGTTATTATACAACATGTTAATGATTCAAGTGAATGTTTTCTGGAAATGAATCATACTTCAGTGTTAAAAGCTTTTAAAAAATATGAATTTTCACAAGAACAGCAATGTTTTCCTTTACACTATTTAATTCATTGGTTATGTTTTGATTGCTTACCGGGTAAGTAAACTGATGCTTCTCAGACCATTTTCACTTCTATGGTCACAACCCAGCCTACAATGGAAGGATAAATTCAAAAATTAAAAAAAATATATAGGAAAGGAGTTCAAAGGGCAAACTCACACAGTCAAATAAAGAAAATAGAAATGGATTACCCAGAGAGTGACCAGAAGTCAGGATGAAAACAGAATAAGAAGGCAGACATCATGACCACTTATCCACTGTGCTGCCAAACCTCCCTAAACCATAAACATACAATGTTGGCAGTGAAAGCAATGCATCGATCAACACAGCAGGATTACTAGATGCTTGTTACAGTACTAATATCTGTCTCACAATATTTTATCACTCCAGTTGATTTTAAGGTACAAACTGGTTGAACTTAGATTTCCCCAAACTTTACATAGTTCCAGATTTGATGTTCAGGTTGAATCCATCGACATCAGCAGATATTGGAGGACATGACAGTGCAGACCTTATACAAATGTTTTGAAGTTGTGCCCCCGGATGACTTCAGCATAATGAAGTGAAGTTCATAAAGTCATAATCTGAAGAAAGTGTCCAAATATTTCTTCCATCCCCAAGGTTTACCTTTACTAACTGCCCTGCTGTCTTAGGTAACCTGCATGTAAAATGGAGATTTACTTTATCTACAAATGTTGACCTTCTAGTTTTGGAATTCCCAGGTAGTGAACAGAAGATGAATGGGAGAATGTCTACAGTTATGAGTAGGGACTATTAATAATATTTGTATTTTTATTTGTTACCTAACCATTGAAAAACGCTCTCATTATTTAAAGGGCAAACAATTATAATTTAGCAGTGGTGAATCTGTACTTTGCATTTTCAGGTTGATGACATTCTTAAATTGTTACCATCAGTAAGAGCAGGATGGCTTGATGGAGATGGACTGTCTTTCTCCTTATTACTTGTGTGTCTCCTAATAAGGTAGGTTAACAAGTGATGTAAATGCTTATACAACCCTCTCTTTGCATGTGTGTGTGTGTGTGTGTGTGTGAGTGTACTTGTGTGTGCATGTCTGTGCTTTTGTGTGCATGTGCGTGCGCGTGCGCGTGTGTGTGTGTGTGTGTGTGTGTGTGTGTGTGTGTGTGTGTGTGTGTGTGTGTGCGTGCATGTGTGTGTGCATGTCTGCAGATGAATGTGCATGTGCATGTGTGTGTGTGAGCATGTGTGTGTGTGTGTGTGTGTGTGTGTGTGTGTGTGTGTGTGTGTGTGTGTGTGTGTGTGTGTGTGCGTGTGTGTGTGTGTGTGTGTGTGTGTGTGTGTGTGTGTGTGTGTGTGTGTGTGTGTGTGTGTGTGCGCATTTGTGTGCATGTACACACGTGTGAGTGTTTGTGTACTTGTGTGGCTGTGGATATCTGTGCAAGTGCATTTCTGTGTGGATGTGCATTGTGCATGTGTGTGCATGTGTGTGTGTGAGTGTTAGTGCCTGTGTGTGTGTGTGTGTGTGTGTGTGTGTGTGTGTGTGTGTGTGTGTGTGTGTGTGTGTGTGTGTGTGTGTCTGCGTGTGTGAAAACATGCATGAGGAGCTTAAAATGGAACAATGTTTGTAAGACATGGACTAATTCCATAATACATAGCCATGCAGTATGAGATCCTTGACCTCCTCTTCCAGCTCTCAGTTCTCATCAATGGAAGGTACCATCTGACAAGATAAATATCCATATAATGCGAATGACAGCAAAACCATTAGGACCAAGTCTGATGAGGATCAAAATGTGAGATAAGAAATAGGCTAAGCCAGCAGGATATAGTTCTGCACTTATTGTGGTTTGGGTAATACGCATAGATGTCCAAGTTAATAAACTGGTAGAAAGTTTTTAGAATTACAGTGTAGAATAACTTATAGCACCTAGCTCACATGTGCTATATTATTCAAGTAAGGTAAATGATGACACTAACGTTTTTACCAGTAATCTCGAGGGTTTAGCTTACTTTTTCGATTTAGATCTTAAGGGTCTGGCTGAATGTCAGTGTTGCACCTTTCATCCATTTAATGTGCTTAACTTCCATTATATCTGATGATTACTTACAGCTTATAGCATTATTCTCATCAGTATGCTTATTTCCCAAGGGCTGATGAGTGTGCTAAACAGCTCAGATTCAGTTTCCCTTGTAATGTGCAGCCCTTGAATATCCCCAAAGAATGTCCAGATAATGGTTTCAATTGACAGCTGCAATTCTTACCTTTAGGGATTTCTCAGGTCATCTGGAATACTGTATCACATAGAAAAAAGCATTCTGTGTTGAATAGCTTATTCTACATTTTTGTGCCTTATGAGATCAAGAGAAATTAAACATGTCTAAAAATATCGAAAACCACCGCAAATTCAAAAGCCAAGAACTCGACTTAGGCCAGTCCAATACGTAAAAAACATGAAAAACAACAAATTTTATTAAGCCACTGTAAAAGCTTTTCGTTAGTACCTTGCACTAACTTCTTCAGACAAGCAAAACATTCACACCATTACAAGTGAGTTTAAATACCAGCATTGAAATACTTAACCACGCCCCTTGCTCTCCCTTTAGCTCCTTAAAGGTACAGATCACAGCTAACTAAGGTGCATTTGCAATTCTCTATTAACATAATAAAAAATTCATACACCGAGACTGTGATAATAACAGGCTTTGAAATTGAAAGAAAAAAAAAACAAATATTTTGATTATTAAACTATATAAAGTAGATAAATATGTAAAATATATAAAATAACATAAAATAAAGATGTTGAACATCGTTATTTTTATGTTTTTATGTTATTTTCTGTTATTTTATATATTTTACATATTTATCTACTTTATACAGTTTAATATTATTTTGTTTATTTTTGTTTCATTTAGAACATAATTGGAAAGATTAATCACTAAGTCCAACTCACAGGTCGCAATAACTTCTTCTGGAACTCCAGCCTCTCTTCTGTCAACTTGCGTTTCTTCCTCCTCGATTGAGGGCTCCATGCTTGCTTCTGAAACGCTCGGAAGGGCAATGGAAAAGGACAAAACGGAGTCGTAACATCTGACATTGTCACCATCTCCTGTATCGGTTTCTCCTTCCTGCAAACATCCTGGACAATGGAAATGTCTCTATTTTCACCTCGTTAGCCTTCTCCTGTACTTTCTGTAGACCCAAAAGCATGTCCGTTCACATCAATGCTCTCCTCTCTCTCACTGACATTGGGTGTATCAGCTGACATAGTAGGAAGTGAGGTTGCCGCTCATGATTGGTTGATGTTTGTGGGTTGGCTGGAATCTCTGCCTCTCATTGGTTCCCGTGGCCACGAGAAGACATTCCTCTTTTGGAAGTCCAAAACATCTCTCTCAAGTTTCTTCTTTTTCGCCAGCATTAATTTGTTTTCAAGTAGTGCTAAGTGTGTACTTAGTTCTAACAAAAACTCATTCATTTTGATCACTGAAAGGGCAGTCACTAGTTCTTGCTGTATCCTAGTTGCTTCATCCATAAGCCCTCTCTCAATGTCCATATACTGCTCAATGAGCAACCGCATATAACCACAGCTTGTTTCAATATTCAGTTGCTCCCATTTAATTAGCAACTCTGGATATTTGTTGCCAAAAAGAGCAGCACCAAGGATATTTGAAGAGAAATACATGCAAAGGAATCAGGACATGGAAAACTTTACAGTACAAAAAAAAAAGAAAACAAAGAGGAAAAGTAAAAAGAGAGATAAGTAATAGAGAAGTTAAAGAAATAGAAACTGAGGTTATGGAGTATATGCAAAGTGAAGGATTCAGTGTAGAAATCTAATTCAGAAAGCACCACAACAAGATAGAGCAATGGATATCCAAATTAAGGGGAAACCATTGGAACAGGAAACAATTGGTCAGGTGCCATATGAACATATTTTGGAACCTTCCACAGGAAACCAGTATAAATGTTCACTTGAAGCTGGACAGCAAGGGAAGGAACAGGAAACTGTGGAAACTCTGACACAGTTAATGTTGACAAGTGATAGGCCAGTGAGTTCCCATATGACAGAGCAATGGATGGCACAGGATGAAATTGAACAGAAGGTGCCACAGGAAGATGCTATAGAACTTTTTATAGAATGTCCACAGGAAATGGAGAACAAAAATGTGCCATCAGTTTAGAAGAAAATGAGCTAAGAGAAGAGTTGCTTGATTTAATAGACATAGATAGACATATTAAGATCAATGAAAGAAATAGACTGCAGAAGGTCAATAAAACACAAAAAGTCAGAAATTTGATAAAACAAATGAACACAGTAATTAGGACTGTCCATAGAAATCCATGCAATATAACAGAAGTAAACAGGATATATTACTGTGAAGCTAAATTAATAACTGATAAAGTTCTACCACAAGACCACAGGGTAGTGAGGGAAAAGAAGGGGAGAAATTGAATACCATCATGGAAGTATCAAGTGGAGAAAACTATAAAACAATTAAAACAAAAAGTGTCACTGTTAGAAGAATATAGAATAGGGAACAGATCAATAAAAATACTAAGAAAGATAGATGTGATAGCAATGCACGGTACTAGAACAGACCAGGATCTATCCTGCACTATTGCACATAAACTAAAAATCTCAGTACATGCAGAAAAACGTAGAAGATATACAAATGAATACAAAGGAAAAGTACAAAATAAGCAATTTATTGATGACCCAAAAAGCTTTATAGGGAATTGTGAAGCAAGGTAAAAGGAATTGAAAGACTGCCAAAAATGAAGAAATAGATACATTTGGAAAAGTATCTATGAAGATCTTGTGGAACATAACAAAGATGCTGAATGGATAGCAAAGTAAAAGAAAGAATAAGAAGTTTAAATGTACAAGATATGAAATGGGATGAAGTAACAAACACAGAGATTGAAACAAAGCTAAGAAAAGTCTCTAACTGGAAAATCCCCTGCCCAGATGCATTACCTAACTTTTGTTTAAAAGTATTAACATCTGTGCATGAAGATTTAGCCATGAGTAAGAACTATTTGTATCCGCACCCCAAATATATGCCAACCTGGCTATCAATAGGAAGAACAATGCTCCTAATTAAGTGTGAACCTCAAGCTACCCTAAAAATTATAGACCAATAACTTTCCTTCTGATGATGTAGAAACTATACATGGGAATTGATGCCAACAGAGTTTATAGTCATTTAGAAGAAAACTCACTTATGGCAATAGAACAAAAGGGTAATGAAACAAAGTCATATGGAACAAAGGATCATTTGTTGTTAGTCATAGTGGAGAATTGTAAAAAAGGGGGAAGAATCTAAGTATGGCATGGATTGACTACAAAAATGCATTTGATAGTATCCCACATTCATGAATAAAAGAGTGCTTAAAAATGTATAAGATACACCCTACACTGATTGATTACATTACAGTGACCATGAAACAATGGTAGGCCACTTTGCAGTCAAGCTATGATAAAGGCAAATTATTATCGCAGGGATAAAAATTCAAAGGCGGATATTCCAGGATGACTCTCTGTCACCGCTGCTATTTGGCCTTGCATTTAACTCATTAAGCTGTCTACTTAACAGCTTAGGCCATGGGTCTAATTTGGCTCCTTGAAAACAACAAAGTATAAAGACTTCTCATCTTTTCTTTGTTGATGATTTAAAACTGTATTGCTCATCAGATGAGGAACTGAAAGTACAACTGCATGTTGCAAAAACTTTTTTCAGATGATATAAGAATGTCATTTGGGCTTGATAAATGCGCAAAAGCAACCTTTAAATCAGGAAAACTGCAGCACCAAGAAAACATGAAAACAGTTTGGGACAATAATGTGATATAAAAGAACTTGAGCAAGATAGAGTGCATAAATATTTGCGAATTGATGAAGGATCAACAATAAAACATAAACAAATGTGACTAAAACTTAGTAAGGAATATATTAGAAGACTTAAATTAATTCTGAAAACAGCATTGACATCTAGGGACAAAATCCAAGCTACAAACTAATTTGCTCTTCCTGTCCTAACTTACACTTTTGGAGTGATTGGCTGACCCCAAAACATGTTGGGTAGATTAGATAGGAAAATAAGGATGTGTCATGCTCACCAAATGATTTATAAAAATCAGTGTATACCAAGATTATATAATTCCCATTCCAAAGGAGGGATGGGCCTCCTTGATTTTGATTACATATATAGAGCTGCAATCATGAGACTCCACACGTATCTCTTGACCTCACAAGACCCAAATATAGTGAAAGTTTTGAAACATGAGGAGAATAAATCTAAGATAACTTCTCCACTTAACCTAGCAGATGCTTATTAGCATCAGGCAGGAATGGAAATCAAACCAGAAGATAAAAGTCAGGCAGCAACTGAATGTGCTAAAAAACAAAAGAAAGAATATAAGGTGAAGGACCAGATGAGATGGTAAGAAATGTGGAAAATGCATAAAATATAGCTGCAAGTATAGAACACTTCTGGAAGAACTTCATGTTAATCAGGACCGAGCACAGGAATGGTTAAGGAGAGGCAAATTCAAACCTAGAGATGAAAGGTTAAGATTGGCAGCCAAAGATAATGGGCTACTTACATGCTAGTTTACAAACTCCATTGAACATGTGGGAGAAACAGACAAATGTAGGTTTTGTAAAACCAAATTGGAAATAGTTGCACACCTCTTTTCTGGTTGTGATACACTAATGACAGAAGGACTGTATACGGAAAGGTATAATAATGTGGCAAGACTGTTGCACTGGGATTGTGCAAAGATTATGGTACTGAAGGGGCTGAAAAACATTGGAAACATGAGCCACAAAGCATCATAGAAAATGATGAAGTTTACATTACATGGGATCACCTAGACCAGTGGATGGGAAATAGGAAATTTACACTGGGCCTGGCACCCACATCCCTTATGGACAGAGGTAGCTTATAAATGCCTGGCCCTCAATGTCCTATTTGGATACAGGATGTCATTATTCTCTCAGGAAAACTTGCTAGGCTTGGAAAGGCCCCTTGGGTCATTTACCTGGTAAGACTATCAATTTATATATTACATGTTTTCTTTCTTTACAACTCTCATTTAAAATTACATAAATCGCTTAATTTCTGCCTTCACTTAAACTTTACTCCTCCTCTTCCTGGACATTATTTTTACATGCACTTGTTTCTATAAATTCAATCTATTTTTATGAAACATACTCCTTATATATTCTAAAAATCCCATTTCTAACCATTCCTCTCAACCGTACTGAATTCCTTAGTATTTATCAGTTTTGAGGTCGAAATAATGGGGGTGCCATGAGTTTCTGAGTGGCCCCTTCAATTCCAGATTTTTAAAATAAATTTATTTACAGTTTTTAAGTGATGATTGACATCATCATGCATTGTCAACATATTCTGCAAAGTCATCAAGTGCTGGGCCATGAATGATGACATCAGTTTCCTCGGACTCTCAGAGACTTGGACTGTTTGGAATTTTGGAGTAATATTTGATGGAGCAGTAGTAGCAGTGAGCGCTGAGTGGAGAAGCTGTACAATTTCATTTCTGCTGTAGACAGAGTAGTACAGTCATGTCATAGTGCCAGTACATTAAAGGCTGAGGGACAGGACAGCAACAGTCACACCACTATACCCACCCCACACCGTCCCCAGGATCAGGATGAAGAAATTTGCTTTCTCCAGGGGTGGCTGGAGCCTTGATCTCAAGGTAAGTAAAGAAAAAAAAAAAGAAGAAAAGCAACAGAACTATCATTATGTTTTTGGACTGGCGGTGGTTCAGCCTTTGCATTGTCACTTCATAGCAAGAGGTTTTCTGGTTCGATTCTCAACTGGGGTGCCTTCTGTGTAGAGTCTACATGTCCTCCCTGCATTCATGTGGGTTTCCTCCAGGTGCTCCGGTTTCCTCCCACATTATAAAGACATGTGTCTGGAGCTTTTCTCCTCAGGCCTTTGCTAAAAATTGGCTTTGTTTCAAGTCAAACTTTCCTGGTAAACAAATGTTAAATAAATAATAAATACATTTCAACAGACCACGCGCACCTGCTTTACAGATTAGTTTTCCCACAGAATCAGGAAAGTAAAAGTGAATAATAATGCGTATACCTTGGCTGTTGGTTACCTGACGATGATATGGTTCGCATTGCATGTTCAGTTTGGAAGTTTGCGTTTTTTTTTTCTTTTTTTTTTTTGGCTTCAGTTAGTTCCTGATGATGATACCAGACAGTAAGATCTACTTCCTATGTACTACAGTTATAAACGAGTGATTGATGTAGTTCATCTTTATTTAAAATTTGGCCAGAATCAAGGGATAATACAAGTTTTGAGTACAGCGACAGATTGCAAACAAAATCAGATATACTGTGCTGCATGTGTTATAAGATATGCTTGCATAGACTGACAGATAAGGTAAATGGTGAGGCTACTAAAACACTATTTTCGTAGCATTAAAAGCTAAACATGTTTAAGTGTTGCTGTTTGTTTACACCAGTTACATTTATGGCATTCAACCATATGATTTAGGCATAGTGCTGTGATTTTTGCATTTACTTCTCCTAATTTACTGATGTTCTTAAGGTTGGGTCGGTTTAATGCTAAATTTGTTATTGACTAACTAACTGAAACTTATGCAAACACTCTTTATCAGTAATTATGTGGGGTGTACCGTATGAGTAGTAAGTATTCAAAAAAAAAAAAAAAAGAAAGAAAGTAATACTCTTCCTAACTGTGCTGTCATATTTGAAGGTCGGTGTTTTTTGCTGTTCTCATGTTGTTTATACTTCCTGCTTGGTTTTGCCTGCCCAATCACGAGCAGGTGAGATAGCTTGCATGATCTGCAGAGTAAATGAAAGTAAAAGTCATGCTGTGTGTTAGGGGCTTATTTATCCAGTGAATTTCCTGAAACTGTACTACTACCAACTTCATTTTCCACTCATTTCTGTCACTCTCCCAGCCACTGTAATGTATACAGAAGCACCCACACACACACACACACACACACACACACACACACACACACACACACACACACACACACACACACACACACACACTCCTTTTGTTTACTGCTGAACTTCTTTTTCTGTACCTCCTTGCTCATTTGTTTGTTGATTGGAGTCTATTTAAATTTGCGGTTTTGTTAGACTGAGATCTAAGGTTCTGTTTATAAAGTTGTTATTGTATCTTTCAACTTTTCCCAGTCAGGGGTCACCACAGCAGAACTCCGGTCCGCTAACGATTGGCAGTAGATTTTTATGTGCCGAGTTGCCAGCTCTGACGCACAATCTTCAACAAAGGTACGCCCATTCATGCATGTCTCCACACAGAAGACGCTTTAGCTGAGAATCGAACAGGACAACGTCTTACTGTGAGGCGACAATGCTACCGCAGCACCACCGCCGCAGTTGTTCTGTTTATAAAGTGTTGTTGTTAATTTGCCAAATAAGGGAAGGATTTGAATTTCAGAAGTATGAACAGCAAGGAAGTTGGCAAAAAACTGTCCATTCTTTAAGTGATAGCTAACTGGCTTTGTCAATTAAACTGATGTGATATTTCCATTTGCAAAAAAAAAAATGCAGTAAAGAACCTAAAGATTCATTTTATTGTGACTTGTAAAGATTATCTTTATTTTGTTTGTCTGGGAGGTGTATTCTGTCTTGACTAGCATAACACTTTTGGCTGTTTATGATCTATCTGCTAGGGCTAAGAAGCAGGACGTTTTCCATGATCAGAATAGATTTTTTTTTCACTCTTGATCTTGCCTACTTCATGTGGTATTTAAGGAAGAATGACTGAGTACACAAAATGTCAAGGCATATAAAGTGAATGTTGTTTTGATGGATATTTTCTACAGAATGTGTGAGAGACCAGTTTGAAAGCAGTTGCCTGAGACAATGCTTACTTCCAAAGATCATTGAGTTGGCCTTTGATGGGCTGATTACTATATGGAGCCAGTATGCCAGACTACTGAGGTCCTGCCCTAGTTGTTTTTTAATGGTTTATGGGAGGGTGAAAGTATGCAGACTTCCATGTTGTCAGTGCTCAGAGTTAGAGGATGAGGAAGTTGGGAGTGGTGATGGGGGCAAGTAAAATACTATATTCACTAATAACTGTGAAAATAAAACTGAAGTCCAGATGTTCTAATATGTTTGAGCAATGCACTGTAGTGTATACAAATAGTTTTAAAAACAACTCCAAATTTAATTTACAAACCATTGTGGCTGAAGATGAAAAACATAAGTTGCATAATACATCACCAAAGTGGAGTGCTCCAGGACAAACCTAGTCCAAGCAGCACCACAAGTGAGCCACATAGGTATTCTTTCAATGTTCCTGCTGTACCAGCTCCAGTCAGTGATTTACCACTGTCTGTGCCCTGAGAACAAATGCAGTTGCTATGTCAGGTTATCTGTTATGTGGGTTTACTGGAGCTGATAGATGATTTAAAGATGAATCAGAAGCTTAAAAACATTTTGGTAATGTACTGCACAATGTCTATATTTAATATTAGTGTAGGAGCAGTTAATTTTATTTTTATAAAAGAAATCTGTATTCTAGTTTTACACAAGTATAAACTTTGATACAGATTTGAATATTAATATAAATAAACACTATTGTTCTGGTTATATTTTGTGATTAATATTTTGCCTGTTCTTCAATTTGCTTTTAAAAGTTCATATTTCACAATTCCACTGGAGTGGGTGGGGTTACATAATTATGTATGCAAATGCTATGTTAATCAGCATGCTGATTTTTGGCCAGTTGTACCTATTTTGAATGGGACTTTGTCCAGATTATTGACAATTTCAGGTTGAGAGGTATTCATGGGACTTTGTCCAGATTATTGACAATTTCAGGTTGAGAGGTATGTTTCCAGCTCTTTTATTTCTTTTACAATATTCCATAATTCAAATGCAGTTGGTTTATATTTTGATTTACATTTTCTAGTAATTGCATTTTTGTCCACCAACAGAATTAAACTTAATAAAGCATTACTATGTCTAGGCAATTCAGATCCAGTGTTCCAGCTCAAAAGAATAATTTCCTTAATTATATCATTTGCCCACCCCCCTATACTTCTGACAGTACTCTGTGTGGGATTTTTAAAATCTGCCAGCTCATTATGTATACTCCCAAAAAATGTGTTCCCAGTTACCTCTGTCTTTCATCCCCAACATTTGCTGTCTACCTGAGGAAAATTCTTTGAAGTCTGCTCAGGGTATAAAAATATATAAACAAAGACTTCCAAGCAAACAAATAAATAAATAAAATTAAATAAACATTTTGGACTTTGTTGTATACTTGGGTGCCATATATATGTCCTCCCATTGTTCCCTTGTAAATTGTTTTTCCAGTCTCTCTTCCCAATCCTTTCAAATCACTTCTGACTGATTGTTATAGTTATCATGTAATATTTTATATGCCCTACTAATTATTCCCTTTTTCAGTGCAGATTTTTTTTTTAAATTCAACTAACAACTCATCTGGACCATCTGTTTCACTTAGGAGTTTCCTATCTGTTCTCTGTGCCTATACTCAGTTATCAATCCCTGGTAGAGAAGTCAGTCTCTAACCTATAATAAAACGTCTTTTTGGCCTCATCCCAGTTATTTACCTTTCCCACTCTAGTTATTTGCTCCCAATACCTTGGATCCTTTGTCAGTTATTCCCAGTAAATTATACCATCCCTTGCCTATTTTCTGTATCCCTACTTGCAGTCATTCCTGTTGGAAAAATGTCCTTTCTCCATTTCTGTATCAGCTTAGTTCTTAGAATACTTCAGGCATGTTTATGAATATAACACGATGTATGGTTGTAGTTATTATTATCCTTAAGAATCTGCATCCAAAATCCCACTCTCTCCTTGTTTCCTGAACTCCCCCCACTTCATCAACAACAATTTCCACTTTGAATTAGAACCTTTTGCTTGTGTTATGTATATGAGCCTTAACTGTTTAGCTCTAAAATATCCCTTCAAATCAGGTAAATCTAAACCACCTTGCCCTGTAGGGAGAAATCAGCTTTTCCCACTTAACTCTTGCCCTTTTCCTTCCCCCATAAATTTCTGCAATTCTTTATTAATTATCATTCACAACGTCTCCTCTGATTGATAAAAATATGCCGGATCTATATATAAACCTAAAGGACATTTCCCTGCTTGTATTTTAATATCCATTTCCAAAAATAAGAGCTTCCAGTTTCTCAGTTTTTATATTATCTCTTGTTAATTTCTTCCCACATATCCTTAGCTGCATAACTGAAGTCTTTTTAATGCATACTCCTTAATACGTCATCTTATCATGACCCCTTAAATATGGGCATTGCTTAACTAATTCATGGGTGGGTACATTATTGTGACTATCCTTTGTATCAACTTCATTAGTTGTATATCCTGAAAGGATTTGAAACTGTCTCAAAATGTTCCACAACACCAAAATGTCCTTTGCTGGATTTATCAAGTACAAAATAATATAATCTGCAAGTTAAGCCCACTTTTCTTGATTACCATACCAATTATATCCTGAAATTTCTCAGCCCCTTATTATATTTGTCAATAGATCTAAATGTAATCCAACTAACAAAGAAGAAAGAGGACAGCCCTGTCTGATTCAAAGTTCAAACATAACTTATCAGAGAGTAATCCTCCAACTTTAACTCTCATCTTTCATACTTCAGATATCCTCCTAATTAACTTTATTATTGTATCAGGGAATGTGAATGCTTCCATTGTTCTACTCATAAAATCCCAGCTTACTCTGTTGAATGTTTTCTTGGTATTAAGACCAGTCAGCATCAGTGGTGTTTTCTTACATTCTGTTTCCCTCTGGATCATCAATGTTCTACTAATGTTGTCAAAGATTTTCTCCCTTCCACAAAACCACTTTGATACATATCTTTCAATTTCAGCAACACCTCTGCCATTCTTTTAGCTGCTGCTATATCTATATTATCCATACAGTGTCTCAAGTGTATCTCATATGGGAAATCTCTCCCTTCAATAACCCTGACACTGCAACCCCATCATTACTTAAGACCAAACCAAAAGTGAAAACAAATTGAGGTGTACCTGACACTACTCAAATAATGAAGAAAATACTTAAGAAAATGCTAATATAAGGAGAAATAAAAAAAAAAAAAACATTTGTACTAAAATGGGACATGGCTGAAAGTGAAAGCAAATATTATGCCCCTTATTTCACAATTTCCTTTTCTATTCCCATTTATTAGTACATTCCAAATAATTGTTGCACTTATGCTCATAAAGCTGCAGTTTATCCCTTACAAACTGATATGTATTTTTGGTGAAACTTCCGCCATTGAGGCAGAAACCCACTCCATTTGTCCTCGCTATGCTTGGGCTCACACCCCTATCATATCCCCCCAATTCCCATCCACTCCCACTACAACTACATTTGTACTATCTTAACTCCTCCCTTCATCCACTTTTCCAATCACATCCCTTCACTTCTCCCAGATGTCACTCCCACTTACCTCCACATATTGACTCCTAAACACTATCCTACTTACTTATTATACAAAGTTTCCTTAAGCAACTGTAACTAAGTCTCTTCTGTCTCACTTATACTTTTCCTGCCCTATCTGCTCTCCAAACAATCTCTTTCTCCTTGACCCTCTCTCTCCTTTGCATCTCTACATTAAAAGAGAGAACTAGAATGCCTTTTCTATCACAAGGACTGAATTACATCAGTAACACTGTACTATTATACCTTTTGTACCTTAAAGGAATGTAATGCATTACCTGCTTCTCACATGTCTAACTGTAACTGCTTTACTGTACTGCTTTGCTTTCCTCTTACAAGTTTTACTATAACTGTAATTATTACATTTGTACCTTATGTTTTGTTGACTCTGTTTTTAAATTTTGTAACATGGAGCATTTCTCCCTGGGCTTCAACTGAAAAGGGCTCTTTTTGGCCTAGTAAGACTTTCCCAGTAAGCAAATTGCAAATAAATAAATAAATATTCCATCACAACCCACCACTTCTATATAACCTCTAATCCTGCATTCCTGCTCACCTCTGGATATCATTCTCTCTACCATAAAC
The DNA here is from genome assembly GCF_019279795.1 of Protopterus annectens. Taxonomy (NCBI): domain Eukaryota; kingdom Metazoa; phylum Chordata; order Ceratodontiformes; family Protopteridae; genus Protopterus; species Protopterus annectens. The sequence goes on from NC_056735.1 coordinate 1,054,230,547, forward strand.
TTTTAATTTTCCACAAATTAAAACTTATAATGCTACTCCTTAGCCTCTTCTCTATCTTACTTCTCTTATTCAACTATCTCTCATCCTGCCATGATTATAAAATAACCCAGTTCTCTCTAGCTCTCCCACCAATCTACACTCCCTCCCCTCACTCTCTACATATCACCACTACTCTATTCAATGATGCTGCATACCTTTACCCAAAACACAGGATTTTTAGCTCTATCTCAGTTCTAAACAAAATAAAACTAATTGCAAAAATCCTTTCTAAGAAACAACAAAAGCACAATTTCCTAAAATGTTCCTCTTAGGAGGTGGCACCTATCTTAATTCCAGCCCTACCTATCACAATCAACCTCATGAATCATTTCCCTGAGCCTATTCTAACCCCACAATAATCAATCTTTCAGTCTAGTAACTTAAACTTTAGCATCATAAAAATCAGAAGCATAAGAATTCAAATTGCAAACTTGACTGGATATCCCAGTATAACCCAAATGTCCTAGCATTAACTGAAACTTAACTTAAACCCTCTATAAATGACTCAGAAATCATGTCCTCCACTGCAATATACTTCATATTGACTGCATAAATAGAAAAGACACAATGGCAGACTCCCTCAGTGACCACCTCCCAGTTTTTGCAATCAGGTATCCCACACAACTCCTAAATCAACATGTCAATAAAACAGCATGTTACTTCACCATCTGTAACCCAGAAATATTTAATACCAGCCTATCTTCTATCAACTGGAATATAAAACCCTCTCTTTAAACAACGCAGTAAACAAATTCAATAGAATTTTCCTTAATGTTCAAAACAGTTTAGCACCTCCCATGAGGAAAAGACTAAAACTAAATGCCTCACCCCGGCTATTAAAAAAAAAGGGACAGTGACAGAGTGTGAAAAGACTGGCAGAAATATAAACAAATATAAACCCTTACAAAATCTTGAAAATTATAGAATGAGCCATAACCTTGAAAATAATCAAATTAAGGAAGATAGAATACAATTCCACAACAACTCACAAAACTATGATAAGCACAACCCTTAAAAATTCTGTGCTTCTATCACAGAAATGTCACACACTGGTCACACATGCACCCCTGTTCCAATAATACTCCACTTGACATGGTGTTAAAATTTAATACCTACTTCATATATAGTATAATATCCCTTAACCCCAAATCCACACACATTCACTACAACTCTCCACAATAACTACATAGCACCCAATCTACCTTCACTTTGAAACATGTAGCCATATCCTACATAAAATTACTCTTAAACAAACTCAAACCATAATCTAACTTAGCTGATGGCCTACCAAGTGTATATTCAAAATAATTAACAACAGCATTGCTTACCCAGTCTCAATCCTTATAAACAGATCCATCCAGGAAAACAATGTCTCACACATCATTCCTCTACACAACATAGGTTCATAGGTTCATAGGTAGGTACTAGGCTATTAGCCCTAGAGAATATATAAGCCTAGCCAAAAAGGTACCCTGGCTTTCGCCACCCAAGAAAATTATTTTCCTGTGCCCCTGTCGAGCAAAGCCACAGAAGTGATCCCTGGGGAGAATTTCCTATTTCCCATCCAATCATCAATATTCTTCTTGAAGAGTGCTAATGAGGAGCTCTGTTTGACATAGATAGGTAGTATGTTCCAGAGTATGGGAAGTCTCTGGGACAGGAATCTTTCCCTCCAGCATGTTCTGTTTATTGTGATGACAAGGTTTAGGTCCCTAGAGCATGTAACTTGGAGGGATTGGGATTTCTTTAAGTGGAGCATGTCCAACAGCTCTGAGTTTGACATAGCTTTGTATGTTAGACAGAGATCACCTCTGAGTAGGCAATATGTGACGGAGTAAAACTGGAGTTTTTTGAGACGGTCTGCGTAGGGCATCTGTTTGAGGCCAGTAATCCTCTTTGTGAGGTATTTCTGTGGCTTTTCCAGTTGTCGTAGATGTCTTGTGAGGTACATACCAAAAGGGGCGTTATACTCTATAATGAGTCTAATGAGTGATGAGTAGACGGGAACAATGACGTCTTTTTTTCTGGATGAGAAACCTTTTGTGATGAGGTGAGCCATGTAGAAGGATTTCCTGACCACTGCGGTGATGTGATTATCAAAGGAAAGACTACTGTCCACCTGTGTCCCAAGGTCTCTTATCACACTTTCAGCATTAAGTAGACTACCACTTATGTAGTAGTTCATGGGTACAGAGTTTTTACCAAAGGGGATGACAACAAACATTTTGGCATTGAGCTTCAGGCCATGGCTTTGACACCAGGCATCTGTCTCAGTGAGGCCCTTTTGTAGTATGTAAACATCGTTAGGAGTTTCGATTATGACTCCTACTTTGCAGTCATCTGCAAACTTTGTTAGCCAAAGACCTTCTGTATTAGCATGTACTTCAGAGAAGTAGATACCAAACAGGAGATGACCCAGGACTAAACCCTGTGGTACTCCACTTTTCACTGGTCTGAAGTCGGATTTGGAGTCTGCTACTTTCACAGTGTGGGTTCTGTCTGTGAGCCAGTTGGCAGCCCATCTTGTGACAAAGGGATTTATACCTAGTTTAGTGAGCTTGTCTATAATTCCAGAGTGAGGGATGGTGTCAAAAGCCTTGGTGAGATCTAGATAAGCTGTGTGAGCCACCTTACCCTCATCTATGGCTTTGGTGACTGCTTCAAAGAAGTCAATCAGGTTTACGAGACATGAGCTGCCTTTTACAAACCCGAACTGGTTAGGGTCCAGAGTTTGGAGATTACCAATGTCTTTGTTTATGGGTTCCATGATGATACGTTCCATGGCATTGTAGATGAGGCTCTTCAGGCTAATGGGGCGGTAGTTCCCGGGGTCTGTCATGGCTCCCCCTTTGTGAAGTGGGATAACCATCGTGGTGTGCCATTCAGTGGGCACAAAGCCTGAGGTGAGGCTATGATTGAACATGGTACTTAGGTACGGTGCCAGTTCATTCTGTAGTTCATGTAGAATGCAGCTTGAGATATTGTCAGGTCCCATGGATGCTGTGTTCTTGGCTTTGGAGAGTGTATTTTTTACCTGTGCAGCCGTGATTACAGGAACTTTGCATTCTTCCGGTATATAGATGGGCCCTCCAGGGGGTGAGAGGGGAGAAAAGTTAGTACTGAACCTATCTGCCAGGATGTTGGCAATATCAGTTGGTTCTGTATATTTAGTGCCATTGTGCTGTAACTCAGAGCAGATCTGAGTGTTGCCATTGAGATTCTTGACATAGCTATAGAATGCTTTGTGGTTCTCTTTAGAGTCAGTGGCAATTTTGTTTTCATAACTAGCTTTGGAGGATTTTATGAGGGATCACAGCTTCTTAGTGTGGTTGACCAGGGAGTTCCTCCAGTCATGGGATTTTACTCTTTTTTGAAACAGTTTCTTTCTTCTGTTGTAGAGTTTGTTTATGGCAGAGGACCACCAGATTGGCTTCCTTTTTTTGGAGGATAGCATCTTGGTTATATTAAGGATAGCATGATCCATGCACTCATATAAGTGCTTATAAAGTGCATTTGTGTAAGATTCAGCAGTTGTACTTCTATTGTCCGTCTGCATGGGTGTCATGAAGTTTGCCACTTCTGTCTTAAGAAGTGTGAAGTTGGCTTTGGAGAAGTTTTTTATGGTGGTTTCCATAATTGGGGGTGGGGGCAGAATGTGGATGTCTAGGGTGATTAGCTTGTGGTCGGATCTTGTCAATGAGGAATTGACCTCTGGTGTGGAACACTGGTTGCCCATGTTGGTAATGACCAGGTCTAGGATATTGCTGCCCCCAGTGGGGGTGTGAATAAGTTGATCTAAGGTGTCGGAATTTATGAATTCCAGAAAACATTGAGCAAAAGAGTTGATACATGAGTAGTCTTCCCAGTTAATGATGGGGTAGTTGAAATCGCCCATTATTAGGGTGTTGGGTTGTACCCTAATACTTTCCAGTGTATCAAGAAATGAGGCGTGGGAATCCTGGGGCATGGTGGGGGATCTGTTGCAAGCTACAATTTGGATTGCGGTCTTGCCCAGAGTTAGTTGCACTTGGATAATCTCGGATGCATTATGCTGTGCAACTATCCTGGAGGTGTGGATATCCTTAATGAATATGGACACGCCTCCATCTTTAGTGCTTTGTTCCGGGTTAGGTGGCCGAAAGGTCTGGTATGAATTATAGCCTGGTAATGCAGGGGTGCTCTATGGAGCTTTGAACCAGGTCTCTGTCACTGCACAGATGTTGATGTTCTCCATTTTAAGGAGTGCCTCGAGTGAGTGCATTTTGAGGTTTAGACTTCTAGCATTGAGTAGCATTACCCTCAGATTTTGCTTGCTTGTACCTGTTACAGTGGCAAAATTGTCATTTGAACCTTGCCTAAAAAAGGCACTATAGTGGTGGCAAGAGCCTTAGCCAGTATCTGGAATCCCAAAGGTGACAGGTGCAGGCCATCTCTTGCAAAGCATCATGGTCTGTCAATCGTGTCATCCCAGGCAGACAAATACTGGATCCCTTTAGAATTACACCAGAAGCTTAGCCAATTGTTGAAGTCAATCATTTTGTCCTTGTACTGTGGTATCATTCTGGGTGATGGTAGGATGCTACTCAGGGTAGGGTCATACCTGCCTGGGCTACAAGATCGGATAGCTCCTCCATATCTCTTTTCATGTAGTCCAGGGAGGAACGTCTCAGGTCATTCACACCAACATGGACAATGACAGTGTCATATTTGTACTTGTTGCGGAGTGACCTGAGTGTGTGCATTATGTAGCAGATCCTGGCACCTGACAAGCAGCTGACAGTAACTTTATCCTTGTTTAGCCTGGTGAGTGGAACATCAGTGTGCCTGACTATAGAGTCACCTATGACTAGAGTGTTAGGTACGTTTTTATGCCTTATGGGCTGTGGTTGAGTGGCACACTGAGTTTGTGGGCTATGTGTCATGGGTTGTGTTGAGGGGTGGAGTTTGCTTGCGTTTCTGCTTTCGAGGTCCCTGATGCTTGAGCAGGTTTTTATTGAGAGCCTCCGTGAAAGTAGGTGTGTGTTTTGTGTTTCTATGTGTGTGTTTTGGTGGTGTAAGTTTTGAGGGACTATGTGATGATTGTGGTGTAGTGCAAGTGTTTACCTTTTCCTATTGACTGTCTAGTCCACTCTTGGGTGAAGAGAGCTTTGTTTCCAGTTTGGCTATATAAGTGCATCTCTCACAGGTTGTAGTGTTGGGTGGTAGGAGGAGAGGGTTGTCTGTGTATATGAGGCAATTGCTGCATTGCCCCAAGATGCCCAGATTCATCAGGTAAACAGGAGAAATCACCGGGAGCTGACCCTTACAGATGCCTGGATAGGTGCTTATTTATTAAGTACTAAAAGCTGCTTTCCTCTAGACAAGTGAGGAATGTTGAGTGCTGTAGTAATTTGCAGCTTATTTAGTGCTTACTATGAGTTCTGAACAAGTGCTGAGTTAAAAGAAACAGATTTGAATGCTGAAACTAGAAAACTGGCGAGTTCTAAGAAAGAAAATTAAGCTAGAAGGCTTCCCTCCACACAGAAAGGCTTGGGGGCTCAGAGGCCTACAAACAGTCTAGACCACTTACAGGAAAGGCATACAAGCTAACTCAACAGACATTACCAACTTAAGGCTAATAGTAATCTTATCCCCCTATCTAAAATACTTGAAATATGTATTCCTAAGCAGCTGCTAAACCATCTCCTTCAAGGAAAACTCTTATCTGACAGACAGCATAGATTTTGTCCCTCCTACACCTCTAACCTTTGGAGGTACTGTCAGCAAAGCTAGAGATAACGGAAAACTAGTCTTCTCCATATTTCTAGATTTGTCAAAAGCCCTTGAAACAATTTCCCGTAACAAACTACTATTTCAAATTTCCATATTAGGTCTATCACAGCCCATATTACAATGATTTAAAAGCTACTTCATCAATAGATCCCAGGCAGTTAAATAGCAATCCACACTCCACATACCTCCCAGTTACCACCAGCATTCCTCAAGGCTTTATCCTAAGCCCCCTCCTCTTTAATATGCTTATCAATACCTAGCACATATCCAGACAGCAGGCCATGCTTATACAACATGTTGATGACTCCACACTCATATTTACCTCACACAACTACTCATATCTGCAAAAACTTGCTCAGGCAGCCTTATCTACTGAAATATGGCTTCGTGACTCACGACTTGTGCGTGACCCAAATAAAACCACACTATTTCTTTTCTTTCTGAAATCCCTTTCTCATACAAAAAAAAACATTCAAAAGGCTCTCTCTTAATAATATCCACATTGAAATTACTTCCCATACCAAATTATTAGGAATGCTAATCTATGATGTTTAAATTTGACCTACACATTCAAACCTGTGTAAAAAATCATCAAAAAACAAGAATGCTCTATACAAACATTTCTTTACCCAATAAAACCTACACTGGCCACTCCTTACCTCATCTCCTCCCCTTGTTATTATATGGCTCTCCCATAATTTTTAACCTTCAAGTCCTTCAAAAATTCAAAACTTGACCAATGCTATAATAAACTCACTAAATTTGCTGCTAATAATACTCCTTTCCAAACCCACCACTGCACAGCTCTAAAAACCCTAAACTGGTTAAAATTACCCCATTAACAAATATATTTACAACTCCTTTCCACCCATCAAATCAACCAGTACCCTTCTGCATGACTTGCTGTAAACACTATTCTATGTAACAATGTCCCCACTTGGACACTATAATCTAATGACCAAAAATGTCTCTCTGTCCACAAATCTTTCAGATCTGCTGGGCATGCTTTGTACTCTTACTGTGTTGCCAAAGCCTGAAATTCCATCCAAATATCCATCAGGTCAAGTCCCTCCCTCCAGAACTTTTAAAACACCTTGAAAAACTTCCTGAGTAAAACATTGTCCCTTCATCCCCAGGCTAAACCTTACCCCTGTTGTTTCATCTTACCCTATTTTGAATTTGCTCTTCTCCTGTGAATCAGTCTTTTTTATGCTTGTTGGCATTCAGCATTTCAAGTGTTGGCATTTCAGTAGGGAACCATTTTCATAGCCAGCCATAGGCATAGGCCAACTAGGCAACCGCCTAGGGCACCGCTCTAGCAGGGGCGCTTTTCCAGTAATCTGGGTGGTGTAGACAGACCAGGATGGGGGCACAGGGTGGTGTTGAGGGGCACTGTGGAGACCTTTTGCCTAGAGCAGCAGTTGATCAAAAGCCGGTCCTGACCATCTTTATCAATTTTTCTCTCCTAACCTCCAAACTTACCATCTGTTCTTAGACACTTTCCTGCTGACTGATTATACATAACCATTTTTCTCTCATCTCCTCCTATCTTAACTATTAGTTGTTGAACCTCATCTTTCTCTAACCATTACATAATTAACATTTCCAAACAGTATATGTATCTGTGTTCTTTCTTGGTTTCCACATTCCACTGCTTTATACAAATGTTCATAAAAGTTTGAACTATCTCTAATATCACTATCAGATCTCAGGTTATTTTTCTTGTCATAGGCTGTTTGAGTTTGGCAACAACCCTCACTATTTTCTGTAGTCTAAGTCATTGTGGTAAAAGATGTTTGTGCTCTGTGGTTTTTATCAAAAAACAGTTGCTTACCAGCCATCTTTCTAAACTCATGCATATTATCCAAATACTCCCTTATTTTCTCCTTATCACTCTGCAGTTGCTCTTCTTCTTTTTTTGTGAGGCTCCCCTTATTCTGCAATACTTTGACCTCTGTCAGGCACTCTAAATAATTCATACTATTTCTTAACCACATCTTTATCTCTTTTACTTCTACCCTATTTCTCTACTCCATTTTCATTTTGTCCCACTCACTAGCTATCCCTTATGAAGAAATTTCTATCTTCTCTATTAACTCCCGAATAATGTTCACTACCCATTCCTTGAACTGTCTTTTTAACAGGTAAGTGGAAACGTGTGAGTGTCTAATTTTCCTTCATTGCCTTGTATTTTTCTCTTAGTTTTTATTGGTGTATCATCTGAAATAGTTATTGGAAGCATGACAAAGTTTTTAATTAAATATACTCGTTCCTGTGAAATGTAAATTGTATTCAGTCTAGCCTAGTTTTTATACCTTAGTGAATAATATGTAAATTCTGAGTTCCTATTACTGAAATCTCATCTTCCATACTAGATACTTAAATGAATTTCTTCAGACATATAAGTTATTTTGTTATATTTTCTCTTATTGGTCCCCTTGATACATCCACATTATTGTAAATCAAATTCTAATCTCCACCTAAATAATATTGTCTGCTGAGAGCTGATTACTTCTCCAAAACATTTTTAAGCTCCATAAGAGCAGTTTTGGGGGGAATATAAATACATGCCAGCATAATCCTGTTCCCTTGCCAATAGCCCATTACTACCACAAGTCTATCATTATTGTCTTTTTTCCCTCTTCTATCAGTCCTCTAGCAAACCGTATTTTTACTCACCTTTTCTTTGTCTCTGATATTCTGCTGAATATCTATCCTGAAACCATTTATTTGTCAAATTTGCATGCTCATTTCTTTCCGAATGGATCTCTTGCAGCATTGCTCCTTGCACTCAATGTTTCCTAATATAATTCAAAAATTGTTCTTGTTTTCTATACCTGTAAGGCCATTTACATTCCAAGACAGCAAAAACAGAGTAGCCTTTTTGATAAAAAGCTATTGTCCTCAGCTATTATGTACAATGATGTTTAATATATATTTCCAGCTTTTGTCTTACATGCATACCCTGTTTGGCAGGGTAATCTTTCATACAGTTGCTTGTTGTCATCACCATTTGAAGCTATGTCACATTTTTCAAGATTTCTTGTTTTAATGAAAATTCTCAAACAAAAAACTAAATACATTTTAAGACCACCATCTCCTATTAACTCAGAAATTACAAAACGATGTACTTTTCAACAAATGTTTAATACCTACCAGACAGGAACACTTGCCCCATACTGACAGGTGCACCCACAAACATTACATCATCTAAAATCAAAGTTACCCATGCCAGCATGGATATTACAGTCTGTGCTCCCACTTTCATTGACTCTTATCTGTTCTTTTCATAACCCTATTACCCTCCCAGATGTGAAAACAGCTTGCATGCTTTCAGAAAACATTAAACGTTAGCCCTAAGAAAAGTGCACTGACTGTCTTTAAATAAAACTAAAATGTGCACTGCTCTATTAAATGACTTAAAGTATTAAGGTTACTGGGAACAATATTATCTGTTATTCATTTCCCAAAATTTCAGATTCATTTTTTGCTGAACCGTTGCCATTGCACCTTTAAATTTTGCATTTCTTTCAGTAAAGAATGTTCAGAGCTCACGGGGTTAATTGCTTGCACATGCAGACAGTTCAACTCTATGTAAACATAGTCAGCAATGAGAAAAAAAACAACTAACAATTCTGTAGAAGCATTTAGGAATCTTTGCAAGTTTCATTCAGAACACAATGTACAAAATTCTCCTGACTAATGGTCCTCAATTGCAGACATCATGGTTCCCACAGAGAACATTTGCTAATGGAAAAAAAAACAACAAGCTAATATCTTTGCAGATGCAAGAAAGTTACCATTTTCATGCCTTTTAACATTTTGTATCATTTTCAAGCCTATTTGCATACAATAATACTCATTTATAGCTTAAGCCAAACACATTAATCTAGACATCTACCATTGTAAAAACAAAATAAATTATTATCTTAATTCTATATATAATATAATCACTGCACCTTTACACCCCACCACCACCCCAACATCCCAAGATCAGACTATTTTATTAACATAAAGTTGTTTCTGTCCAGAATTTCTTATCTTGTTATAATAAAAAGCCTATATTTCTTACAACTAAAGAAGTATTTGTTTACTTAAATATCTTTAGCATATATAACAGTCAGAGAAAATATTCCACACACATTTAAAACACCCATCACTGCACACTATACAAAACTACTTTACCATATAACATGTAGTTGAAATATCATGAAATATTTTATAGAACTAGTAATAAAAACATGTTTTACTTTTGTTGCTTCTTTTTTAGGTTCATAGATGTTTACTAGGCTAATGACCACAAGGGCCTTTTTAAGCCAAGCCATGCATCCCAAATCTCTGACAAGTTCTGATAGCCTTGATGAGTGTAAGCATGGGCCTTGGAGATGAACCATTTACAGGTTATCTGTGTCCATTATAGACATAGGTGCCAAACCAGGGATACATTTTCGGTATCCCAACCAATTTTCCAAGTTGCACTTGAATAGGGTTAGGGAGGAACTCTGCTTCACATGGATGGGGAGCCTGTTCCATAGATGGAGTAGTCTCTGGGATACATACCTATCTCTCCAGCTTGTCTAGTTATATCACAGGCAAGGTTTAAGTCTTTAGAATGTGCAATTCTGGTACTGTTTATTTTTTGGATATGCAGCAGGTCCATCAGAGTGGAGTGTGACAGTGCCCTGTATGCCAGGCATAGATCTCCCCTCAAAAGCCTGTAGAATACAGAATACAGGGACAAGACATTTTACTTATGCCTTGTATTCTTTTAGTGAGGAACCTCTGTGGACATTCAAATTGTTGGATATACCTGGTTAGGTTTTCTCCTTTAGTGTCTTTCTAAGCATTAATGACACAAAGTGACAGTCCACCCACAAGTTTAAAAAAGTGAACAAATTACAGTATTTCTAACACACTTTTTTGCAAAGTCATATCTCACAAATGTGATTGATGCTTTAATGTTTTCCAATTATTCTTTAATTTTAGTGTTGGTAGTCTTATTGCTGAATATCTTCATCTCCAAACACCAGACTCTGATTCAAGTCTAATATACTACTGCGTTTTCTACTCAATTCCTGTTTTTTTTTCCTTTGTCTCAAGAATTTTCCTTTGGAACAATGGAAAAAGTTTCATTGTCACAGTCACTCCATGAGCTTTATGTTCAGAAGAATGAGAAGCAGAATCCCTTTCTGCTTCCTGGCTCACTTTTTGTTTGATAAATTTATTTCCTTCTTAGCCTGTACTGCATCCAAAAATGTCTTTGGTCCTTTAGGAAAAATATTCTGAAAAATGGATACAGCAACTTGAGTCTTAAACCTGCCTCTCAACTTTCCCTGGTCATTTGGATGAATTTGCTTCTCTTCTACCTGGTGTATAGTGAATAATCATTCTCCGCAAACACTCTGGGCCGGATTCACGAAGGCTTGCATGGAGTCTTAGAGTAGAGTAAGACTCCATGCAGCCAACATGTCCGCCGAGCGATCCAGGAACAGCCGGTAGGGGCGTGCAACTGAGATCTCTAAACTAGTTCTACATGGATAGGGCTGGGATATGCAAATTACCTCAATTGCAGGTGAAAGCTATGCAAATTAGGTAAATTTGCAATCCAGGAAACCCGAACCTGTCTGAGTAGGAGTAGTGTTACTTGCAGAAACGTACTCAGTTGATAAGTGAGTACGGTTCTGCAAATAGCAAAATGGAGCCACGTCAGCTAGATATAAAGCATGAATGTACAGGAGGAAGCATGCCAATGGCCAAAAATATGGCCATTGGCAACAGGAAGGGATGCAAATTAAAAATAAAATAACTTTTTTTTATCCCGATCTCCGGGGTTTAACCGTAGCGCAGCGCAGCGCAAACGCGCTGCACCCTAAAAGCAGAAAATTAATAATTAAGATCCATAAATGTGGATTTTATAGCTAAAAAGAATTTACAATGCAAGGGAGTGGCAGGCTGAAGACAACATGGCCACTGAGTAGAGGTTGTTAAGGGGGTAAGCCCAGTCTAAGAGATGTAACTAAGCATTAGTAGGCAATCCTGTGCAAATGAGAGTTAGGATAGTGAATCGCAAGTTTACATAGCAAATGAGCATAGTCAGTGGAGTGTAGCAGTAGGATAAGGGGTGTAACAGAGTAGAAGATAGGTGACATCACAAGGGGGGTGTGTATGAAAGGAGTGAAGCTCATTGGAGCAGTGTCATGTGTCAGCTTAATTCACATAATAGTGAAAGAGGTGTGTCAACAGGTAGGCCAGGTAAAGTCAAGAAATCGAAGGTGTATGTAGTGGATAACACCAAAGTTTCTTGCTGAGCATGCATGCAAGCATGTGCGTGCCAGTAAACCCGAGTAAGACAGTGTGCGCGCGTGTAACCGTGTGTGCGCGCGTGTAGGCTTGAGTAAGCATATGTAAGGCTGTGTAAACAGTTGTAAGTGCATTTTCACTGTTGTGCGCACTTTTAACAAGAATAAGCAAGGTTTAGTCCGTGTAAGAATGTGTGCGCGCGTGTTGGCTGCTGTGCACGTGTTTGCACTTGTGTGTGCGGTGCTCCCCCCCCCCCCGACGAAACAGAAAGGAAAAAGGAAGCACACCAAATAGTGGGAAGTTACCAGGGAGTACTAGCAGAGCCAGCAGGTGAAAACAATCAGAACAGGCAATTACCCAGGCAGAACACAAGCCCAGCACTTAAAACTCTGCAAACAACAGTCCATTATGTTTCTCTTAAGAGACACTGCAACACTGCAGTAAGCTAATAGAAGTGAAAACTGAAAAAGCTTCACTGAAACAAAAAATGTTAGGGGCTGCCATTGCTGTTATAAGGTGACATATGTAACATGCTCAGGGTGGTGATAATGCAAATGCTGCTGGACAACCCACAGTGAGGAGACGGAGAAGAGTGTACAGGCCCAGGGTTACCTACCAGGGGCTACATGAGCTGGAAATAGTGGAGAGCTATAGAGTGGACAGAGACCTCTTGCAGCAAATTGTTGAGCTGTGCAGGCCATGCCTCACACACAGAACCAACAGAGGGGAACCCATCCCAGTGGAAACTAAGGTATGTGTTGGCCTAAGAATATTAGCAACAGGTACCTTCCAGAGACCAACTGGTGATATGATGGGGATATCACAGGCATCAGCATCCAGGGTAATGCACCAGTTCCTGGATGCCATTTCAGCACATGTCGATGATCATGTATATTTCCCCAATTCCCGTGAGGAATTGGCTAGCAATATGCATCTCTTCCAGCAAATAGCAGAATACCCTGAGGTAGTGGGTGCAATAGACTGCATGCACATACACATCAAAGCACCAGCCAGTGAGTGGGGTAGGGTCTACTTCAACCACAAGGGCTTCCCCTCCATCAACTGCCAGGTCGTGTGTGATGCCCAGGGCATAATACTGAATGCGTGTGCTGGCTGCCCTGGAAGCTACCATGATTCCCATATCTGGCATCTGATGCAGCTGTACCAGACATTTGCCAATGGGGACATCCCACATGGTCACCTAGTGGGGGATGCTGGCTATGCACTGGAACCGTGGCTGATGACACCCATAAGAAACGCACACACACCTGAACAGGAATGCCATAATGAGGCACACGCACAAACACGAAATGTAATCGAGCATGTGTTTGGGCTGCTCAAGTTACAGTTCCGGTGCCTGGACACATCTGGTGGAGCCTTGTAGTACTCACCAACTACATGTACCCAAATTGTCATGGTATGTGCTATGCTACATAATATGATCCTGCGAAAACAGCTGGGCCAAACAGCCCCCCACCATTGCCAAGGCCATCACAGGCAGAGCGTAACTCGGAGGAGGAGCAACCTGAGCCTGCCCCAGTAGGCAGAAGGAGGCATGTCCAGTATGCTTTGGCCTTGGCAAAGAGGCAATGCATAGCACATACACTGGCTCAGTAGGAACACTGGAAATTATACCTCTCTCTGACCCACACATATAGTAAAAGGGATGCCTACATTGACACTACCTGCTTTAAAACATGTATAAGGAGTGTAGTATGTGCATCCAACATAGACAGCCCTGCATCAACACCTGAGGCATAATTGCCATGTGTTAAGCAATATAAAGCAGTGCTAAACAGCATTTACCATCATGAAGTATATTTAAACAAAATCACACACACCTACTACAAATGTGGTCAATGTAGAGTAATATTGGCCAATGTCCAGCAATGAGGGTTAATATTGAGCAATGTTGGACAAGCTGGGTCTAGGTAGGGCATAGCTGAACAAAAGCCAACATGCTCATATTTTCTCTACTGGCCCCTAAGCAGTCTGGTCTGCTCAGTATGAAAATATAAGCGGCGATGGGCCTCATACCCAAGATACTGTGCACTACAGTCATAGCACTGAACCACTAAACCATGACAGGATTGCAGTGGTTAGCCTGTATGAAGAAATGTCGATAAGTCTATGCAAAGTATTTCATGGAAACCCTGCAGGCACAGCATAATCCCTGTTGAGTTATGACACAAAAGTGAGTCCTGCAGTAAGAATAGAACCTGACTTTCAACACACACAGTACAAATGTTAATATTGGACATGTAGACATACATCAACAAATGTAGTGGACCTCAGACAGCAACATACTGAAAGGTCACACTGGGCATGCTCACACACTTGAATACATGAGACAAATGTCAGGCAACAGAACATTGACAGTCTGAACTGGGCATGCTCACACATTTAGGCAATGTTGGAGTACAGCATTGGGCCACATATAGCAGGCAGTTGCATGTGTTAACCCACGAACCTCTCACTACCCAGCAATCTGCCCTGTGCACACACTGATATGACAACAGATACATCAATAATATAGTGGAACCCTGCCATAAGCAAATATGTTCTGCAGATACCTAAGCAGTTCATAGAAAGTGTGAAAGCAAAGATGATAAAAACCTGCAAACAGTATCAGCAATAAACATTGTGCATCATGAAAATTATCATAGGTTCTGCGGTTGATACTAGGCTATCTGCCCTAGGGCATGTACAAGCATAGCCAGAGTGTGTTTGGCTTCTGCAACCCAGTCTAATCAGAACACTATGCCTCTGAATAGTAGGTCACACAAGATAGCCCATTCATGTTGAGTGTATTGTGCCTCTGTCTAGCAGGGACCCAGAAGATATCCCATGGCTAAACATGTGATCACCCATCCACATGTCAAGATGTCACTTGTAGGTGGTCAGTGGGTGGCTCTGCCTATGCAAAACCGGGACTACACTCTGGAATGAGTGGAGGTTTTCTGATAATAATCTGTCCCCCCAGCATGTCCTTTTAACATCAGTGTTGAGGTATATGTCCCTGGAGTGTGTAGCTCCAAGGGAGTCGGATATCCAGAGGTGGAGCATGTCCAGTAAGTCTGGGTCAGATATTGCCTGCAACTACAGGCACACAACACATCTGTGTAGGTGGTAAGTGACTGAGTATAGCTGGAGTTACTGTATCCGAACTGTGCAGGGCATCTGTGTGAGTCCCTACATCTGCTCGATGAGTAACATTTGTGGCCATTACAGTTGCTGTAGGTGTCGGGTAAGGTACATCCCAAATGTGGCATAGTAACCAAGCATGGTCATGAAGAGTATAGGGGCACAATGACCACACGTGATCAACATGTGAAACCATGTGGGATATGGTGGGCTATGTAGACGCACTGTCTAACCACTATGGCAATAGCATTGTCAAAGGTGAGAGTACGAACAGGTTGTGTCCCCAAAACCATAACAACCACTACTGTATGTAATGGATTACAACCTATGTGGTAATGTGTGGGCATTTTGTCATCCTCAAAGGGGATGACTATGCAACTAATGGCATGTAGCCGTGGGCCATGGCTCAGGCACCATTCAACCTATCTCTGTGAGACCCTGTATGAGTATGCATGTGCCAGCAGGAGAGCTGATTATGGCACCCAGTTTGCAGTCATCTGCGAACATGGGCAGCCATAGCCATCCTGTGATAGCCTGTACATCACGCATATGTATACTGAACAAGAGAGGTCCCAGGACTGAGCCTTGTGGGATGCCATGTTTCATGGGTGTATAGTCAGATATGGCACCTGCAACACTGAGCATGTGGGTGCTATCCCTGATCCAGGTAGCAATCCATTGTGTCAGATATGTGTCAGTATTGATGCTGGGGAGCCTATGCATAATGGCCGAGCGGGGTATTGTGTTGAAGGGTTGTGCAAGGTCTAGGCAAGCTGTGTGGACAACCGTCCCAACACTGATGGACCTGGTAACTGTTGAAAGAATATGAACAGGTCCAACAGGCAAGATCTGCCCACAACAATGCTGTAATGTGTAGGACCCAGTGTCTGTAGGTTTCCCATGTCTATGTGCAAGAGTCCCATTACAATACACCCCATAGCTTTGCAGAACAGGCTAAGTAGCTTTTTAGGCCGATATTGCCTGTGGTCTGTTGTGGCAGTATTCAGTGGAGTGGGACCACTATCGCTGTACGCCATTCCGTGGGTACATATGCTGCAGTAACTCTTATGTCGAACAGTGACGTAATGTGAATGCTATATCTGTCATGAAGGCTGTGTACGACACAGGCTGGGACATTGTCTGGTCCCATTGATGCTGTGATGTCCGTTGTGGGGAGGGCAGCACTCACCTGTTTACTCATGATGTCTGAGAGGTTACACTCTGTTGGTATGGACAGTACCACCTTAGGGGGGATGTGGGGGACACATCTGCACTGAACCTGTTTGCCAGGATGATGGCAATGTCAGTGGGTTCAGGGTATGTTTAGTCAGTATGCAGTAACACACAGCATATCAGTGAGTGTCCAGCCAGGTACCTGAATCGACTGAAGAAGGCCTTATGAGTGTCTGACGTGTCTGGTGCAATTGTCCGTTAGAAGCGTGCCTGACATAATTACCCAAGTAATTGTAGCTGTCTGCTAGTACAGATTACAGATGCCTTCCCTGTCTGAGATTGTGCTCTATCATGTAGTAGCTTCCTCCATTTGTTGTAAAGCGTATGAATGGCTGGGGTCTACCACACAGGTCCACTGCCATTGCAGGAATGAGTCCAGTTGTTGTTTTGGATGTAACGATCCATGCGGTCCACTAGGTGTCCATAGAATGTGTATGTAAAGGATACAGCAGTCTGAGCCATACTTACCACTGACCCAGGGTCTCTGAAGGATACCACCGTGGTTTGGAGGAGTGTGACGTTTTCCTATGGGAAGTTCACCAACATTACCCAGGAAGGGTGTGGGGATGGGATATGGATGTCCAGTGAGATAAAGTATGTTCTGTCCAAAGGAATGAGGGGTATATCGCAGGTGTGGCACATAGAGTCCCCATGTCGGTGATGATCATGTCCAATATGTTGTCCCTTCATGTGGGTATGGTGACCAGTTGTGCAATAGCATATGAGTGTAGAAATAGTAGCAACTGTTGGTCGAGTGTGTTGTGGCCTGAGTACTATCCACAGTCAATGTGTGGGTATTTGAAGTCACCCAATATAATGGTGTTTGGGGAGACCTTCATATTGTCCAATGTTCCCAGGAAAGCTGAGTGGGGTTACTGAGTTGGAGAGTGTGATTTGTAGCAGGCAACAAACCAAAAGGCTGATTTGCACAATGTTAGATGCATATGTATGGTCTGTGATGCTTTGTGCAGTGCTACCAACCCGGGGGTATGTATATCTGTGATGTATATGGATACACCCCCTAATTGTGATGGCCATTCCGAGTTATGTGGTCAGAAAGCATGGTATGAAATACAACCTGGTAGTGCTGGTGTGCATGTGGGAGCCTGAACCATGTGTCTGTTAGTGCACAGATATTGCTATCCTCCATACTGAGGAGATCCCTGAGTGGGCACAATTTGAGGGTAATACATCTGGTGTTGAGCAGCATTACCCTTAGTGTCGTGTACTCTGTAATGTCTATGGAGGTGGTTCTGTCCTTTGAGCCCCGCTTAAATAAGGCACAATGGTGGCAGAAAGTACCCCAGCCGGTATTGAAAGGTCCAAGGGTGACAGGTGCAAGCTGTCCATAGGGAAGCTACTTGGCATGTCGAGCATGTCACCCCAGGGTGACAGACATTGTATCCCCTTTGAATAACACCAATATGTTAGCCAACTGTTAAACGTGATCAGTGTGTTGGTATACTGTGACATCATACTCCCCAAAAGGAGAAATATCTATCCCACCAGACTCTAGCCTCCCAAACATCTCAGATGCCCAGGTGAGAGCTGCTCTCTCTAAAGCAAAAAACACAGCATCAATGGGACCGGACAGTGTCCCCAGCTGTGTGCTACACGACCTCAATGAGGAACTAAACCCACACATAAGGCTGCTGTTTAATCTTAGCCTTACTACAGGATACGTACCCAAAGAATGGCGTATGGCAACTGTGGTCCCACTCCACAAAGGCGGTGCTTCTACGGACACTGGAAATTACCGCCCCATAAGCTTGACGAGCCTTGTCTGCAAAGCTATGGAGAGGATCATAATGGAACTCATAAATAAAGACATTGGGGACCTACAGACACTGGATCCTACCCAATTTGGCTTTGTCAAGGGCAGATCCTGCCTCTTGAACTTGGTCGACTTTTGAAACAGTCACTAAGGCCATTGATGAGGGTAAGGCAGTTCACACAGCCTACCTTGACCTAGCAAAAGCGCTCGACACCATACCCCACTGGGCATCATAGAAAAGCTCACCAGCTTAGATGTAAACCCATATGTCACAAGATGGGTTGCAAACTGGCTCAAGGACAGAACACACAGGGTTAGAGTTGCTGGTGCCATGTCAGACTCTAAGCCGGTCACGAGCGTGTCCCACAGGGCTCAGTCCTGGGCCCCTCTTGTTCGGCATTTATCTTTATGAAGTGCGGCCAAACATAGAGGCATTGTGGCTCACAAAATTTGCAGATGACTGCAAACTGGGCACCATAATTGACACTCCATCAGACACAGACATCCTCCAGCGAGGTCTCATAGAAATGGATAACTGGTGCCAGAGCCATGGCCTTAAGCTAAATGCCAAAAAATGTATAGTCATACCCTTTGGGAAAAACAAGGTAACCCCTAATTACCACATAGGTGGTAATCCATTAAACACGGAAGAAGTTATCAGGGACCTGGGGACCCAAGTTGACAGTAACCTCTCTTGACACTCACATTGCCAAAGTGGTTAGGAAGACCTTCTACATTGCCCACCTGATCATGAAGGGATTCACATCTAGATCAGGAGAGGTCATTGTACCCCTGTACTCTTCACTTATCAGACCAATGATTGAGTACAACGCCCCATTCGGAATGTACCTTACCCGACCCCTGCAGCAGTTGGAAAGACCCCAAAAGTTCCTCACCAAAAGGATAAAGGGGCTCAAACATATGTCATATGACGCCCGACTGAAGAAACTCCAGCTCTATTCAGTCGCATACCGTCTGCTCAGAGGTGATCTGTGCCTGACATACAAGGCCATGCCCAACCTGGAATTAATGGACATTCTCCACCTCAAAAAATCCAAATCCACCAGAGCCATGAGAGCAAGAGACTTAAACCTCAACACGGATATAAATAGGATGTGCTGGAGGGACAGATTCATCACCCAGAGACTCCCTACACTATGGAACAGAATCCCAGTCCATGTGAGGCAGAGCCCCTCACTGACTCTGTTCAAGAGAAATCTTGACGAGTGGATGGGAGATCATAGGTTTACCACGGGAATCATCTCTGTATCACTGCTGGACAGAGGCACAGTAAACTAATGGGTATAGTATTCTCATCCTAAGGGGTGGGGAAAGCCACACACACTCTGGCTAGGCTTATAAATGCCCTAGGGCAGATAGCCTAGTAAGAACCTATGAATCTATGAACCTAAGATGCTAGACAAGGTCAGGGTAATACTGGGCTGGGCTATATGATCACAGAGTTCCGCTATGTTTCATGTCATGTGGTCCAAGGAGGAACATCTGAGGTTGTACGCACCAGCTTGGACAATGATGGAGCCAGTCCTGGACTTGCTTTGGAGTGACCTGAGTGCATGGTGGTGGATCCTGGCACCTGAGAGGCAGCTCAAAGTGACTATTCCCTTGTTTGGCCTGGTGAGTGGGACAACAGTGTGTTTGACATTGTGTCACCTATAACAAGTGTATCAGGTGTGTTGTTTAGCCCAAAGGGCAGTGACTGTGTGGCACACTGACATTGTGAACTGTGTGACATGTGGGCATTGTAGCGGGGTAGCAGTTGTATGTGTGTGTCTCCTGTGGAGGTCTCTGCTGCTTAGGCAGAGTGTATGTAGAGCCTCCAAATATGTGTATGTGTGATAATGTGGTTTGTGTGCTGTCACTATTGGTGTATGTGAGACTGATATGTGGTGTGTGTGGTCACCCTCACCACCTGATAGACTATGCCAGCCATGGGTCGAGAGAGCTCAGCATTTTGTATGTCAGTATTGTTACATCTCCCACATATATGTGATTGTGATGTGAGGAGGAGAGGGTCGTCTGTGTACATGAGGCAGATGTGACATTGTGTCATAACCACAATATTCACTAGCTGGACTGGAGAGTACACATTAAACCGACCCCTGGACATGCATGTGTATTATGATGACATACTCTGTAGCCTGAGCACAAAGGATCAGTAGGGTGTTAAGTGTGTAAAAGAGTATAACCTGGATTAGTGCTCAGGTTTGTTGGTGTTTTGTAAAGAGTGGCTGAGAAGGAGTCCAGACTGAGAATCATGACATGTCCTTCAGCTATGTAATAAATAGTAATGTACACGCATATATATGTGCTGAGTCAGGGACAACTGTACCTTACTGACATTGCCAACATCCTATCAGACAGGCCCATGTATACATACTCACCTCCCACAGACAATACTCCCTGACATCATACCAGGAAATATCACGTGTAGAATGGCTGAACAGCTCCCCCCAAAGCCAAAAGCATGGCAGCAATTGGATTACATTGTTTCCCAATATGTGTCATGCATGCACTACAGAACAAACAGACCCTGCACCTGAACAGTCTGTTCAGCCTCACCCACTCCACAGGACCTGGAACTGTTGAATGTGTTACAGCAATATAAGGCACTCCCCACATGTGTGGGTGCACAACACACCATGGGAAGTATAGTCCAGTAAGCCTATAAAGTCTGATCTGCAAGGCCATGGAGTGCATCATGGCAGACGTGATAAACAGAACTATTGGAAACTGACAAACACACATCCCTAGCAACTGTGGTATGTTCATGTGCAGATCATGGTTCCCAAGCATGCTACACCATCTGCAAGGCAGCTACCCAGGACATACATCATGGAACAGAGCTACACATGTCCCACATAGACTTTGAACAGCTCTTCATCAACATCACAGATACATGTCATATCCACAAAATCAACAATCTGTGCATAGATATGTGTTGACATATGGAGGGATGTCAATGTGTCCACAGATAGATCACACAAGGTGAGACTCACAGGGTCCTTTACAAGCTGTTGATACCTGCCAACCTACATGGATCATTCCTGGGATTGCAAAACAATGTGTACACACATTACCATGTCCAGTCTGATGATGTCATCAACCTACAAATATACCAGGAGAACAGAACTCACCCAGTAAAGCATATACCACGCCGTGTTAATGCATATTCCTCTAGGAGCATAACATAGTTAGGTAGGGGTTTGAGTCCTGCAAATGCCAAGTGTGTATGTGCGTGGGAGGATGTGTATGTGTGTGGTTTCCTTTGAGAGGAGTAGCCTTTTTGGTGACTGGGAAAATACATTAAAAGAGGTACATCCCTCTTTGGAAAGTCCGATGATGTCAGCATCCTACAAATATTCAAGGAGAACATAAACCACCCAATAATGCATATAGCGCGCCATGTTAATGCATATCTTTTTAGTATCATAACATAGTTAGGTAGAGGGTTGAGTCCTGCAAATGCCAAGTGTGTGTGTGGTTTTCTTTGAGAGGAGTAGCCTTTTTGGAGACTGGGAAAACACATTAAAAGAGGTACATCCCTCTTTGGAAAGTCCGATGATGTCAGCATCCTACAAATATTCAAGGAGAACATAAACCACCCAATAATGCATATAGCGCGCCATGTTAATGCATATCTTTTTAGTATCATAACATAGTTAGGTAGAGGGTTGAGTCCTGCAAATGCCAAGTGTGTGTGTGGTTTTCTTTGAGAGGAGTAGCCTTTTTGGAGACTGGGAAAACACATTAAAAGAGGTACATCCCTCTTTGGAAAGTCTGATGATGTCAGCATCCTACATAATATTCAAGGAGAACATAAACCACCCAGTAATGCATATAGCACGCCATGTTAATGCTTATCTCTCTAGTATCATAACCATACCTCTCAACCTTTTAGAGCAATAAATCTGGACAAAGCCATAAATTATAGGGGGACAAAGGCCCAAAATTATGGAGAATTTTTAAAAATTGCTGTTACAAGCTTAGAAAGTTGATAGCATAGTGGGTTTTGCATTTGCATGGGTTTTCAGAACAGTAGGAAGTCTGAAACACAAATAGCTGTCATTATTTTCTGACTTTAATTTTCAATCAGCTGTCAATACAGTGCCAGAAAATGACAATTTTATGAAAAACATACCAAAAATATGAGGCAAAAATCTGGACATTCTGCAAAAAATCTGTACAGTTGAGAGGGATTCATAACATAGTTAGGTAGGGGTTTGAGTCCTGCAAACGCCGTGTGTGTGTGTGTGGGGGGGGTGTATGTGTGTGGTTTCCTTTGAGAGAAGTAGCCTTTTTGGAGACTGGGAAAACACATTAAAAGAGGTACATCCCTCTTTGGAAAGTCTGGTGATGTCAGCATCCTACAAATATTCAAGGAGAACATAAACCACCCAGTAATGCATATAGCGCACCATGTTAATGCGTATCTGTCTTGTATCATAACATAGCTCGGTAGGGGTTTGAATCCTGCAAATGCTAAGTATGTGTGTGCCATCGGTGGTCAATGCAGTGTAGGTTTTGCTTTTACTACGGTATGACAAATGTTTCAAACAGTATGTGCATTGCACACACCGGGTATCTGCGTGTCAAATAAATATGTGTACATGTGACCTCGATCAGGACATAGGTGTGAAACCTGCATACGACATGAATACATTTGTAACCTTCGACAGATTGTGCCGCTGCTTCACAAATCATAGGTCACATATGTATGCCTGTGTCAAGCCCGGCCAATGTAGTGATCCGTGGCCAAGGACATCTCTGCCACACACACCCATGACAGGTACTATAGAGTACTGTTAGTGAGGGTAATTGCCAGGGTATATGTCAGACATATTCATACACAACAACAACTGGCAATAATGGACAGTCATTATAGGTGTACACCAGCCCTGTGGATATGCATGCAGGCCCCTAATGTGTTATGTGAAACACCCAGGGACCCCACAAAACCTATGGATATGTGGATACCAAGGGACAGATGACATAACACGTGCCTGTCTGTACACATTGGTACCCAATATACATGTTGAGTGCTACCACCTATGTGGTACTGTCGGGATAGTATGTATAGTAAATGTGGATGAATATGCCATAGACGGCTTACTGCTATACAGCATGTATTGTACAACAGGTATCTGTCTGTATGATACACTTGTGTAGGATATGCATCCCATCTGGGGAATGCAGTGTAGGCCAATGCATGCATTTCCAGATGTTGATGGGCATATCCCTAGTGTATTTGCATGTACCTAAGAGGGCAATATGCCACACAGGTGTGGTCCCAGGAAAGTGTGGCGGTCAATACCACTGGTTACTGTTATTGTATAGTACTGGGAGGATCCAACTGTTACTGAGTTCCCTACAACTGTGAGTCATTTGTCAGGACATCATCTAATGATTGGTTATAGTCATGCTGTTGAGATGGTGTATACTACCAGACTGCAGATCATTGACAGATATCAACAGTATCACCCACAGCATAGTGCCAACCCATGTCATACACACATGTGTACCCATGTTAGTACATATCTGTAGTAGAATGCATACTGGCCATTGAAAGATACCATGATATGTGTAGAACAGGGTAGGTCACACATCCCACGTGTCCACTATGCACATACATGCAGACAGTGCGCACACACCATGTTCACAGATGTACACCCACTAATTTGTAATGCACACATCACACACATACTGTCCACTCACTAACACATGCTGGCAACACTGTACACTTAAGCCAAGTGGCACATGGGTGGACATTACATACTCAGGACTAACTCTGGTGTAAACAATGCTACAATGACTATCACAGCTGTGATGCATAATGCCTGCTCAGGTATACCTACAAGGATATCATTACACTTTCCTGTTGTCAACTTGCTACTATTGCTACACTGCTATAATGTCACCCTGTGCATCAGAACCATGTTAACCTGTTCCTGCATCAATATTGCAGATGACAGGAGGTGGCACAGGTGTCATCATATGCACAAGGTGTGTTGTAGGTTTGGTGATGACTGGACCCATGTCCCTGCTGGGACTGGCCAGTGCCACGTGCACATGGTCTGGTAGGATGGTCAATGGACAGGTCAGCCCCAACATTGCTAGGGCTGGTACTGCCACTACGGGAGCAGCTGTGATCCGTAGTCTGTCCGCGATGACTGCCAGCTGATGCTGTTGCTGGCATGCATCCGCATTGGCTTCTCATCCGTCCTGCACGGTCCTGGCTCATGGCTAACACATCGTGGAGGACATCTAATGTCTCCCTCCAACAGCTATCAAGGACCTCAGTGTAATTCCAAATGGCACCGGCAAGGTCACGGATGCTGTCATTGATAGCAGTGTAATGGGCCCTCTGCGCCCTTAGTCCCTGTCAGGTGTACCGTTCCATATGTGCCTGTGCCTGCATTACAGCCTGGAACATACTGGAGGTTGTAATACCTCTGCGGGCATGTCTGCCAGGGGCAATATAACCCTGGACATCCGCCTATGTGGTACCGTTCCAGTAATCCAGCTATGGCTGCTGTGAGGGGATGCACGTGCTGTAGGTACCACACTCTCCTGGTCAATGCCAACTGTATGCTGTCCCTCAAATAAGGCCATTGGTGATGAAGGATGTATTGGCAGTATGAGTGTGCCCATAGATGGGGTTGACCGCTGTGTAGTGTCAACTGGTGGACCGACAGACCCTGTCAGACCTTCCTATGCCACAATACATGTCTCATCATCTCCACTATCAGTGGCGGTGACATGAGGTTCCCTGCTGCATTCAGCCACCCCTAATTCAGCACCTGTGGAAGGAAGAGAGGAAACACACTTTGCAATCTGTACATGATGTTAGCACACATGCACACATGTACACATGCAGACATGAACACATGAACACATGCACACATGCACACATGCACATATGAACACATGAACACATGCAAACATGAACACATGAACACATGCACACATGAACACATGCACACATGAACACATGTACACATGAGCACATGCATACATGCACACATGAACACATGCACACATGAACACATGCACACATGCATATAAATACACTGATCACCACAGCACACACACACACACACACACACACACACACACACACACACACACACACACACACACACACACACCAGCAATCCAACACATACACAATAGTGAGTGATGGTGGGTGACAGTATCACAAGGCAAACAGTCACCACACATGTGTCAGCATGCAGAATATGTGTTGCTCAAGACCATGCAGTGCAAGTGTAGACAGCCCTATCTAATGACATTATACATGGCTTTTAAGCATGTGTGTAGTTGTTCATTGATTGGTACACCCTGGAACAGAGTGTGTACATGGACACAACATTGCTGTGCAAGTATTATCTGCTCTGCAATGTCATGTGCACCATCACTCAATGGTATACATACCATGGCTGCATGTGTTATCTGTGTGACACATAGATTGCCATGTCTGATGACAGTGTCTGTGTCCATAGCACATAATAGTGGGCACAGGTGTAGCAAATGCATGCAATGTACAGACATGGGATGAGTGGTGCATGTAGACGTGAAGGAATTCCAATGCTCGACATGGACATTGTACAGTGGTTATGGTGAGTGTGGCACATATTGCAGATATGTCAGTGCCAGCCACGACATGGCATGCTACATGACTGCAGCATTAAACACCATACATACCCAATGTGCGTCATATGACCTATACACCCAATAGCATTCCAGGACATATATGTGACTCTTTGTACAGATGGTGACTGATGTGCAGAATGTGTATACTAGCATATGTAAGCACACACACAACATGCTATGCATGGTGTGTATAGGTGCATATGTTTGCACACACAGAACAATGAGGTGCACAGCAAAGACTGCTATGTGTAGTACTGTGGTCACTGTAACCGGATGGGGTGTAGTACCATGTGCCATTATCATCAACATGCATCTTGTGGTCACTCACGGCTACTACTGTGTGACAGACCACCGCCTAGCATGCTGTACCTGAAATGCAGTGCCGTGCATACGTTCACTATTACAAAGCCACTTTGTACATGAGTGTATGAGGTGCCCAGTAGGGAGCATTGCCTCACATGACTGTGTTATGTGTTGAAGAGTGTTGCACAACCCCATGATGGGCCTCTACCCCCGAGGTACATCATGTGTGTGTGGATGACATGTGGGATACTGACGTGTGACCTTACAGCGGGTGTATGGTTACGCCATATGTAGCATGACTTTGTGTACTGCATGTGATCAATGTGTTATGTTGTGTACAGGTGTTGCAACTATGCCTATCCAATGTGCAGTACGGGATTGCCACAACTGTGTGTCATGCTCTGTGTATTGCATGTCATTGAGGCAGCTACTAACATTAGTGATCTGTGCAACATCTCACAGCAAACATGCACGGCATGCATTATGCATAGGTGTGTTACGTGTACATGGCCTACACCTCACCTATGACATGCATATTTCATTACCAACATTGCAGGTATGACACACTCACCAGCATGGATTGGCTGCCCTGCCGTCACACCAAAGGGACCAATGAGAATATGAGAGGGTTTGTCAGTGGCCACAACTGTGGCATTGCTACAGTGGGTATGCTAAACTGCAGTACAACAACAGTCAACAGTCACAGGTGTAGGTGTAGGGATATTATTCAAACTATCCATATTGCACAACACTAGGCAGCTGAACTGCTAAACACACAGTACACATCTCACGTACACATAATCTAACAATACAGTTAACTGTAGTCTACAGATTGGGCATGTTACCTGCTTGCTCCAGGTGGATGTGCTGGGTGGCTCCGGCCTCAATTACAACACATGTCAGTGGTTGTTGTAGCTCTTTTCCAGGAGCCACCATGCTTAGGAGCAGCTCCTCTGCTCTGGTGAGGGGGGGGATGAATGGCCACCCCTCCACCTGTGGCAAGCTGCTGTCTTTAGATATCAGATGCACGACGCCGGACTTGTCTAATTAAATTACTGCAGTGATGGCGTACCTGCTCATATGTCCGGTTATGCATGCCTATGTCATTTACCCGACTAACAAGTTCCTGCCACAGTGCAGTCCGCTCCTGCTGGTGTTGGCCGCTTCTGGAGAAGAGCATTGTGTACTTCTGCAAAAGGCTGTTGCGTATCACCTCTTCCTCCTCCGCTGTATACACTGGGTTGTGGTGGTGGGCCATCTGGATGAAAAAGATATGAACAATATGTGTGAGAGTGTCCTGTGTCACACTTTACACCTTTACCCACAGATATTACTTTACTGCCACATATACCATCCTATTAGCTGTCAGAGGTTGCACACGTTCAATAACACTTATTGTTTCTCAGGCCACAACTAACTAACACTGCCTGGCAGACTCTATATATCAAGTCACTATACTACAGTACCCGACACACTGTTTGTGACACATTGCATAACCTCAAGACAGCGGTGTATATCACACCGATGCACAAACTGAGATGTCATCCATTGCAATGGATGTATAGTACAGGTACAGTAGTACCAATCAACCACCCTAGTAATTGATGCCATAGTCCTGCCTAACAGATGTGTCCAGTTGTTACTATAGGTGGCATACTGCTGTAACAGACTATATATGTTGCTGGATACACACATTTACCCTGTAACACACATATGATTGCAGCCATTGTACAGGCATAATCACACACACATCAGGCAAACATACAATGCACCACTGTATGCCAACACAGATGAGCATTACCTGTGTACCATAGGGTACTGTGTGGCACTACTTACACACCCTTATGTCTGCATTCTGTCCTTTGTGAAGACTAAAGGAAACACACATGACAGTGTTTCCAAGCAATGTGAACACACACCATACTGTGCTGTTTAGGCCTACAGCTTCAGGTAGTACTACAGTTCATATTGGTGATGGATTCACCAGCAGTACCACTCACTAAGCATACATGTATTGCTTTAGCCTACAATGAGACACCACATTCATCAACGGAGAACTACGTCACATCATCTGCCGTACTACTATGTCTGCCTAACAGTACATTACACATCAGTTGCTGTCCTCACAGCTAGGATAGGCACTACCATGTCAGATACAACATCACACTAAGCTATCACACCTTTACAGACCTTGCACACATTCAGCGTTACACTTATGCAACCTCACATAGCAGCTATTGCATTAAGTACATGTGTGAGTACATAGTGCCATAGGTAGGTAATATGCTATTGGCCTTAGGGCCTACGGCAGCCTAGCCATATGCTACCTTGGCCTTTGACACACATGTACTTTGATTTCACTTGCCCCTGCCAACCTGAACCACAGAGGTGTTTCCTGGGGTGTATTACCAATCACCCACACAATCATCAGGGGTATTTATAACAACTGCTAAAGAGGAGCCTTGTTTGCTATTGCTATGTGGTCTATTCCAGTGTATGGCATATCTCTGAGATGGGAACCTATCCCTCCAGCATGTGCCGTTTAGTGAGCTGACAAGGTTTAGGGCCCTAGAGCATTTGTCCCAGAGGGATTGTGATATGTTGCCATGGTGGTTGTCACCCAGCTATGGGTCTGGCAGAGGTCACCTCTGTGTGGCCAGTATGCAATACAGTGTACTTGTGATTTTGTGAGTCAGTCTGCATAGGGCATCTGTTTGCAGCCAGTATTACCCTCTGGGGGGGTCTGTCTGTGGCCTGTTCACCTGGTGTAGTTGTCATGTGAAGTACATATGACACAGGGCATTGTGATGAGTACAGGGGAACTCTACCCTATGCATCCATAGCTGACACACCTGTTGTCATGACACATACCACACAGACAGATTACAGGTGTAGTGTGGCACTGTCTTCATCAAAGCGGAGGCTACTGACCACCTGTGTCCCATGTTCCCTTATCACACCTTCACTGTTAGGTACATCTCTACCTATGTGGTAGTTAATGGGTACACTGTTTTGGGAAGGTGGAATGGCACTGCAGTATCAACACTTGTCTACAGTCCGTGCCTTGGTCACCACACACCTGTTGCTGTACATATGAACCCATGTCTCTCTGTCTCTCTCTCTCACTCTATATGTATATATATATATATATATATATATATATATATATATATATTATATACATGCATATCCATACACATACATGTACACATCCATTGCTGTACACATGGATGTACATATAAGCACATGTACAGTCCACCTTTCATGGTGGGGATATCACATATGCGACAGTTGTGGGATGTACAGGTATGTGATTAAATTGCACAGTGTTGTGCAGAATGCATGTGGGTGTCCTCAGCCCTTGTTGCATTAGCAGGCCTCACTGGCTGTAACACAGCAGATCTGACACATCTGTCCCACAACATTTAACCACCACATGACATATATCAGCACTACCATAGCTGGCCTTAGGCATAGGCCAACTGGGCGGCCGCCTAGGGCGCTGCTCTAGCAGGGGTGCTTTTCCACTATTTATGTGGTGTAGTAAGACAAGGATGGGGGCACCAGGAAGTGTGGTGGGGGCACCAT
Source organism: Protopterus annectens (assembly GCF_019279795.1). NCBI lineage: Eukaryota > Metazoa > Chordata > Ceratodontiformes > Protopteridae > Protopterus > Protopterus annectens. Next base: position 1,054,260,371 of record NC_056735.1, read on the forward strand.
GGAGCCCTTTTGCCTAGGGCACCAGTTGACCTACGGCTGCCCCTGCGCACTGCATGCTGTTTTCTAAGCCACACACTACGACCTACATGGATATATGTACATATCAACCTTCACTGACAGATATCTGTTCACCCTTCACTAACAGTTGCAGTATGTCCCTTGCCCTATGAATGTGTGCAGATACAGATAGATACATACTGCTGCCAGAGATGGATGATTTGCAGTGTGTAGAGTACTCTTCAGGAACATCTACAACATGCCAACACATACATGTGAGTTACATACCTTACCTTAGTATTTCCCTGCTCCGTTTGTTACGGTTTTGTAGTTTTTTTTATTGGTGTTTTTGTTTGGTTTTCGCCCTCTATTCACCATTCTGTCTCTGTTTCTCACTCTGTTCTGTTCTGTCTCTGTCTCAGTTGTGTCTGTGTCTGTGTCCGTGTCTCTCTCTCTCTCTCTTTCTCTCTCTCTCTATCGCATAGCACCTGCAATGATATTATTGCATGTGTGGACTGCAGGTACAGCCTGCTTTTCTAGGTATCTGCACTTGTGCATGTGACAGCCTCTGCACCAGTTGCTGCCCACCATTCAGTAATCACATGCAGCCTGCTGTTTGGTGATTGCATTACTCACTTTGATTGCAGCCCACTGCTATAAAATGCTAGTTTAGGTAGGCGTAGCCCTTTCAGATTTCCAAGGTGGGGCCCATGCTTGTTTGCTCTGGACACCGTTGTGTCAGTCTGAAGGCTGGTATGTCTCTTATCTGACGCTAGGGTTGTAGCCAGTTATATGCATGTTGTACTCAAACCTGAATGTTGCTGCTTCCAGTACACACATCACAGTGTAGACATGTACGCACCCCTCCAAATGCTAACACAGGATACATGGGAGTATGTACTTTTTTCTCGCTTACACAATTAACTGCCATACAAATGTGATTATTGCACTGTATTCCTGTGGCCAGTATTAATCCTGGTCTGATACTGTGTGGTGTTTGTAAGGTGCTACTGTAACATTATTCCCTGCTAGGATGGCTGGTTCTCCTTACACAGTCATGTCATGCAATTCCACAACCACTGCTGGTAAAGACCCACAGAAAAGGATTAGTGTTATACCATTCCTAATTTTCATTTACATTCCCTCATTGTAATGCGTGATATATTTATTTCAGAACCAAGTTATTTGTAGTGCTGCTGTGGTGTAGTGGTAATTCATGCAGTCTATTGTGTCAATGATCTGAGGTTCAAGACTGGCAGAGGTATTTTCTTTTGCTGCTGAGCAGAACAAGGGCCCTGCCATAGAGTGACTAAGGCACTTTTTAGCAGTTGTGAGAGGGTTTGCGTGGGTTTGTGCGACGCTTAGCTAAGCGTACACATGCGCACACTTGCTTAAACCCGCTTACTACTGCTTAAAAGTGCTTACTCCCGCTAACCCCCGCGCTAATTTCTTTTAAAGAAAAGAAAATGGGGAGATAGGAAAATGGTGAAAAAGGGGGCACAAAGAGGGACACACAGTAGGTAAACAAGCTCGGGATATGCAGGACGGGTGTAGGGAAAGTCCATAGCTGCCCATTTCTTTAACAGCAGCAGCTGTGCATATACAATGAATTTGGAGTGAAATTTGAAACCTTCCACCCCTGGGAGAGGGGTGAGGACAACAAAGTATGTTGTACTGCCAATTCTAATTATCAGCTTACATGTTTGTCCGATGGACATGTGTGCGAAATGTGCAGCTATGTATGGGGCATAATTTTTTTTGTGGGTACAGATTGCCCTTTTTTTTTCAGGTGAGAGTGGGAAGTGAGGTAGAGGAAGTAGGTATGTTCGGGGAGGTAGGTTGGGAAGGTAAACAGACAAGACAGACAAGACGCATACAGGGGCAGTGTATGACTCATGGGGTGGGTGAACACAATTGACAGGGTCGGATGTTTGGAAATCGCAAGCCCATGAGCCCACAGATGGTAACAGTGGAACTGAGATCCCCACCCATGGGCAGTCACCACTGAACCTTCACAGCCCTGAGCATGGCTGCGCTGGGGGCTGCATAGGATGGGCAGGCTCACCCGTGAGACATGCCACTCTCGCCTCAAGCTGGCATAGGGGATCAGTGACTGAACGGTGGATCTCCCTACGCACCACAGCCTGGACCCTTTGAAGGGTGACAGGTGGCCCTTCTCCACCCATGCTTGCACGGGGGTGAAACAAGCCCCATCCCCTGCAGCGCTTCCACCCAAAGGTAGCACAGGACCAATGGAGGAGGGGAGCCTGGGCTGGGCACAGGACCTGCTGGTGCCAGGTGCACTCGCTGGCTGAGGAGGGACAGGTGGGTCCGCTGGGACCGGCCTTCCCATACGTTCTGTGATTAGGTGTGTTTAATTACAACATAAGCAAAACAGCATTCCAGATTAGTTGTAACAGCATTCAATAATATTCCCATTAACCCAACACACCAAGGGTACAACAGTTGAACAGCAAGCATAACACATGCATATATTGAACCACAGTGGTTATTCCAAAAGCATGCAGGGATGTTTGGTAGCAACAGGCCACCATGATTGTGGTGTTTAAACAGGGCACATGCATCAACGTGAATGCAAATCTTTATAGAACAATAGGACATATGTCCCAACAAATATTTAACATTACACATACCCATTGAGGTGTGGAATTGCATGGTTTATGCACATAAAGTAGGGTGTATAAAAAACCTTGGTTAACATCTTATAATGACCGTTTAGTTTACATTACATTCCTAGTGACTGCAAGTGTATATCCCCTACCTGTATTATTACACTTGCCACCATACATTAGGTTGTGTAATGGGTTTGGCTAGTTCAATATATGCCTGACCTATATCTGACATACTAACTGTCCAGGATGCAGATGTTACTGCTACATATTTCTTGATTGCATTTATATTTCTTTATCTACATATCTGGGATGTTTTCACATGACATTTTCACTTCGATTTGTACAGAACCCTGCATTTCTTGACACACACTCACATTTCTGGGGAAAAAATAACATGCTACACGTGTGCCAGGTTTACTTATTCATGCCAGTCAGTAACTGCCTGTTGTGGACTGTATATATGTTTCACAGCTACTAGTACTTCCATCACCTACTTTATATGGGGCTGCACAACTCTGGGTTGCCAGCACCTTTTCAAACAGTACTCTTTGTATACTGCAAGGATACAACAACATTTCAGACTCTGTGACACAGACACACTCTGGGTTTTAGACCTTTATTAATGACATTACACACTTTTCCACAGGCTCACTCCTTTATTTGTTTTAACGGTGTATATGGCAGACATGTTCAAGACATATTATACCTTTATTAATAGGTTAGAACAATCTTTTTTCAGGCTCACTCACTTGTTTTATATGACAGTGCCTGCAGAGATATTATTCCAGACATATGTTACCTTTCTTAATAGATTCATAGATTCATAGATTCATAGATTAGTACTAAGCTAACTGCCCTTGCGGGCCATTGTAAGCCTAGCCCAATTATCCCTTGTGAGACTCAAACCCTGCACCTTGTGTTTGTAAGGCAAACACCTTACCCATTAGGCCACCCTCCCTTAATGGCTTTCTACACTCATTTTCTGCCTCTCTGATGTTTTTATCTGACAGTACATGCAAAGGACTTATTCAGGCAATTTTATGGCTGTATTATTGGACTACAACACTTTCTTTCATGCTCTCTCCCATATTTTATATAACAATACATGCAGAATAATCACTAACCTGCCTGGTGGCGCAGCCTTAGCAGCCTATCAACATAGGCTTGCTGATTCATAGCACGGTCACCTGCAGCTGTAAAGTAAATGAAGGGCTATTGAGACATACCTATCCATTATACATACTCCATTATTAATTCTTACATATTGCATTCCATGGCTACATACTCAGTTGTGGGGCATCCCGCATCCTACGGGCCTCCTGTATCCATTGGTTCAGGCGGTCCTGCTTTCGTCTCTTCAGGTCTGCATGGTGGTGACGGACCTGCTCACCAGTCTAAGGAATGCCTGTGGCACTGGTGAGGTCACGAGCTAACCGGTTCCAAGCCTCTGCCTTGTACTCCATCCCTTGGAACTGGCCCTGCAGGAGTCTTGACTCGTGATGGTGGACAAGGAGCCAAACCATGTATTTGGACTCCTCGATGCCCCAACGTTGCGCTCGGAAGTGTGTTCCCTCTCCGACACTAGACATTCTAACTGCAGATGTGAGCTACAATCAGTTATGGCATGGATTTCTGCCTGTGGGGCTTAAATATGCCACATTTCCCACACTTTTTTGTGATTGGCCGTTTTGTAAAATTCTCAGCTGACTGCAGACCTGCTTAGTAATGGTTAAACTACCATTCATAAGTATCTGAATGTTAACAGTGGCTGTTTCCCCTATGTTGTCATGGCTTAGTGATTCTGTACTTTGCTTCTGATGCACAGGGACCTGGGTTCGAACCTTGTCATTCATTTTATTTTCATACTGTCCAGACAGGCTAGGGGGTGTGGCTGCATTTAAGCAACTTTGCTCTATGTTGCTCCTCAGTGCCCTATGGTGCCCTGGTTGGTGCGGCGTGCACGTCCACGCAAACATATTGCGCTGGGTAAAGCACCATTGAACTATGGGCAACTCTACTGTGCTGGGTAAAGTGCTATGAAACTATGGGCAACTCTATTGCACTAGATAAAGTGCTATTAAACTATGGGCAACTTTATTGCGCTAGGTAAAGTGCTATTAAACTACGACCAACTCTATTGCGCTGGGTGAAGTGCTGCTTAACTGCAGGCAATTTTATATCAGGATCCTTTAAAATATTTATTTTGTTCACTGATACATTGGCCATTTCACTGCTTTTTAGTAATGTTTAAACATATTTGTCAGGTATTATTTCATATACTGATTTAAAAAATAAATAGGAAGAGGAGTGGTGGGACTTGAACCGTGAATGCCTCTTCTTTGTGCGAATGTTCTACCATTACGCTATTGCTATTTGGTGTGATTTGCATTAACATTCTTTCTTATGCTCTTCCATGTCAGAATTGCTAACTCTAGATAAGCAGTGGGCACACCCGCGCACACACGCGCAAATACGGGCAGCTATTTTGGGGATTTAAAAACATATATTTAATGTTTTGCGTTTTAGAACTGTGATAGGGGTTTACAATATCAGGGAGTGTGGTGTTGGGTGCAGGGACATTTGAGCGGACTCGCTCTTGTGCGTGTGCTTTGTTTAGTTTTAAAACATTTGCAGGGGCGTGGACATTTAGACTGCTCAGCAGTCGGACACACCCCCTGCTTTCTTACACGGTCTGTGTAAGACTTACGGTTGAGTCAGCGTGCCCTCATGTATATTCATGGCGCGCTGACTTCATACCATTCAACTGCATCCTCCGAGTAGGACTTTTTAAGTCTTACACGGAGGATTCGTGAATCCGGGGGTCTGTTTTCTCCAATTTGCAATAATTTTCCTTTCTGTTATATCGTGGTAAGGAAGGAGACCACACGGTTTATGGAGTTGTAAGGCCTTTCTTTATTAAGAGCCTCCAGGTGCGCACCCATGCTTCTTCACACAACTTCTGCAAGTCATCTACTACACAGAACCAACAGGTTACCAGAGAATATAGAACCAGCAGTACATGCTGAATTCCCCACAGCGCCCCTACAGTACAACAACCACATTACCAGCCCGAATACTACATTCCTCCCCTTTTAAGCTAAGACATACTGTCTTACATGAGCAAAACTAGGGAACAAGTTCCATAATGCATTTAATCATTTACTTGTAAATAACAGGCTAGTTATTAACTGGTTACCATACCAACTACTATTTTTTTAAGGCTGGTAATCTATACATGCACTTTTGTTAACATTGATAGTCCTTCAAGTAACTAGGTTTAACCAGCACACGCTTAGAACGGCACAATGGTACCACCTTAGGTGACTCTGGTGTCACTTTTACCACTTCAGGTATCGGTGTGTCCTTCCCTGGAACAGTTGGATCCTCAGAAACCTCTCCTTCCACGTTCTGGCGGTCTCCCTCGATTTGCGATCCTCCTGCCACTGCGAGCCCTGGTTCCGAACTTAACGATAGTTCCGAGGCCAGCAGTTCCATGGCATCCTTCTTCTGTTCGCTCCGTAGAATTTGGTCTACATGTCTCCTCACTACGAAATCTCCATTCAATCTCACCTGGTACGATAATGGTCCTGTGCTCTTGACAATGAACCCTGGAATCCACTTAGGTCCATAACTGAAATTTCGTGTCATTACTGCATCTCCTTCCAGAAAACTTCTCTCTCTCCGTCTTCTATCATGACATTCTTTTTGCCTCCACTGGGTCCCCTCTACCTTAGCTCGGACATTTGGATACACTAGATCCAACGTGGATCTTAATCTACGTCCTTGCAACATCTCGGCAGGTGACAAACCCGTGGTAGATTGAGGTGTAATACGGTAGTTGAATAACACCCTTGATACTTTTGCTGCCATACTTCCTTCTCCAGACTTTTTCATCATTGCTTTAAAAGTTTGGACAGCCCTTTCAGCACAACCATTTGAAGCTGCATGGTAGGGTGCTGATGTGATGTGTACGATGCCATTTTTTCTCAGAAAACCCTTGAACTCTTCACTCGTGAAACATGAAGCATTATCGGATACAATAGTCTCAGGCAGTCCTTGACTACTGAAACTCCTCCTCAAGCATTCAATGGTAACGAGAGAAGTGGGTGTCTTGACTTGATATGCATCCATCCATTTCGAATGAGCATCCATGATTATCAAAAACATGGCCCCCATGAATGGTCCTGCATAGTCTATATGAAGTCTCTGCCAAGGCCTACTCGGCCACTCCCATGGATGTAGTGGCGCCACCGGCAAGTTGCGATGTTGTTGACATGTTTTACACTCATTCACAACGACTTCGATCTCGTGGTCCAACTTTGGCCACCAAAAATAACTTCGTGCTAAAGCTTTCATTCGGGTAATGCCCACATGACCTTGGTGCAACTGCTGTAAAAGTGCCCTTCTTCCTGGGGACGGAATTATCACTCGTGCCCCCCACAAGACGCATCCATCTTGCACACTCAGCTCTGTTTTCCTCACTTCATAAGGCTGAAAAACTGGATCCGTTTGTTGGACTGGCCAGCCTTGCTGAACCCACTGAAACACTCTAGCAAGCACCGGGTCTTTGTGTGTCCAAACTCTCAGTTCCTTAGCAGACACCAATGTTATGTCCTCCATCATCAAAACTCGGTCCTCCGCTTCCTCTTCTTGGATAGGCCCTGGCATTGGCAAACGACTTAGTGCGCCTGCATTACCATGGTGTTTTCCAGGCTTATACACAATCTCGTATTCATAAGCTCTCAACGTTACAGCCCATCTCTGAATGCGGGGAGAAACCATCTGCGGTACCGCTTTCATCTCGTTGAATAATGACAACAAAGGCTTATGATCAGTGCAAATAGTAAACTTCCTCCCATAGAGGTATTTGTGAAATCGCTTGATTCCAAACATTACAGCTAAATCTTCTTTATCTAACTGGGAATAGTTTGACTCCGCTGGTGTCAAAGTCCGTGACATGAACCCAATGGGTCTCTCTTGTCCATCTGGCATCCGGTGTGCCAACACAGCCCCTAACCCATAAGGTGAGGCATCACATGACAAAATTAAGTCCTTGTGACTATCGTAGTGCACCAAAACCTCTGAAGACTGCATTAGTTCCTTTGACTGTTCAAACGCTCTGTCCTGTTCCTCTTGCCACGACCACTGAGCCTCCTTCCTTAATAGCTTATGTAAAGGAGCTAACAGGGTTGACAGATTTGGCAGGAACCTGTTATAATAGTTGAGTAAGCCTAAATAGGCTTTCAGTTCTGTAACATTTGTGGGTGCTGGTGCCTGTTGAATGGCTTCCACTTTATTTGGCAGGGGGTGTAGGCCTGATGCATCCACCTTGTAGCCCAGGAATTCTGCTTCCGTTGCCATGAAAACACATAGATTCATAGATTCATAGATTCATAGATTAGTACTAAGCTAACTGCCCTTGCGAGCCATTTTAAGCATAGCCAATTATCCCTTGTGAGATTCAAACCCTGCATCTTGTGTTTGTAAGGCAAACACCTTATCCATTAGGCCACCCTCCCAACCCCAAATAACCAGCCATGCAGGTCTCGAACCCAGGACCCTATAAACCTGCCTCTCGCAGTCGACTCAGCACCTCATTCAGCGTCTCCAGATGCTCCCGAATGTTCCTACCCGTCAACAGGATATCGTCTAAATACACAGCCACCTTCGGAATTCCTGCTACCAGTCCTTCCATTATTCTCTGAAAAATAGCTGGACTCGAGGAAACCCCAAAAGGTAAACGATTGACTTGGAACAAACCTTTGTGTGTGTTCAGGGTAACATACGCCTTTGACCCTTCTTCCAGCACTACTTGTTGATATGCCTGACTGAGGTCCAGTTTACTAAACCTTTCACCTCCCGACAGCTTTTCAAACACATCCTCCACCTTTGGCAAGGGATACTGCTCCAGCTTTGAGACTTGGTTCACTGTTAACTTGTAGTCACCACATATGCGTACAGTACCATCTGGCTTTAATACTGGAACAATTGGTGCGGCCCATTCCGCAAACTTTACTGGTTCAATTATACCTTGCTTAGTGAGTCTCTCTAACTCAAACTCAACTTTCTTCTTCATCGCATATGGTACAGGACGGGGTTTGTAAAATCTTGGCGTTACGTTTTCTTTCACGTGTATCTTTGCTGGTGGACCCCTCCAGGTCCCCAGTTCCTCTTTGAATACTTCTTCATTGTTCTCCAGCACCTCTTGCAAGGTCAGGCCCGGCTGTTCTACTTTATGGAGCTGTAGGCAGTCCATGTTTAGCTCCTTTAACCACACCCGGCCTAGCAGGTTTGGTCCCTTACCTGCTACCACCATGACTGGCAACTCTTTGACTTGGTCTTTATATTTTACCTTCATTTTTACCATTCCCAACGTAGGAACTATTTCACCCGTGTAGGTTTTCAAAGTCACTGAACAGTCCTGCAGCTTACGAGCTTCTCTAGGCCATAACATCCCATCCTCGTCGCCAATATGTTATATCGTGGTAAGGAAGGAGACCACACGGTTTATGGAGTTGTAAGGCCTTTCTTTATTAAGAGCCTCCAGGTGCGCACCCATGCTTCTTCACACAACTTCTGCAAGTCATCTACTACACAGAACCAACAGGTTACCAGAGAATATAGAACCAACAGTACATGCTGAATTCCCCACAGCGCCCCTACAGTACAACAACCACATTACCAGCCCGAATACTACACTTTCTTCGGTGGTTTTGTTGGGATCAGTTTTTCCTACCAGTACAAATGCATCTTTACTAATATATGTCTTGGCTACTTTCTCGTGGCCATATTTAGAGCATTCACTTGATGTGCCCTTTTCAATTAACAAACTTTGCTGTAGAACACCAGACCAGTTGTTTGTGCTTCCATAAAATCAATACAATCTATTCCTTCAAGTTTCTCTGGTACAAAATGTTTTCTCTGCACTCTCTCTCTCTCTTCTAACTGTACTATATTTTTGAGACAGCTCTTCTTGAGATGCCTCATACACAGTCAGTCTTTTTTTTTCATTCCAGCCTCTGATTTTTCCAGCTTTTTATAATTTGAGTTGATATAGTCCTTCAATGTTTTATTTATTTTAGTCACCTCTGAATATGTTTGAGTTATTCTTTTCCTCTAAATTACTAGTAACCATCTGTTGTACCAGAACTTAAGCTTGGACTGCTTTTTGGTGAACAGCTGCATGATTCTTTCCAGTCAGTATTTTCTCTTCACCTTTTCCTGGTTGATTTTTGTTTAGGTTATTTAAATTTCTTCTTTGCTGGCATCCAGGCAGTATATTAACTAACTAGTAACTGAATTTTACTAAAAATGATAATTTCACTGGCTCCCTTTTCTCAGTTTCTGTTTTCAAACCGGGAAAGCTGAAATTAAGCCACTGATCAGTATGCAGCCATCTTGGGACTACTCTGAACCAAAGGCTGTTATTCCTTGAAGTAGCATGCTTCTAACATAGACATATAGTAATCACTTTTGCCAGAGCTATTGCATTTTTTCATGAGGTTTTTTACTCTTGTATGATCATATCTTCTTAACTATTGCTGCAGGGGATGCCTTAAACTGGTTGTCACATCTTTAAACTCTCAATCACTTGAGAACTTTCAAAACATTTGACTACTAATCTGTGACCCATTACCTGAGATCACAGTTTATGGAATTCAAATCTAGTTAATATATTTAGTACGCCAGCCACACTTGTGTATTTTGTATCCCTCAACTTGACTACGTGAAATTTGGAGCAATAGCCCACAGAGAAACTATAATAGTAAACTAAATTAAAACAAATTTGATTCATCCTTTTTTCTTGGAAATTATAGAATTTCACGTGATAGCATTTCATCCTTACAATTCTGATTAAAAATCACTGCAGACTTCACAGTTTTGCACAACTGTATCGATCTGTTCTGATATTTATATTTATTACTGGCCATAAAAGAACATCATGTTCTCTGTCTTTGCAGTTCATATTACCCTAATGCAACACATTTTTCCAAAGCATGTTTTGTCTTGGCTTATTAGTCTAAGTATGTTGTCTTGAGCATTGAATAATGACTACAACTAATTAACATCAATACCAATATTGCACTAATATCCTTATGTATTGCTGGTAACTGATCTGGCCATCCTTTCATCATAGTTTCTTTAAGTAACTGCCATTATGTGTATAACTTTGAAACTCTGCCTATTCATCCTAAGGCAAAGGTCACTGTAGAATGATATAACATTTTTAAATCTACATTTGACAGGTCATTCTTTTGTCCCTTTTAATAACCTGCAATATGTATTGTTTTACTGGCTTCTACTGAGCTATTGCATCATACTTTTTATATGCTATACAATACTGTTTGCAGTCTCAGATGTTCTGTATGTAGTGAGTCTCTGAAACTACTCCACAACAGTTTATAATCAGTCTTGAATCACACTGGTTTACTATATACTTATCTATGGGATTTCTCAGATCCATTTGCAATGGCTAACATCTCTATCTCAAAATAAGCATATGTAGTCTGCTTGACTGCAAATGTTTACTTAACATGTCTTGCTGGTCTGTTCTCTTTCATCACTACATCTCCAAAGTCATATGGACTTTTGTTGACTTGCCACAGAATTGTTTTGGATATGTCATAATACTTAGGAGATTATGCTACTTCAGGATATCAAAGCTCTTTTGCCATTTTTAATTTCTCCAAGTCTTTTGGGTTTCTAATACCATGACGGGAATGGACCCCATTCCTAAGTCAAAGTGTGATTAAAGATCATGAAATTAGTATTGTTTCACTCTTTGATGTTAGCCAAAAGTGCTCTTTGCAGCACCCGCAATGTGCCCAGTAATGACTCCTTCTGCAGTTCGTATAGTGTTACATGTATTGGTAACATATCTAAATATGATTGTAAATTATTTTTTATAAGACCAGTTGCTCCTAATACTATTGGAACTGTCTGGATATCTTTTTTCCACATGGCTCTCATTTCTGCCTGTAGATCAAGGTATTTTATGACTTTGTATCTCCCTGTACGCAAGACACTGTAGTCACTAGGTGTGGCGATTTCAATGATCGATGCTACTTTTGCCTTCTTTTCTTGGACCACTATATCCAGTTTTCTAGCATCTATCTTTTGAACTGTTGGTATTGGATGATCCCATGTGATATAAACTTCATCATTTTCTATGATTCTTTGGGCCTCATGTTTCCAGTGTATACCATAATGTTTGCACAATCTCCAGTGTAACAGTCTTGTCACATTATTATGCCTTTCAGTATACAGTTCCTCTGCCATTAGTGCCTCGCAACCAGCAACAAGGTGTGTGACTATTTCCAATTCGGTTTTACAAAACCTACATATGTCTGTTTCTCCCACATGTTCAATGGATTTTTGTAAACCAGTGTGTACGTAGCCCACTATCTTGGGCTGCCAATATTAACCTTTCATTTCTTGATGTGAATTCACTTCTCCTTAACCATTCCTGCATTTGTTCTTGATCAGCATGAGATTCTTCCATAAGTTTTCTATACTTGCAACTATATTTATGTTTTTTCCACATTTCTTGCCTTCTCATCTGGTCATTCACCTTGTATTCATTCTTTTATTTTTTAGCACATTCAGTTGCTGCCTGGTTTTTATCTACTTCTAGTTTGACTTCCATTCCTGCTTGACATTGATATGCTTCTGCTAAATTAAGCAGAGACGTCATCTTAGATTTATTCTCCTCATGTTTCAAAACTTTCACTACATTTGGATCTTGTGAGGTCAGTAGATATGTGTGGAGTCCCACAATTGCAGATCTATACATATAATCAATTTCAAGGAGGCCCATCCCGCCTTGAGAATGGGGAATATATTATCTTGGTATACACTGATTTTTATAAATCATTTGGTGAGCATGAAGCATCCTTCTTGTTTTAATATCCAGTCTATCCAACACTTTTTGGGGCCAGTCAATCACTCCAAAATTATAAGTTAGGACAGGAAGAGCAAATTGATTTGTAGCTTGAATCTTGTTCCTAGATGTTAATGCTGTTTTTAGGATTAATTTAAGTCTTCTAAAGTATTCCTTACTGAGTTTTATTCACATTTGTTCATGTTTTATTGCTGATCCTTCATCAATTCCCAAGTATTTATGCACTCTCCTTGCTCAAGTTATTTTATACCACAGTCTTGTCCCAAACTGATGGTTTCCTGGTGCTGCAGTTTTCCTTTTTTAAAGGTTGCTTTTGCACATTAATCAAGACCAAATGACATTGCAATATCATCTGAATAAGATTTGATAACCTGCAGATGTGCTTTCAGTTCCTCATCTGATGAGCTATACAGGTTTAAATCATCGACAAAGAGCAGATGAGAAGTCATTAGGCTTTGTTGTTTTCTAGGAGCCAAATTGTAGCCATGGCCTAAGCTGTTAAGTAAACAGTTTAATGGATTAATGGCAAGGCAGAATAGCAATGTTGACAAAGAATCACCCTGGAATATTCCCGTTTGAATTTTTATCCCCGGGGTAATAATTTTTCTATTATCATGGCTTAATTGCAAAGTGGTCTGCCACTGTTTCATGGTTACTGTAATGTAGTTGATCATTGTAGGGTGTATCTTACATATTTTTAAGCACTCTTTTATCCATGATTGTGGGATACTATCAAATGCTTTTTTGTTTTCAATCCATGCCATACTTAGATTCTTCTCCTTTTTACAATTCTCCACTATGACTTTATTTAACAACAAATGATCCTTTGTTCCATATGAATTTCTTTTATTGTCCTTTTGTTCTACTGCCATTATTGAGTTTTCTTCTAAATGACTATAAACTGTCGGCGTCATTTCTTGTGTATAATTTATATGTCATTGGAAGACAAGTTATTCGTCTATAATTTTTAGGGTAGCTTGCATGTTCACTCTTAAGTAAGAGCATTTATTTTTCCTGTTGTTAACCAGTACGGTGTGTGTTTGGGGTGTGCATATAAATAGTTCTTACTCATGGCTAAATCCTCATGCAAAGATGTTAATACTTTTAACCAGAAGGTAGGTAATGCATCTGGGCCTGGGGTTTTCCAGTTAGAGGCTTTTCTCAACTTTGTTTCAATCTCTCTGGCTGTTATTTCATCCCATTTCATATCCTGTACCTTTAAACTTCTTATTCTTTCTTTTACTTCTTCTATCCATTTAGCATATTTGTTATGTTCCACAGGATCTTCATAGATACTTCTCCAAAATGTATCTACTTCCTCTTTTTTGACGATCATTCAATTCCTTTTACCTTATTTCCCAGTTCTCTATAGAACTTTTTTGGGTCATCAATAAATTGCTTATTTTGTGCTTTTCCCTTATATTTATCTTCGTATCTTCTAAGTCTTTCCACCTGTTTTGAAATTTTTAGTTTAACTCCAATAGTGCATAATAAATCCTGGTCTTTTCTAATACTGTGCATTGCTTTTATCGCATCTATTTTTCTTAGTATTTTTGTTGATCTATTCCCTCTTCTATAACCTTCTAACAATGATACTTCTTGCTTTATAGTTTTCTCTATTCGATATTTCGATGATGGCATTCGCTTTTGCCCCCTCTTTTCCCTCGCTACCCTGTGTTCCTGTGGTAGAACTTTATCAGTTATTAATTTAGCAGAACAGTAATATATTTTGTTTACTTCTGTTATATCGCATGGATCTCTATGCACAGTCTCAATTACTGTGCTCATTTGTTTTATCAAGCTTCTGACTTTTGGGGTTTTATTAACCTTCTGCAGTCTATTTCTCTCATTGATCTTGATATATCTGTCTTTGTCTATTAAATCAAGCAACTCTTCTCTTAACTCATTTTCTTCCATACCGAGGGCACATCCCTTGTTTTCCGTTACTCCACAATAGTTTATGATCAGTCTTGAATCACACTGGTTTACAATATACTTATTTGTGGGATTTCTCAGATCCATTTGCAATGGCTAACATCTCTATCTCAAAACAAGCATATGTACTCTGCTTGACTGCAAATGTTTACTTAACTTGTCTTACGGGTTTGTTCTCTTTCATCACTACATCTCCAAAGTCATATGAACTTTTGTTGACTTGCCACAGAATTGTTTTGGATATGTCATAATACTTAGGAGATTATGCTACTTCAGGATATCAAAGCTCTTTTGCCATCCTTGTGTCCAATCCCATGTTGCATCTTGCTATAGAAACTTTCTAAAGAGAAGAGAAGTCTAGGTTTTTTTTTTGTATTAACATAGTCAGATATTGTACAGTTTCTATGACTCTCATCAGCATTTGTATATTTTCTAGTGCCTACCTCAGAATCATAGCTTCTAGTGGCTGGTGTTAAGCCCACTGACCTTAGAATACAGTCCAATGCTTCAAATTAGTTACAGCTGATATTTACTCTTGCACAGTTTCAAATTATACTGATGCAGTCAGTCCATAGACTTGACTAACCTTTGATAATGCTGTTGTTGTTTGATTTCACCCCATACCTGCAGATGTTCAATTATATTAACTGCACCATCACAGCCTTCCATAATACTTGCCACAGCCCTCTGGATAGTTTTAGAGCATTTAAAATACCAAATGATATCTGGACAAATCTATATATTTCTCAACAGAGAACTAAAAATATAACATGTTGACCTTGCATCATCAGGCATAATTTACAGAAACCCTGATGATCACCTATCATAGAAAGATATCTGACACTAGCATAGCTGACACAACCTCTTCATCTGCCAACCAGGATAATGCTGTCTCTGAATCTCATTGTTCAAATCTGTCTTATGAAGATTCTGAGCTTGTCTTTGATTCATACCTGTAACCAAACTGTTAAGCCATTCAGTGTGCTCTGACCATTTAAAAATTACACTTAGACTCCCGCTCTTCCTCTAGTGTCTCTCTCAGAGCTACTAATATTGAGAATAAATCTGCATTTTTGCACAATATCACCACTTGCATATATTAATCTGTTTGTGACTTTCTACATGCTGCTTAGCACTAAATGAAGCTGGTATAACAAATATACAGCCAGCATTAACTGGGACATTCTAGCAACTGATAAAAGAATCATTCCACTTGGAAACAATTCACTGTGCAAGCATCTCTGTGCCTATATGTTAATATGCTTCTTTCTAAAAAATATTCTCACGTGAAAAGTATTTTGATTTCTAAATACAGAAATATTTTGCTCATTGTGGGGTTGTGTCTGTTAGAGTTATCAAAAGTCGAGTGTGGTATGTCACAGAAATGCAGTGCAGGCAGACAAACCAGAGGGAGGCTCTCCATGATGAATGGTTGGGAGCAGATTCCTCTTGAGATACATCTTAGCCAAAACTTCTTGTGGAAATCAGATTCCAGTCCTTTGTTTCTAGAGAGGATGCTGAAGAGGAGTCTTTGAGAAGCTTCTTGTGAAGGATAAATGCAAGTCTGAAAGGTGCCCTTGAAATCTAGAAAGAGGAAAGTGACCAACTATTATGTCTAGAAAAACTGATAGAATTACCCTGCTTATATCCTGTAAGATTCTTGAAGGGGAAAAATTGAAAACTGATATATGTCAATGCAACTAGTTTATTAACAAGCTTTCTGAAAAATGTTATATATTCTTGGAGTTCTTTAACTGTTGAAATGAACTTTGGAAAAGAGCTTAGCAGTACATGAATAACTAAGTTTCTTTTATATTATACAGTATTTTGTGTTTTCCTTGTACTAAACATCCATTTAAAGACTTGAAGAGAGTGTTATTGTTATTGCATGTATACATACCTATGCACTTTCATCCATAAATTTATTTTTCCCATGGGGACGTGGTGTAACATCAACAGTGACCATCATATGGAGCCAGTGTTCACATCACTGGGTGGCTAGCCCTGCCATAAATGTTCTGCCCTACCACATGCAAACATCTATGGCCAATTTAGAGCATCCCATCTACCTAATACAGTGACCTTGAAATGTGGGAGGAAATTGGCACATCATGAAAAAACCCAGGCAAACATAAGGAGGACATGCAGAATCCACATAGGAGACACCCCAGCTGAGAATCAAACTGGGGACCCTGTTGTTGTATTGCGATAGCTCTATCTGCTGCACTGTATTATTTTCCAAAGAAACATTTAAATGTTTTCAGGTAGGACTTTATATGTGTACTTTCATGTTACTGGTTTTTGACCTACAGGCTTTTCTTTGTGCCTTGCATGTGTTAGTAAGGAAAAAGTAAATCCACACATAGTCATGTAGCTTCAATGTTTTATTTGTAGAGTCTGACAAAAAATTACTCTACTCCAGTATCATATTTCTCATCCACTACTAGTAAGCAGAATATTGTATTAGCGTCATTAATTGTAAGCTTTTCTGATCAGCAATTGTTCCATTTCTTCTTTTGTTTTTCTAAATTGTGGATTTGATAATCTGCAAATTATGTGCAACAAACTTATTTCATTTCTTATGCACTCTTAAAGGTGTCTTATGTCTCCATATAATGTGGCAATCTGATTAAACAGTATGAAATGTCTTTTCTTATGCCATATCCATACTTAGTATACAAAGCTTTCATGTTAATCATGTGTCTTCTTCTAGGACCTGTCTTCAATATCTCAATGTTCTTTCTGTTGCTGCTTTTGTTGCAATCATGTACTTTCCATTTAATGCCACAACTTCCATCTTACACACTTCCCTTTTACCTGCAAGCTCCAGCAGCTGGATAATTGTAGTTTCATTTGCTGTGCACACATGGGGTTGCCACGGTGGTATGGCGGTAGCATTGTTACCTCACAGCAAGAGGTTCTCCCATTCGATTCTCGGCTGGGCTTGGGAGTGCCTCTGTGTGAGTCTGCATGTCCTCCCCGCGGTTGGGTTGTGTTTCGAAAGACATGCATGCATAAATGGGTGTGTCTTCGTTGAAGGTTGGGCATTGAGCTGGCACCTCAGTGTTTCGTAAAAATATACTGCCAATCATTAGCGGACCGGAGTTCCGCTGTGGCGACCCCTTACCGGGAAAAGCCAACAGACAAACAACAACTTTCTGTGCACACATCCTGTATTTAACCTGAAGTTAGTTCTTATTCTTTCAGTATGGTGCTCCTACTTGATAATTTGTAATGGCAGTAACCAATTCTACCACTGACTTGTGAATAACAATAATTGAAATTCTCACTCTTTTGTTCTGGTCTTTAGTTTAGTCATATAGGTTCATAGGTGCATAGATCCATAGATGTGTACTAGGCTAATGGCCCTGGGGCCTTTACAAGCCTAGTCATAGGATTACCCTGGCATCATGCCACCCAACCTTAGCTCCCAGTGCCTCTGTCGCGTAGAGCCACTGGAGTTATCCCCAGGGTGAATTTTCTGTTTCCCATCCACTCATGAAGATTTCTCTTGAATAGGGTCAGCGAGGTGCTCTGGTTGACATGTATGGGAAGTTTATTCCATAGCATGGATGGTCACTGGGTTATGAACCTGTCGCTCCAGTACATTCTGTTGAATGTGGTAATGAGGTTGAGGTCTCTGGAGCATGTGATGTGGAGGGATTGGGATTTCTTTAGATGTAGCATTTGTAACAGAGCTGGATCAGACATAGCTCTGTAAGTTAAGCAGAGATCGCCTCTAGGTAGGTGATATGAGACAGAGAATAGTTGGATTTTTTTGAGTCTGTCCATATAGGACAAGTGTTTAAGGCCCAGTATCCTCTTTGTGAGGTACTTTTGCAGCCTCTCCAGTTGTTGCAGGTGTCTAGTGAGGTACATGCCAAATGGGGAATTGTACTTGATGATTGGCCTAATGAGGGAATAGTAGAGGGAGACAATGACCTATTTCTTCCTGGATGCAAAATCCTTAGTAATGAGATGTACCACATAGAAGGACTTTCTAACCAAATTACAATGTGGTGATCAAAAGAGAGGTTGCTGTCAACCTGTGTTCCCAGATCTCTTATAATACCTTCTATGTTTAGTCAGTGGACTACCATTGATGTGGTAATTCATGGGAAATGGGTTTTTCCCAAAGGGGATGATGACACATTTTTTGGCATTGAGCATAATCCCATGATTCTGACACCAGTCATTGGCCTCAGTGAGGCCATTCTGTAGGATGTCAACATCACTTGGGGAGTTAATAATAGCTCACAACTTGCAATCATCTGCAAACTTTGTCAGCCAGAATCCCTTCATGTTGGCCTGGACTTCAGAGAAGTAGATACCAAACAGGAGGGGACCCAGGACCAAACCCTGTTGGACTCCACTCGTGACTAGTCGGCAGTCTGACTTGGAGTCAGCTACTTTCACACTGTGGGTCCTATATGTGAGCCAGTTTGCAACCCACCTAGTGATATAGGTGTCAATGCCTAGCTTAGTGAGTTTTTCTATGATTCCTAAGTGGGTAATGGTGTCAAAGGCCTTGGCCAGATCAAGGTAGGTTGTATGAACCACCTTGCCTTCATCCACAGTTCTACTGACTGACTCAAAGAAGTCAACCAAGTTGAGCAGGCATAATCTACCCTTCACAAAACAAACTGTGTAGGATCTAGAGTTTGGAGATTCCATATCCTTGTTTATTAGGTCCATAATGATGCATTCCATAGCTTTGCATATCAGACACATCATGCTAATGGGGCAATTGTTCCCAGGGTCTGTAGTCGCTCCTCCTTGTGGAGACTGAGATGACTGTACCAGTGCACAATTTGGTAGGGACAAAGCTTGAGGTGAAGCTTTGATTGAAGAGGGCACACAGGTGAGGTGCCAGTTCACTCTGTAGTTCATGTAGAACACAGAGAGCGATATTGTCAGGTCCCATAGAAGCTGTATTCTTAGCCTTGGACAGTGCTGTTTTAACCTGTGCAGCAGTAATACTAGGTGCCTGGCAATCTAATGGTATTGTGATTGTTCCTTTCTGGGAGGGGGGGTTAAAGTTGGCACTGAATCCGTTGGCCAGCATACTGGCAATATCTTTTGGCTCGGTATAAGAGGTACCATTGTGCAGCAGCTCAGAGCAAATCTGGGTATTGCCATGGAGATTCTTTACTATCTGCTGCAATTCTGTTTTCATAGCTAGCTTTAGTGGTTTTGATGAGGGATCTCAACTTTTTATTGAGGCTGATAAGGGAGTTTTTCCAGTCTTGGGACTTCATCTTATTCTGCATCAGTTTCCTCCTTCTGTTGTAGAGTTGGTTTATGCCAGGGTACCACCAGATTGGCATCGTTTATATGGAGGAGAGCATCTTGGTTCTATTGGATATGGCAGGATCCATGCATTTGTATACGTGTTCATACAGTGCATTGGTATATAATTCAGCAGTCACTGTACTATTCCCCATTTGTATGGGTGCCATGAAGTTAGCCACCTCTGTTTTTAGGAACCCAAAGTTAGCTTTGGAGAAGTTTTCATGGTGGTTACCTTTACGGGGGTGGGAGGGATGTGGATTTCCAAGGTGATTATTTTGTGATCAGATCTAACCAGGGAGGAGTTGACTATTGGTGTAGAGCAACGGTCGCCCATGTTAGAAATGACCAAGTCAAGAATGTTGCTACCTCTAGTGGGGGTAAGAATGAGCTGGTCCAGGGCATTGGAATTAATGAATTCCAGGAAACGTTGGCCAAGTGTATTGGTACATGAGTAGTTTTCAAGTTAATGGAGGGGTAGTTGAAGTCGCTCAGTATGACTGTGCTAGGTTGGACCCTAATATACTCCAGGGTGCTTACGAATGTGGAGTGTGAATCTTGGGACATGGCTGCGGACCTATAGCAGGCTACGACCTGAATCGCTGTCTTACTCAATATTTGCTGCACCTGAAATATCTCTTATGCATTATGTTGGGCTACTAGTGTGGAGGTGTGTGCATCCTTTATGAAAATGGAAACACCACCAGCTTTGGAGCTTTGATCCAAGTTCTGGGGCCGAAAGTTGTGGAATGAGTTATAGTCTGGTAGTGCAGGGGTGCTTTCTGCTGCCTTGAACCAGGTCTCTGTTACACCACATATGTTAATGTTCTCCATTTTAAGGAGTGCTTCGAGTGAGTGCATTTTGAGATAGCGTTGAGAAGTATGACCCTCAGATTGCATTTGTTTGTAGCTGTTATGGTGGTAATTTGGTCTTTGGAACACTGCCTAAAAAAGGTACTATAGGGGTGGCAAGAGCCTTGGCCAGTATCCGGAAACCCAGGAGTGACAGATGCAGGCCATCTCTGGCAAAGCATCGAGGTCTGTCAATCATGTCATTCCCAGGCAGACAGATACTGCATCCTCTCAGAATGATACCAGAAACTTAGCCAGTTGTTGAAATCAATAATTTTCTACTTGTACTCTGGTATAATTCTGGGTAATGGTAGGATGCTGCTCAGGGCTAGGGTCATACCTGCCTGAACTACATAATCTGAGAGCTCCTCCAGGTCTCTTTTCATGTAGTCCAGGGAGGTACGTTTCAGGTCATTCACATCTACATGTACAATGACAGAGTCATATTTGTACCTGCTGTTGAGGGACCTGAGTGCATGAATTATGTGGTGGATCCTTGCACCTAATAGGTAGCTGACAGTTACTTTCTCCTTATTCACCCTAATGAGTGGGACATCAGTGTGCCTCACTATCGAGTTACCTAGGACTAGTGTGTTGGGAATGCTGTTTTGCCTTAGGGGCTTTGTTGATTGAGTGGCACACTGTTTAGGAGAGTTATGTGTCTCATGATTAATGTTGTGTTGTGGTGGTCAAGTGCATTTCTGCCTTGGAGGTCTCTGCTGTTTGAGTAGATTTTATTGAGAGCCTCTGTGAAAGTGGGTGTGTGGTTTGTGTTTTTATGTGAAGGCAGTGCTGGTGTGTGTTCTGGAGGGCTATGTGTTCCATGTGGTGTGGTGCATGTGTTGACCTTCTCCTCTTGACCAGCTATTCCGGTCTTGGCTGGAGAGTGTGTGGCTTTCAATTTTGATATATAAGTGCATCTCGCTAGTGTGATTGTTGGGAGGTAAGAGGAGAGAGTTGTTGGTGTACATGAGGCAGTTGCTACATTGCCTCAGGATGCCCAAGTTCACCAGGTTAATAGGAGAAAGAACAAGGAACTGACCTTTAGATATGCCTGGAGGGTGGGAATTAATAATAAGTACTGGAGCTGTTTCCTTGTAGTACATTTAGTGCTGGTAGCATTTTTGTGTGTTATAATAATTGCTACAAGAAGTCTGGTAAAGTGCTAGACTCATCAGCTAGTAAAAGTGCAGGAGGGAGAGAACTAGCAGATCTAAGGGAACAATTGAAGAGCAGACTTTAGCATCACTCAGAAGCTTACAAACAGACCTGGATACAGCAAGTCTGTATCTGGACTAGACTAGTTACAGGAAAGGTGGGAAACAAGTGCAAACACTGGCTTTTAAACCATAAAGTTGAAAGAGATGGAAAAACTGCCTAAACATCCAATAAACTACAATTTCTGGGCCAGAAACCACTCCTTTTGTGGTAGATAGGCTACCTAGTGCTTACCACTCCTACTGATAAGCTAGAAGGCTTCCCTCCAATACAGAAAGGCTCGTGGCACTCAGAAGCTTACACAGAGTTCTGGATACAGAAAATCTGTATCTGGACTAGAACTAGTTACAGAAAGGTGGGAAACAAGTGCAGATGCAATGCTTTTAAACCAGAAAGTTGAAAGAGTTGGAAAAAACTGCCCAAGCAGCCAATAAACTATCAT
The DNA here is from genome assembly GCF_019279795.1 of Protopterus annectens. Classification (NCBI taxonomy): domain Eukaryota; kingdom Metazoa; phylum Chordata; order Ceratodontiformes; family Protopteridae; genus Protopterus; species Protopterus annectens. The sequence goes on from NC_056735.1 coordinate 1,054,282,638, forward strand.
TTCTGGGCCAGAAACCACTCCTCTTGTTGTAGATAGGTGACCTAGTGCTTACCACTCCCACTGATAAGCTAGAAGGCTTCCCTCCAACACAGAAAGTTTGGGGGGCCTCAGAAGCTTACAAACAGTCTTGCATACAGCAAAGCTGTATTTGGACTAGACTAGTTACAGGAAAAGTGAGAAACAAGCTCAAATAGTTTCATAGTTTCATAGTATAGTACTAGGCTATCTGCCCTGGGGCATTTGTAAGCCTAGCCATAGTGATGTGGCTTTTGCCACCCCATGAAATGGTACAAAAATGTACAGAATAAATCTAGAATACTGTGCCTCTGTCTAGTAGTGACACAATGAAGGTCCCCTTATATAATAGAATTAGTTTACTGTGCCCCTGTCTAGCAGTGACACAGATGTGACCCCTGGAGTAAACTTACGATCGCCCATCCACTCATCAAGATTTCTCTTGAATAGGGTCAGCGAGGTGCTCTGGTTGACATGTATGGGAAGTTTATTCCATAGCATGGATGGTCACTGGGTTATGAACCTGTCGCTCCAGTACATTCTGTTGAATGTGGTAATGAGGTTGAGGTCTCTGGAGCATGTGATGTGGAGGGATTGGGATTTCTTTAGATGTAGCATTTGTAACAGAGCTGGATCAGACATAGCTCTGTAAGTTAAGCAGAGATCGCCTCTAGGTAGGTGATATGAGACAGAGAATAGTTGGATTTTTGAGTCTGTCCATATAGGACAAGTGTTTAAGGCCCAGTATCCTCTTTGTGAGGTACTTTTGCAGCCTCTCCAGTTGTTGCAGGTGTCTAGTGAGGTACATGCCAAATGGGGAATTGTACTGATGATTGGCCTAATGAGGGAATAGTAGAGGAGACAATGACCTATTTCTTCCTGGATGCAAAATCCTTAGTAATGAGATGTACCACATAGAAGGACTTTCTAACCAAATTACAATGTGGTGATCAAAGAGAGGTTGCTGTCAACCTGAGTACCCAGATCTCTTATAATACCTTCTATGTTTAGTCAGTGGACTACCATTGATGTGGTAATTCATGGGAAATGGGTTTTTCCCAAAGGGGATGATGACACATTTTTGGCATTGAGCATAATCCCATGATTCTGACACCAGTCATTGGCCTCAGTGAGGCCATTCTGTAGGATGTCAACATCACTTGGGGAGTTAATAATAGCTCACAACTTGCAATCATCTGCAAACTTTGTCAGCCAGAATCCCTTCATGTTGGCCTGGACTTCAGAGAAGTAGATACCAAACAGGAGGGGACCCAGGACCAAACCCTGTTGGACTCCACTCGTGACTAGTCGGCAGTCTGACTTGGAGTCAGCTACTTTCACACTGTGGGTCCTATATGTGAGCCAGTTTGCAACCCACCTAGTGATATAGGTGTCAATGCCTAGCTTAGTGAGTTTTTCTATGATTCCTAAGTGGGTAATGGTGTCAAAGGCCTTGGCCAGATCAAGGTAGGTTGTATGAACCACCTTGCCTTCATCCACAGTTCTACTGACTGACTCAAAGAAGTCAACCAAGTTGAGCAGGCATAATCTACCCTTCACAAAAACAAACTGTGTAGGATCTAGAGTTTGGAGATTCCATATCCTTGTTTATTAGGTCCATAATGATGCATTCCATAGCTTTGCATATCAGACACATCATGCTAATGGGGCAATTGTTCCCAGGGTCTGTAGTCGCTCCTCCTTGTGGAGACTGAGATGACTGTACCAGTGCACAATTTGGTAGGGACAAAGCTTGAGGTGAAGCTTTGATTGAAGAGGGCACACAGGTGAGGTGCCAGTTCACTCTGTAGTTCATGTAGAACACAGAGAGCGATATTGTCAGGTCCCATAGAAGCTGTATTCTTAGCCTTGGACAGTGCTGTTTTAACCTGTGCAGCAGTAATACTAGGTGCCTGGCAATCTAATGGTATTGTGATTGTTCCTTTCTGGGAGGGGGGGTTAAAGTTGGCACTGAATCCGTTGGCCAGCATACTGGCAATATCTTTTGGCTCGGTATAAGAGGTACCATTGTGCAGCAGCTCAGAGCAAATCTGGGTATTGCCATGGAGATTCTTTACTATCTGCTGCAATTCTGTTTTCATAGCTAGCTTTAGTGGTTTTGATGAGGGATCTCAACTTTTTATTGAGGCTGATAAGGGAGTTTTTCCAGTCTTGGGACTTCATCTTATTCTGCATCAGTTTCCTCCTTCTGTTGTAGAGTTGGTTTATGCCAGGGTACCACCAGATTGGCTTCCTTTTTTTGGAGGAGAGCATCTTGGTTCTATTGGATATGGCAGGATCCATGCATTTGTATACGTGTTCATACAGTGCATTGGTATATAATTCAGCAGTCACTGTACTATTCCCCATTTGTATGGGTGCCATGAAGTTAGCCACCTCTGTTTTTAGGAACCCAAAGTTAGCTTTGGAGAAGTTTTCATGGTGGTTACCTTTACGGGGGTGGGAGGGATGTGGATTTCCAAGGTGATTATTTTGTGATCAGATCTAACCAGGGAGGAGTTGACTATTGGTGTAGAGCAACGGTCGCCCATGTTAGAAATGACCAAGTCAAGAATGTTGCTACCTCTAGTGGGGGTAAGAATGAGCTGGTCCAGGGCATTGGAATTAATGAATTCCAGGAAACGTTGGCCAAGTGTATTGGTACATGAGTAGTTTTCCAAGTTAATGGAGGGGTAGTTGAAGTCGCTCAGTATGACTGTGCTAGGTTGGACCCTAATATACTCCAGGGTGCTTACGAATGTGGAGTGTGAATCTTGGGACATGGCTGCGGACCTATAGCAGGCTACGACCTGAATCGCTGTCTTACTCAATATTTGCTGCACCTGAAATATCTCTTATGCATTATGTTGGGCTACTAGTGTGGAGGTGTGTGCATCCTTTATGAAAATGGAAACACCACCAGCTTTGGAGCTTTGATCCAAGTTCTGGGGCCGAAAGTTGTGGAATGAGTTATAGTCTGGTAGTGCAGGGGTGCTTTCTGCTGCCTTGAACCAGGTCTCTGTTACACCACATATGTTAATGTTCTCCATTTTAAGGAGTGCTTCGAGTGAGTGCATTTTGAGATAGCGTTGAGAAGTATGACCCTCAGATTGCATTTGTTTGTAGCTGTTATGGTGGTAATTTGGTCTTTGGAACACTGCCTAAAAAAGGTACTATAGGGGTGGCAAGAGCCTTGGCCAGTATCCGGAAACCCAGGAGTGACAGATGCAGGCCATCTCTGGCAAAGCATCGAGGTCTGTCAATCATGTCATTCCCAGGCAGACAGATACTGCATCCTCTCAGAATGATACCAGAAACTTAGCCAGTTGTTGAAATCAATAATTTTCTACTTGTACTCTGGTATAATTCTGGGTAATGGTAGGATGCTGCTCAGGGCTAGGGTCATACCTGCCTGAACTACATAATCTGAGAGCTCCTCCAGGTCTCTTTTCATGTAGTCCAGGGAGGTACGTTTCAGGTCATTCACATCTACATGTACAATGACAGAGTCATATTTGTACCTGCTGTTGAGGGACCTGAGTGCATGAATTATGTGGTGGATCCTTGCACCTAATAGGTAGCTGACAGTTACTTTCTCCTTATTCACCCTAATGAGTGGGACATCAGTGTGCCTCACTATCGAGTTACCTAGGACTAGTGTGTTGGGAATGCTGTTTTGCCTTAGGGGCTTTGTTGATTGAGTGGCACACTGTTTAGGAGAGTTATGTGTCTCATGATTAATGTTGTGTTGTGGTGGTCAAGTGCATTTCTGCCTTGGAGGTCTCTGCTGTTTGAGTAGATTTTTATTGAGAGCCTCTGTGAAAGTGGGTGTGTGGTTTGTGTTTTTATGTGAAGGCAGTGCTGGTGTGTGTTCTGGAGGGCTATGTGTTCCATGTGGTGTGGTGCATGTGTTGACCTTCTCCTCTTGACCAGCTATTCCGGTCTTGGCTGGAGAGTGTGTGGCTTCCAATTTGGATATATAAGTGCATCTCTCGCTAGTGTGATTGTTGGGAGGTAAGAGGAGAGAGTTGTTGGTGTACATGAGGCAGTTGCTACATTGCCTCAGGATGCCCAAGTTCACCAGGTTAATAGGAGAAAGAACAAGGAACTGACCTTTAGATATGCCTGGAGGGGTGGGAATTAATAATAAGTACTGGAGCTGTTTCCTTGTAGAACATTTAGTGCTGGTAGCATTTTTGTGTGTTATAATAATTGCTACAAGAAGTCTGGTAAAGTGCTAGACTAATAAGCTAGTAAAAGTGCAGGAGGGGAGAGAACTAGCAGATCTAAGGGAACAATTGAAGAGCAGACTTTAGCATCACTCAGAAGCTTACAAACAGACCTGGATACAGCAAGTCTGTATCTGGACTAGACTAGTTACAGGAAAGGTGGGAAACAAGTGCAAACACTGGCTTTTAAACCATAAAGTTGAAAGAGATGGAAAAACTGCCTAAACATCCAATAAACTACAATTTCTGGGCCAGAAACCACTCCTTTTGTGGTAGATAGGCTACCTAGTGCTTACCACTCCTACTGATAAGCTAGAAGGCTTCCCTCCAATACAGAAAGGCTCGTGGCACTCAGAAGCTTACACAGAGTTCTGGATACAGAAAATCTGTATCTGGACTAGAACTAGTTACAGAAAGGTGGGAAACAAGTGCAGATGCAATGCTTTTAAACCAGAAAGTTGTAAGAGTTGGAAAAACTGCCCAAGCAGCCAATAAACTATCATTTCTGGGCCAGAAACCACTCCTCTTGTTGTAGATAGGTGACCTAGTGCTTACCACTCCCACTGATAAGCTAGAAGGCTTCCCTCCAACACAGAAAGTTTGGGGGGCCTCAGAAGCTTACAAACAGTCTTGCATACAGCAAAGCTGTATTTGGACTAGACTAGTTACAGGAAAAGTGAGAAACAAGCTCAAATAGTTTCATAGTTTCATAGTATAGTACTAGGCTATCTGCCCTGGGGCATTTGTAAGCCTAGCCATAGTGATGTGGCTTTTGCCACCCCATGAAATGGTACAAAAATGTACAGAATAAATCTAGAATACTGTGCCTCTGTCTAGTAGTGACACAATGAAGGTCCCCTTATATAATAGAATTAGTTTACTGTGCCCCTGTCTAGCAGTGACACAGATGTGACCCCTGGAGTAAACTTACGATCGCCCATCCACTCATCAAGATTTCTCTTGAAGAGAGTCAGTGAGGGGCTCTGCCTAATACGAACTGGGATCCTGTTCCAAAGCATGGGAAGCCTCTGGGTTATGAATCTATCCCTCCAGCGTGTCCTATTCATACTTGTGCCGAGGTTTAAGTCTTTAGCTCTCGTGGTCCTGATAGATTTGGATTTTTTGAGGTGGAGCATGTCCATCAGATCCTGATTGGACATGGCCTTGTACGTCAGGCAGGGATCACCTCTGAGCAGGTGGTATGCTACTGAATAAAGCTGAAGTTTCTTTAGTCTGGCAGAATAAGACATATGTTGGAGACCCTTGATCCTTTTGGTGAGGTACTTTTGTGGTCTCTCCAGCTGTTGCAAATGCCGGGTGAGGTACATACCAAATGGGGCATTGTACTCAATCATGGGTCTGATGAGGGAGGAATATAGGGGTACAATGACATCCTTGGATCTAGATGTGAATCCCTTCATGATGAGGTGTGCAAGGTAGAATGTTTTTCTAACCACTTTGGCAACGTGGGTGTCAAATGAGAGGTCGCTGTCTACTTGGGCCCCTAGGTCTCTGATTACTTTTTCCATACTCAGTGGGTTGCTGTCTATGTGATAATTTGTGGGTACTTTGTTTTTTCCAAAAGGGATGACTATACATTTTTTGGCATTTAGTTTAAGGCTGTGACTACGGCACCAGTTGTCTGTTTCAGTGAGGCCTTTTTGTAAGATGTGTGTGTCTGCTGGTGTATCGACTATGGCGCCTAGTTTGCAGTCATCTGCAAACTTTGTCAGCCACAGCCCTCCCATGTTTGCTTTAACATCTGAGAAATAAATGCCGAACAAGAGGGGTCCCAGGACAGATCCCTGTGGGACACCACTTGTGACTGGCTTTGAGTCTGACATTGCTCCAGTGATTTTAACTTTATGGGTTCTGTCCTTTAGCCAGTTTGCAACCCATCTAGTGACATAAGGGTTTACTTTTAAGCTGTTTAGCTTATCTATGATGCCTGAGTGGGGTATTGTGTCGAAGGCCTTAGCCAAGTCCAGGTATGCTGTATGGACTGCTTTGCCCTCATCAATGGCTCTAGTGACTGTTTTGAAAAGTCAACCAGGTTTAAAAGGCAGGATCTGCCCTTTACAAAGCCGAACTGGGTGGGGTCAAGTGTCTGTACGTCCCCTATGTCTCTGTTTATGAGTTCCATAATGATTCTTTCCATAGCTTTGCAGACCAGGCTAGTTAAGCTTATGGGGCGGTAGTTTCCAGGGTCTGTAGAGGTACCCCTTGTGGAGTGGGACCACTGTTGCTGTCGCCAGTGTTCAGGTACATATCCCAAGTAAGGCTAAGGTTAAATAGCATTTTATGTGTGGGTTTAGCTCCTCTTGGAGTTCACGTAACACACCCGGGATACCGTCGGGTCCCATTGATGCTGTGTTTTTTGCTTTGTTTAGGGCGGTTCTCACTTGGACATCTGAGATGACAGGGAGATTACATTCAGCTGGGATAAGTATTTCTTCTTTTGGGGGTGAAGGAGGGGAGAAATTTGCACTGAACCTGTCAGCCAGAATGTTAGCAATATCTGTGGGTTCAATGTATTTTTTGTTGTTGTGAACCAACTCTGAGCATATCTGAGGGTTTCCACCCAGGTTTCTAACATAGCTGAAGAAGGCTTTGTGGTTATCTTTAGTGTCCTTAGCGATTTTTCTCTCAAAGTTTGCCTTGGATGTTTTTATGAGAGAACGTAGTTTTCTGCTAATGTTGATCAGAGATGTCTTCCCTTCATGGGATTTCGCTCTGACGTGCAGTAGCTTCCTTCTTTTGTTATACAATTTGTTTATGGCTGAGGTCCACCAGACAGGACGCTTACATTTGGTGGAGAGGGACTTGGATTTGTTTAGGATTGCATGATCCATGCATTCTTGGAGATGTCCATAGAAAGCATTTGTGAAGGATTCGGCATTGTGGGATGTGGTATCCACTGGCACAGTGGGCTTAAAGGATACCATCTCAGTCTTAAGAAGAGTGAAGTCTGCTTTTAAAAAGTTTTTCACTGTGATCTTTTGTGCTGGGGGTGGAGGTGGGATATGTATATCCAGGGTGATTAGCTTGTGGTCAGATCTCACTAGTGAGGGGTATACTTCTGGTGTGGAGCATTTTGTCCCCATGTTTGTGATGATCAGGTCTAGTATATTATCTCCCCTAGTGGGAGAGGTGACTAGTTGTTCCAGTGCATTTGAATTTATGAATTCCAGGAACCTTTGGGCTAGGGTATTAGGGCTAGAATAATGTACCCAATCTATGTTTGGGTAGTTGAAGTCTCCCAGTATGATGGAATTTTGTGATACATTCATATCCTCCAATGTCTTCAGGAAGGCTGAGTGGGGTTCTTGAGATTGGGAGGGTGGTCTGTAACATGCTACCAGTTGTATAGCAGTTTTGCCTATGGTTAGTTGCACCTGTATGGTCTCTGATGCTTTTGGAGTCAGGCCTTTAAACCAGAAAAGGTGAAAGAGATGGAAAAACTGTCCAAACAGCCAGTAACTACAATTTCTGGGCCAGAAATCACTCCTCTTGTGGTAGATAGGCTACTTAGGGCTTATCACTCCCACTGATAAGCTACAAGGCTTCCCTCCAACACAGAAAGGCTTGGGGGACTCAGAAGCTTACAAACAGTCTTGGATACAGCAAATCTGTATCTGGGCTAGACTAGTTACAGGAGAAGTGAGAAACAAGCTCAAACACGGGTTTTAAACCAGAAAGTTGAAAGAGTTGGAAAAAACTGCCCAAACGGCCAATAAACTACAATTTCTGGGCCAGAAACCATTCCTCTTGTGGTACATAGGATACTTAGTGTTCACCACTCCCACTGATAAGCAAAAAGGCTTCCCTCCAACACAGAAAGGCTTGGGGGGGGGGGGTCCAGAAGCTTACAGTCTTGGATACAGCAAATCTGTATCTGGGCTAGACTAGTTACAGGAGAAGTGTGAAACAAGCTCAAATGTAGGCTTTTAAACCAGAAACATTGAGAGAGATAGAAAAACTGCCCAAATGGCCAATAACTACAATTTCTGGGCCAGAAATCACTCCTTTTGTGGTATATAGGCTACCTAAGGTTTACTGCTCCCACTGATAAGCTAGAAGGCTTCCTTCCAACACAGAAAGGCTTGGGGGGGGGGACTCAGAAGCTTACAAACAGTCCTGGATACAGCAAATCTGTATCTGGACTAGACTAGTTACAGGAAAGGTATGTTGGAAAGTTATGGGGTCTACCAGAGAGTGCTGCAGGGACTACAGTTGCTGCTATGTTCTCTGGCATGTTTCTTTTGACCACGTCCTGCATACTATCAACATGAGATTTATTACTGTGCCTTCTAGAGCTATTCTCATTTGTAAGCATATCTGTGTTCTTTTCTGTGAGCTCATATATCTGACAAATCTCAGTGGCCTTATTCAAAGTTAAATCACTGTCATGAAGCAAAATCTTTCTCACAGCACCATCTTTTATACCACATATGAGTCTGTCTTTTATCAACTCATTCTTTAAGTCACCAAATCTGCACGTTTTAGCATTATTTGTCAGGTCAGTTATATATGCTGCAAAAGTTTCACTAGACTTTTGATCACTTGTGTAAAATAAGTGCCTTCCCATTGTAATGTTTGTCTGGGGGTTACGCATTTCTCTAAATTTAAGTTTTAAGCACCCAGGGTCCTCCCTTGACTCAGCTGGTACAACAATATGATGGTTTCCCCCCTCTCCTGTATAGATGGCAGGTGAATACACAAATGAACATTCCCTTTCAATGGCTTCTGACCAAGCTAAATTAAAAAGAATAAATGCCTTTGCATGGTCATCTTTATCAGAAAATGCAGCCTGTATAAACATCAATAATTTCCTGAGCTCCTTAACTTATTATAAGCATACATGTGTGACAAAGATTGGGTTTTCTTTTCTATACATTACACTTTAAATTTCTACTTATAGTGTAGTTAGTTTGTTTCTCACTTCCTTTTAAGGTTAAATTTATGAAATAGCTCATGGTTCTCTTGCCTTCGACATGTTAGAACATAGCATGCTGAGCTTTTTCCAGTTTTTCTTCACCTCCACTTACAGTGAGGTACACCTCATCTGTGGTCATAGTGGATACAGCATTTATATGAATGCAAAGGTAAGATTAATTTGAAAAATGAGACATCTATTGTTCATTAGTATTATAAAACAGTAATACATTGAGGAAAACATGATCTGCAATATTTTATAGTGGAATATTAATACAAACGTTGAGGAAAATTATAATGGTGACTCAGACCTACTGACTATGGCAGTGATACTAAGGTTACTTAATACAAACGTGTATTTGGCTACTCATCAAAGACTGAACAAGCACTCTGATGTTCAAAGTATTAAACACAGGATCTTGCTCACTACTAAGGAGAAGATGTTCTCTATGGAAACAAAATTATACATTCGGAGGGACTAAAGAAAATGATGTTATATATATTTTTAAACAGCTTTATTAAATTATCACTTGTGACATAGGCATATTTACATTTATACAAACATAATCATATAAGGCAACATTAACAAACATTATACTTCACATATATTGCTATCTATCATATAACCTAAGCAACATTACATAAATTATTCAATTCCTGCCCCTTTTTTTAAACTAAAACATCTTTATTAAACCATCACTTATGACATAAGCAATCATACATTTATATATATGAAAATGAAACACGCTGACACAATCCTAGTTGCAAGCCTTTTACATCATAAACCATTATGACACACTCCCAGTTGCAAACATTATACATGACTTATAATCTACCCAATCATTTTCAGTCAAACATTGCATAGCTCATTTAAGTCCTGCCTTCTTTAAAACCTTATTCCTCTCTTGTATGTATTGTTCCCACAATTCACATTTTTTCCTATATAGTTTGCTCCTACCCTTTTCTAAAGATCTCAGTTGCAGTTGTTTTATCTCTGTTACTATATTCACTACTTTTAATTTAGTTGGTTTAGATTTTGATATCCATTTTCTAGTAGTTGCTTTTTTAGAATCCAGCATAATTAGACAGAGCAAGGCCTTACCATGTCTAAGCAATTCTGATTCTGTATCATAGCTCAAAAATCATCTCCCTTGTCACACCAATCTGCTCACCCAACATCTCCAACAGTGCATCCCACAGGGAATCCTTAAAGTCTGCCAAACCACTGTACTCCCAGAAAATATGTTCAAGTACCTCTCTCTTCCCCATCACACCACCAACATTTGCTGTCTACCTGAGGAAATTTTCTCTGGAGTCTACTTGTGGTATAAAAATATCTATGTAAACATTTCCAAGCATTGATATTATACTAGCTGGACCATGGCATAAAACTGCTGTATGGCAAACAGCATTTTCTAGATATGGTCCTAAAGTCACAAATCAAGAATCCATACAACAGTTTACATCAATTTTAAGACAGCACCTTAAAATGAGACGACTTGCACATATTTCACGCTGGCTATACTGCTGCATCTGCATTGCACAGTCTCTAGGTTAACCGTTTAACGTTTAACTGAGCAGTTGTGATGTAAATGCTTAGCGATTATAACTACTATTATTATTTATTATACTATTACTATTATTATTATTACTATTATTATTACTTATTATACTATTACTATTGTTATTATTACTATTATTATCACTTATTATACTATTACTATTATTATTATTACTATTATTATTACTTATTATACTATTATTACTTATATCTGTAAAACAGTCATGCCTGTGAATACATGCTCTTTTCTGATCAATGCTAATCGCACTGTATTTATCCAGTACTGTGCTATTCTACTTGTTCTTAGTCGCTCAGTACGATCCTTATGACTAAAAGCTCCTGTCTGTCCACAGACCTATCAAATCTTCTGAGTGTTGTCTGTATTAGTACCATGTCGCTAAGGTCTGGAACTACTTATCTCTATCCATCAGGTCAATGCCATGCCTCCCATCCTTCAAAACCATTTTGAAATATGTCCCGGCCAAAAGCTGGCTCTGTTCTTGCTCAACACCAGGTTAAACTATGTCCCTAAATGTGGACAAAGACCTTTTCATACTTTACATTTCCTTAGTCTTTCTTCACTCACTTAACTTACCTTTAGTTTCTCTATAAACTGGCTAAAAGTTCTCTGACTATTAAATCATTGTCGTATAACTTGTGTCTATTCTTAACCAATGTTTCCATATTATGTCTAATATGGTATAATTATTTAAACTGCATTTTTTTTTTGTATTATCTTTAAAGACTGTAAAATTATTATTCTTAAAATGTTTTGTAATACTTTGGAGCTTTTCTCCCAGTGCCTCTGCTAAAAATGTGTTCCTATCTAGTTGTACTTTCTCAGTAATCAAATGTCAATTAAGATTAAATAATTAAATAAATAAATGATTACATTTCCAGGCTGTGACTGAAAAGGGACAGCTTGTAAACAAATGGTAAATAAAATAATAAATAACTATTTTACAGAGGGCAATTCCTCTTCTCTACATTTAATCACGTTTAGGGAATTAATAAATAAATCTGTCATTACTATCTGTCCTCTCCTTCTTATTCCTTCTACCTATCCTAAAACATTTTCTTTCACCTCTTAATATTAAGCTTCCATTTCCTTCTTTTCTCTCCTTCTACCAAGTTATTTTCCAAATATGTGTCAAAGCTCTTTAGATGTTGCTGATGCTATTAATTAATTATACTGTTTAAATATTGTATATTTGTTGATTATTATATACAGTACATTTGTTGATTACTTGTGTACCTCTGTTTACTATGTTCTTTAGGTACATTTTTTCCAGAGTTTTTTCTCCCCGAAAAATATTCATAGCTCATTACATGAGCTTAGTATTCCTTTAGTATTAATAATAACTTTGTATCAGCTGTGTTCTTAGATCTCATCAAGGCATTTAACATGGTATCATATTCCAAATTACTTGGCAAACTGGCCTCCTTCTCCTTTTCCCCCTCAACTATTGCCTGGTTCAAAAATTATCTCTCAAACAGGTATCAGTCTGATGTTTGGGACAGTGAACTATCCCCTTTACTGCCAACTACCATAGGTGTACCCCAAGGCTCAATATTAGGACTACTCCTTTTCACTGTATTTACAAATAATCTCCATACCACCACCCTTCATAATACTCTTATACAGTACGCAGATGATTCTACCCTGATCTGCTCAGCTCATTCAGTTACCACTCTACAGCAAATCACACAGGAATCCTTTAACTCTGCTGAATGTTGGATTAATGATATTCATCTTATCCTAAACCCCAAGACGACAAAACTGCTCATATTCCCCCCCACAAAAGTCAACTCTATCCCTCTCTCTTTCATCATCACTTGCAAAAATAGTACCGTCATTTGTCCTACTGCACACACTAAGCTATTTGGTGTTGAAATTGACAGTAACCTAAACTTTGATGCTCATATCTCACAAACCATTAGAAAGGTCCATAAAAAATGGGCACTCTATATAGATATAAAAAGTACCTCTCTGATAATGCGTGGATCACCCTAACATAAACCCACCTGCTCTATGCCACACCAATTCTTACCCATACTAGGAAAAATTATTGAACCAGACTGGAGGCATGTTATAATAAAATAGCTAAGTTTGCTAACAACTCTTCTTTCAGAAGCCACCACTGCCAGGCTCTAAGGAACCTAAAGTAACTTAACTTCCACAATTATTTCTTTATCAACAGCTTGCCATATCTTACAATATTCTAAAGCATCCTGATAAAACCCCTGCACTAGGTCACCTTATCACTCCATACATAGTAAACTGCCCTCTACGCTCTAAAGAAAAATCTCTTCTCTGCATTGCTAGAGTCAACAAAACAGCAGGGAAAGCCCTATTCTCTCATACCATAGCTAAGGCCTGGAACAACCTTCCCCAGTCACTTACATCTATCTCCACTATCACCCAGTTTAAAATCTCACTCAAAACCTATCTGATGAATACCTGGATATGCTCTTGCATCTCACCCAATTAACAAATAAGACTCAGACATCTAACCTATTGCCAAACTCAGCTCACTCGGAGGCACTGTCCGAAAGGACCCAGTTAACAAATAAGACTCGGACTTCTTACCTATTTCCAAACTAAGTTCACTCTGAGGCACTGTCCAAAAGGACCCGATTAACAAATAAGACTCAGACATCTAACCTATTGCCAAAGTCAGCTCACTCTGAGGCACTGTCCAAAAGGACACGATTAACAAATAAGACTCAGACATCTAACCTATTGCCAAACTCAGCTCCCTCTGAGGCACTGTCCGAAAGGACCCGATTAACAAACAAGACTCAGACATCTAACCTTTTGCTAAAGTCAGCTCACTCTGAGGCACTGTCCAAAAGGACCAGATTAACAAATAAGACTCAGACATCTAGCCTATTGCCAAACTCAGTTTACTCTGAGGCACTGTCCGAAAGGACCAGATTAACAAATAAGACTCAGACATCTAACCTTTTGCCAAAGTCAGCTCACTCTGAGGCACTGTCCAAAAGGACCCGATTAACAAATAAGTCTCAGACATCTAAATTATTGCCAAAGTCAGCTCACTCTGAGGCACTGCCTGAAAGGACCAGATTAACAAATAAGACTCAGGCATCTAAACTGTTGCCAAAGTCAGCTCACTCTGAGGCACTGCCCAAAAGGACCAGATTAACAAATAAGACTCAGACATCTAAACTATTGCCAAAGTCAGTTCACTCTGAGGCACTGTCCGAAAGGACCAGATTAACAAATAAGACTCAGACATCTAAACTATTGCCAAAGTCAGTTCACTCTGAGGCACTGTCCGAAAGGACCAGATTAACAAATAAGACTCAGACATCTAGCCTATTGCCAAAGTCAGCTCACTCTGAGGCACTGTCCAAAAGGACCCGATTAACAAATAAGACTCAGACATCTAACCTTTTGCCAAAGTCAGCTCACTCTGAGGTACTGCCCAAAAGGACCCGATTAACAAATAAGACTCAGATATCTAACCTATTACCAAACTCAGTTCACTCTGAGGCACTGTCCAAAATGACCCGATTAACAAATAAGACTCAGACATCTAACCTATTGCCAAAGTCAGCTCACTCTGAGGCACTGTCCAAAAGGACACGATTAACAAATAAGACTCAGACATCTAACCTTTTGCCAAACTCTGCTCACTTTGAGGCACTGTCTGAAAGGCATTGCTATTATTTGCTCTCATTTTTTACTCTTCATGTTTTGATGTAAATAAATTGTTTTTCTTTTCCTCTATGCAAATATTTAACTCTATTATTCTATGTTAAAGATGGTCAATGGATTTTGTTGAAATATTTCTCTCTTGCTCATTGGTTTTAATATACCTATAGTGTATTTATATTTACTGTCTTGTTCATATGTGATAGTTTAATTGTGTTTTCTTTTTTTGTGGCGCTTTTCTCCCCAGCCTCCACTGTAAATGGACCTGCGTCCGGTATGACTTTCCCAGTAAATAAATGTAAAATAAATAAATAAATGATACTGCTATTAATTAATGATACTCTGTTAAATTTTAGATATTTGTTAATAACTTGTACACCTCTGTTTGCTATGTTCTTTACATAATGTTGGAATTTTTCTGCAGCTTTTCTCCCCCAGGCCTTCATTGAAAAGGGATAACTTTCTGCCAGTTTGGACTATCCCAGTAAACAAATGCAATACCTAAGTATAAATAAATAAATGGTCTTGTCTTTTATTACCATGTAAACCACCATGTAAAGCACTTTGAAAATAGCAAATTAATGACACAGCATATTAAATTTTGTTTTTTTACCAACATTTTTAATCTAACTACAAATATTATGTTGACCACTTCACATGCATAACTCCAACATGGTACCTGCATTTAAAGCTATATACCATTATATACTACATTAGGAGTAGTTAAAATTATATGGTCTAAATATGCCCTGCACTAAGCTGTTTAATATAATTATATAAAGTTAATAAGGATAACAATTGCCTTCTTGTTTTATTAGTTCTCTATCATTATAAAGTCTAGATTGTATTGCTTTTCTAATCCACTGAATGTGTAAATTTTGCCTACTGTACTTTATTTTCATTGATCTTACCTTATAGTATTTGGGAACTTCTAATTATTTTTTTACCTGGTGCTTAGGTCATGGTTTAAAAAGATTATTGGGAACAGCCTAACATTCTTAGTTAAAAAACAAATAAACTGCTTATGCATACTTATATAGCAGGTATATGCACACACACACACACACACACACACACACACACACACACACACACACACACACACACACACCTATACACACACACACACATATATATATATATATATATATATATATATATATATACATAGACAGACACGCATATTGCAGCCATGAGAATCAATGACCATTATTTATAAACAGGCATGCTTTACTGAGTATTAGAGAATGGGTGACCTGTATATCACAACCCTTGATTCCATGACTGGAGAAAGAATGTTTGCTGTTTAGTGAGCATACATAAAAAATGTAAAAAGATAAATAAAAAATGTGTGTGTGTGTATGAGTGTGTGTGTGTGTGTGTGTGTGTGTGTGTGTGTGTGTGTGTGTGTGTGTGTGTGTGTGTGTGTGTGTGTGCACGCGTGTATGTGTGAGAGGGAGAGAGATGGACAGCATAAACAAGAAAGAGCTTTAAACAACCACATACAGGCTGTCTGTCAGCACACATTGTCTTCACAATAATTAGTAAGGAACTCTAATTTCTTGCATTATTGACTGACTTTAACCTTCCTTGATTTGCCACTACTAAATGGTTCTTTCTACATGGACATAGCATTATTATGTGGCAAAATCAAGGGCACTGAAGAGGCTTGGGGGATAGTTGCAATGCTTTGACACTTTAGAACATTAGGTGGAGGAAGCATTTTACATCAAAAATATATTCTAATAAAAAAGCAAAATACAACAAATATAAAACAATTTAATAGAGAGCCCATTTTCCAAGTGTAAAAATTCTCTCCAGGGTGTGTGTTATTGGGAAACAATGCCTTTCCAGGGGGTGGGGAAGCCCTCCACCTGCAGCTTCCAGTCTCAGAACACCCCTCAGCCATTATTACCCCAGTAACATACACCCTGTTAGGTATTGTTCTAGGTAGTTAAATAATGACGCCCGATAAATAACTTTATGCTTTCCGGTTCAAAAGTGTGTTTTCTTTCTTGAGTAGAATAAAGACATGTGCACTGCTTAGCTCAGAAAAGGTAATTTAAAGGCTAAAGTAATGTCCAGGTTATCTGACAGAATAACAGCATGGTTATTTCTAGCTACAGCATTTGTACTTCTTGCATGTATTAGTCTCATACATTCTATTAAGAATTATTTATGCCTGTAATAGTAGATAAGCAAAGCAAAAAGAAACGTCTGTATGTAGCTACTGAAGCATATATGAATACTGAAAATTGTCTACTAATTACATTATTTCATTGAAGAAAAAATAGCCAGGTCATTATGACCAATAAAATATATTAAAGTATGAGTTAGACAAGGTAAATAGTTTAATAGTGTTCAGAATAGACAAGTCATGCTGTAAGGACGGATTTCTTTAATAACAAAACGTAAGCAGGTACTTAACCATCAGTGAAAATAAAATTACAGCAAAACAAAATATAGTACAAAAATTAATTTTCAATGGAACCAGACAGAATTATTTGGGTCATGGTAAGTATTATGAATATGCCACTGTAATATCCAGTAAAGACAAATTTGTAGCAGTATCTGCATATATTGGTCTGGTAATAAGATCTGAGAAATGCTGCACACATAGGTTCATAGGTTCATATGTAAGTAATAGGCAATCGATCTACAGAACATTTCATGCCTAGCCCAAAAACCCTGCTAAGAATTTCCCCTCTAGCCTCAATGAAGCCAAAAAAGACTGGGAGAGAATTTGAGGCTGCCCATCCAATTATCTAGGTTTACCTTGAAGGTGGCAAGGGTGCAACATGGCTTGGCATGTAGTGGAAGTTTGTTCCAAAAGTGTAGCACACACGGGATATGAATCCATCACACTGATACGTCTTATTTATCTGCTGATGAAGGTTTAGTTCCTTTAACTGAATACTTGATGTACCATTAGTTCTGCAAAGGAATAGGAGATCATATAGGTTTGGATCATTCAAAGTGTGCAAAGGCTAAACACAGATCTCCACAGAGGACTTTGCAAGGGACTGAATACAGAGAAAGAGCTAACAGTCTCCAGATAACTAAGATTTTTGAGGCTACTGATTTTTTTTTTGTTTTAGTTACGAAACTTGAGGTCTGTCAAGTTGTGTGATATGTTAAGATAAATACATGCCAGAAGGTACATTTTATTCAATTGTTGGTCTGATACGATATGAATAAAGAGGAAGTAAGACTTCTTTCGATCTAGTAGAGATGCCTTTGGAAATCAGATGGGCTAGATAAAAGGCTATCCAAACTTCTGTGTAGACATGATGGTCAAATGATAAGGAATTATCAACAAGAGTACCCAGATCCCTTACAAAAGTGTCTGATTGGAGGTGTTTTGTTTACCAAAATGAACCATGCTACATTTTTTATATTTAATTTGAGACCATTATTCTTGCAGCAGTTGTTGACATGGTCTAAGCCATGATGGAGAAATTGTGAGTCAGTTGAAGGTCGAATATCAACACCCAATTTACAATCATCTGCAAATTTAGTTAACCACAGGTCTAAAGTGCTGGCCTGAAGGTCTAAAAAATATATGCCAAATAGCACAGGGCCCAAAACTGAGCCCTGTGGTACACTACTGGCAATTGTTTTGCTTTCAAAAGTGGTACTTGCTACTCTAAGTACATGGGTTATGTCATATAGCCATCAGCCAATGTAGGTATTTATATTCAGATTTACAAGTCTGTCAATAATGTTTGCATGGGGAATAATGTAAAATTCCTTGGGACGGGTCTAGATATGTTGTATGCACTACATAGGTTCATAGGTGTTTACTAGGTTAACTCTCACAAGGGTCTTTTTAAGCCTAGCCATGCATCCCAAATCTCTGACAAGTTCTAATACCCTTGATAAGTGCAAGCATGGGCCTAGGAGATGAACCATTTGCAGGTTACCTCTGTCCATTAGAGACATAGGTGCCAGACCAGGGATTAATTTCCGGTTTCCCATCCAATTGTAGCTGCACTTGAATTGGGTTAGGGAGGAACTCTGCTTCACGTGGATGGGGAGCCTGTTCCATAGACTTGGTAGTCTCTGGGTTACATACCTATCTCTCCAGCAGATCCTATTTATATCACAGGCAAGGTTTAAGTCTTTAGAATGTGTAATTCTGGTGCTGTTTGTTTTGTGGATATGCAGGAAGTCCATCAGAGTGGGGTCTGACAATCCCCTGTATGCC
This sequence comes from Protopterus annectens, assembly GCF_019279795.1. Lineage (NCBI taxonomy): Eukaryota > Metazoa > Chordata > Ceratodontiformes > Protopteridae > Protopterus > Protopterus annectens. The sequence goes on from NC_056735.1 coordinate 1,054,301,264, forward strand.
AGGCATAGATCTCCAGACATATTACTTACACCCTGTAACCACTATCCACTGCTTCAATTACAGTTTAAAAAAAATTGATGAGGTTAAAGAGGCAGGGCCTTCCTTCAATAAAACAAAATTGATGTTGGTTGAGGGTTAAGAGATTTTCATTGTCTAGATTAATGAAGTTTGTAATAATATGCTCCATAGCTCCATAGTGAGATTAATAGATCTATAGCTACCAAAGTCTGTGGTTGGATCACCCTTATGTAATTAAAATAACCTCCCAAATCATTGACATATCTGTCAGTGATTTATTCTGGATAAGTTACTGGGGAAATGTATAAAGCTGAATTTCAACTGCTGTTATCTACTTGTATCCAGGAAATTTATATTGTATAACAAGCTTATATTAATAGCTTGATATGTTTTCTGTTAAAATAATGCCAGGGACTTCAGTGGTGAAACATGCTGGGCATATTTAGTAAAAAATGAGGATTGTTTTTTATAATACAGACCACACGATCCATGCTTACTAAGAAAAATTGCAGATTAAATATGTGGGAAGTATCAGAAAGTGTTCTGGATAGACTCCCGCCAAACAGACTGCCAGCTAAACAAGAGGTTCAACAGGGAGTGCATGTGTTTAAATACAAAAAAAATACATATATTTTATTTCTGAAGAATGTAGTCAGACCTGAGATAATTATGTGAAGAGAGGCATAATGACAAGTAGAATACAGGGAACAAATGGGAATGCACCAGCCAAAGGTTGTTTAATACTCTTATACCACAGTGCTTGATCCACTTTAACTGTTGCTAGATCTCAGATATAAGATGGGCTGATTATAACTGTATCTGCTTAGCCTGCACTGATATAAATACAACTATGTTGTAGCCCTGATAGCTTTGCTTATTAACTAAATATAGCTATGAAGATTTTGATGACTCTATCAAAGGTATATTTTGTTGTAATTTTATTTTATTTTATTTATTTTTATTTTACATTTGTTTACCGGGCTAGTCCAACTGGATACATGTCCATTTTCAGTGGAGGCCCTGGGAGAAAAGCTCCACTACATACTACTTAACAATATAAGGATATACATGAATATATAATAATAGGAAAAAACATATGCTTTAACCCTACGACAGATTGTATAGACATTTGAATACAATATGAGGCTTAGCAGGGTTAAAAAACAAGTAAAAATGATGAACTTAGATACCCTGTTGCAGATTGTAGTTAAGAAGAAAGAGAAAGGGAGTTAAGGAATCAGATAAAATAGAAGAAAAAAGAAAAATGGCTAACCAGGGTTATTGCATGAGCATAGCCAGTGGTTGGTTAGGAAGAATGTTAGTTTAGTTTGAAATAGGGGGAGTGAAGTTAGGGTTGTGAGGTCTTGTGGTAGCTGGTTCCATATTTGGCCAACTGAGTTGGAAAATATATCTCATCAATAATATATAATCATAATAATATATAATCATAGTAATATATCTCATCAAGCTGCAGCAAAGTGATGGTACACTGGTCAGTACGCTGCATCACATGAAACTGCACCAAACCATCTACACTAAACATGCAGTGGTGCACTGGGCAGTACTCTGCATCACATGAAACTGCACCAAACCATCTACACTAAACATGCAGTGGTACACTGGGCAGTACGCTGTGTCACATCAAAGTACACCAAAGCATTTACCCTAAACATGCAGTGGTGCACTGTATAGTGTGCTACATCTCACTGCTGTTCATAGTCATGTTATCCGTCAGTATTAGTGGTTGTTCAACTACTACACCTAACTCTGAAGTCAGGAATATCACAAGGCTTTGGGTTTTATCAACTTAGCATGGCTTTGATTGATATTGCATTACTGAAAAACAGTGCAAACATTCCTAATTGCTTACGCTTAACATATTCATTCATATGCTTAATGGAGGATGAGAGATGGTGGGTTCATAGGGATGTTTTTATTCCTGTGAGTGTTCATTTTTGTCATGGTCTGTTTTGGTGCCAATCCAAGTCATGAAATTTAGTGCACTGCTTTATGTCCATGGATATTTCCATGGTCATGTACTTCTGATCAAGCTCATTAACATTGCCCCATTCTGCCTGCCTGTTATGGAATGCCTCTTCCCTGAGTATCCCTCTGACATCCTGACCTGTTTTCAAGCAAGGTCATTGTGGATGGATAATGAACTTTAATGATAATAGATTGGCCTTGGAAGAAATGTTTGCTGCTGTGTGGATGATTTTATTATTGATAAAGTCAGAGGAAGCAGTTTAGGTACAAGGGAGTGGCTGAGAACAGCAAGACTTCTACCAACTCTCGAGTCAGTAGAAATAATCTTACCCATCCAATCACTATGTAATTTTACCTGCTGTATTCCAAATATGTCCCAACTATCCTACAACTCCTACTCTCAGACATGACTAATTAATGAAACACATTCTGAGTTATATATATTTTTTTAACCATTTAAAATTAGAAGGCAGACATTATTTCCATTTCTCAGTATTTAGTTCTGGAATAGGTGATGAGGATAATAATGAAATGTTAATATTTTTGTCAGGTCAAAGCAGTTCTAAATGGTAGAAGCTGTGGGTGATATAGTGGTGATGGGGTCACTGAGGCAATGAACAATGAAGAAAAGTTAAAAGTGGAGGTAATGTGAAGTGGAGTGATGAGTGAAGACTGGACACTGTGAGATGTGGCTCTGAAGACATGAGTAAATACCAGGCCCAGGTGTTCATAAAATCTGAAGTTGCTTGAAGATAAAATGACTTGACTATTCTGAAAACTGAGTACGAAGCAGAAAGATCAGGAAAGCCAGGGTGGTATGTAGCAGGAAGGAATACTGAAAGGAATATCTAGAGTATCGCAACATAAAGATATCCAGGAGGGAAAAAAGCAGATGAGGGAAGCACAGTACGTGCATGGAAGACAACACTAGAAAAGGTCTATATTACATCATTGAATGCTTAAACAAGCGAACGATGATTAATTGACCCCATATAAGTGAAAGCTTACAATGTCGAAACCCCAGAACAGCGATTTTTTTCCAAGGGAAAAAAAATCGCTGTTACAAAAAAAAAGAAACAAAGTTTAAAACAGTACATAAAGTGGGGGACTTCACACCACCCCCTACTTAAATATACCAACTCTGAGATCGCACTACAGTGCCAAAAATGGCAAAGTAAAGGAAGAAAAGGGAAAGAAGTTGCTTAAAAGCCGCTTTGCTATTTTGTCTTTTCATTCTTTTATGGTCGAACAAGATGTATTCAACAGAATATGTCTTCGATCAGGTAATAGAAATCCCACCAGAAAGAAGCTATATATGATAAGAAAATATCAGGAGAAAGATGTGAAGAAAATAATGAACATGAAAAAAGAAAATAGCACAAAAATATTAAAGATTGAGAGAGCTGAAAAACATGACTGCAGGATGCTAAGGAAATGAAACTAAGAGGCTCTGAAGAACATATATAGTTGAAAGAAGTCAGTGAAGAATGCAACATAATACCACTACGGTAGGGGAAGAACCTTTTGGGGAAAATACAAAGAAGGTGCAATCTAGAAATTCTAGTGAACCAGAGGCAAAAGAGGAATGGGTAAAATAAGAGGGAAGATATGAAGGAACATGATGATGATAGAGTTGGAGACTGAGTTTGACAGCAGAATTCTTTTACACAAATGTATTATTAAAGAAGATGTACTCTCATTCAGCTGTTGCATAAATGTATTACACTCTTGTACAGCCCCCTGCCAAATACAACAACAATTCATCCATAAACCTTTCATAAAATGTTACATACTGGTCCTTAAAATACAAGTATCCCACCATACAAATACTAGGCCTGCAAACAAAGGGGCAGCTATATCCCCCATTGCTACTTCTTTCACTTGTTCACAGCATTTATAATTAAAAATAAAAAAAAAAAATCATTTCAAGAAAGATTTCCAATAATAGGCACAGTCTTTTACCAACATTTTTGAATAATTAGTAAAATATGTTTCTATAATAGGAATACTAATAAAAGGAGATTTTATAGCTAAAGTAAACATAAATGTTTCTGTTCAATACATAGAAAAAAACTTCAATTTGCCAGAATATCCCATATATCTTCATATAGCTGTAAAACAGAGTGCATGTATGTAACTTTAAGAAGCATTTCCAGATGTACGCACGTGTGTATAAATAGTGAGCACGTGCAGGCAAGTACCACTTTGAAAGAACAGCCAGAGTGTTGGCATGTATGAGTGTAGTAGTCAGTCTGTTTAAGTTTAAGTTACAAAGCTCATTCCTGATGTGTTTGTGTGTAATAAAGCTGCTTGAACTGAACCCACAACTGTTTGTCTGTTTTATCCTGAGCGGACAAGCCATGAGGTGCAGAGTTGAAGGTGAAGATGTATTTAGCAGATTGGGTGATAGTACTCAAATGATCAAAAAGGGCCAGAAACAAACTAAAGGTAATCAAGACTTGCACAAAAGATTTATTTTGCAAAGAAAATGAAACGGAGCATTCATAAGCCACAAAACGCATTATTAATCAAACATGAAGCAAAAAATGTATTATTAATGAAATGAAAGGTGGAAATGCATTATTAATTAAAAAAAATGTTTAGAACTATGATATTTGATAAAACTAGCAGAGATATTGATATGGGGCTCAGAATTACCTTTAGTTTGCATAACGAGCATGTTTAAAGTAAAACAGGCACAAGGAAAGTATAATGAGCGTGATAAGAGATTTAATGGGCATAACAACTACAATAAAAGGGCAAAATAAGCTTAAAGAGCAAGGCAATGACATGTGTTTTAGTAGAAGACCATGTTTTGGGTATAAACTACTATTTCACATTGGCTGAAGCCATTCAAAATATAACTAGAGTTATTCGAAGTATCTCAGAGTGTGCAAAGTGTTTGCAGAGTGTGTGTGCTTTATTATGGTGCAATTATTTCAAAGATTTTGCTGTGTGCAAAGTGCAGTTATATTGCAAAGTGCAGTCAAACTACAGTCATTTTAAAAAGTTTCTTGTGCTGTGTACATTTATTTGCAGAGTGCCGCCATTTCAAAGTGTTTCTTACACTGTGCAGAGTTATTTTGCAAAGTACAGCCATTTTGAAAGGTTCTTGTGCTGTGTACAGTTTATTAGCTAAGTGTATTAATTTCAAAGTGTTTCTTACTCTGAGCTTCTTCTGCTGTGTACAGTTTATCGACAAAGTACAGTCATTTCAAAGTATTTTTTACACTGATAAGGTGTGGTTTTGCAAAGTACAGTAATCTTAAAGTATTCTTGTGCTATGGAGGCTTATTTGGCAAAGTGCAGTTATTTCAAAGGGCCTGTTGTGCTCTTAGGCATATTTACAAGTTCTAGCATAAACTTCGGTAGTGCTGGATGTACTGCCACTACAGAAGTGTGATTGTGTGTGGCCACGTGGTCTCTCAGCAGATGGGATTGCTGACCTGCATCCACGAGGCCAATGCTCAACTCCAACCACACGTTCCAGCACAGACACTGTGCATTCCAAGACAGACTCTCTCTCAGCCCACCTTCTTTCCACTGGCTCAGTGAACTGATCCAGGGTATCATCAATGTGGTGGAGGTAGTCATGGATGTAAGACTGTGCTGCATCCATAACCATGAGCATTCATCTAGAGTTCCTTTCAGATCGTGCCTGTGCCTCCATGACAGCCCAAAACATACTCCGAGTGAACCGTGATGTTGACACCTACAACAGGTGGTGGAAGGACAGCAGGCCTCCTTCAAGCACCCCTATCAATCCACCTATGTGGAACCTCATCAGCTCTCTGGCTATGGCCAGTGTCTACACTCACTGGAGCCATAGTTTCCACACTTTCCTGTTCAATGTCCCCACCCTCTGACTGTCCACTATCTGTAGCCATTGGGGACTGGGTATGTGTAGGCATGCTGACTGTGTGCAGTGACAATGAGGGCCGAAAAGTGATGTTAGCCTCTGGGACATATTCAGCCCCTGAAACCCCTACCTGTGCTTCACTGTGGCCACCATCATCACCGGAGTCTGACGAGACACTGACATCAGGTTGTGTTGGGGAAACCAACCCCCCTGATCACCTGTGATAAGAGAGGAGGAAAAAGCAGTATATTAATATGTACACTATTATGCTCTGCAGTACTATGTTGCAATTAGCACCTATGTCTCTGATGCAAACAGGTAACCTGTAAATAGTTCATCTCCCAGGCCCATGCTTACACGTATCAAGGGTATCAGAACTCATCAGAGATTTGGGATGCATGGCTAGGCTTAAAAAGGCCCTTGTGGTTATTAGCCTAGTAAACAGCTATGAACCTAATAAATGTACATCTCTATATACTGTTGGCACTATTACAGAGCTAGAAACGGCTGCTGTCTCCAGATTAAAAATCTTTACTTAAGTGCACTGGAGACAGCAGCCATTTCTGTCTCTTTATATTTTCTCATTGGATATTTTCTTTTAGACACAGTGAGTGAGTTTTATCTTGTGGTAGTGTTTTTATTGGTTTTTACTATTACAGACCTGTTGAAACCCCAACCTTATCAACGTCATATAGTAGGACAAGAGGACATTACTTTTCCCACAAACAGATGTAGTTACTTTTAAATAAAAGCTCTTTACACAACAATCTCATCAGCAACAATGAGGTACACTCTTGACATTTGTAAAGACTCCACATTTGACACATATGGCAGCCTACAATGTTTTGACAATACTGTGACATATATCAGTGTAGTGACACCTATAAGGCATATGTATGACTCTAACATGTGAACAGTCAGAAAATATCTGTGCAGCTGGCAATCATTCCAACAGTACACTACTCCAGGCAGCAGGCCTGGGATGACACTTTAGGGATTACAGTGCTGTAAAGCTACATTAATAACAAAACAGTGTTGTACTTAACAGAAGCAGGACCACATCCTTGTCCTATACCTGATGGTCCTGTGAAAAGTTTAGAGAGAGGTAATATTAGTACCACCACATGTTGCACCACAACAAGGTAATACATCCATATATCTTACATTTACAGTAGCCACTGTGTTAATTGTTATATCAGTCAACATCTGAGCATGAGAGTCAAATTGCAGTTAAACCCTTCCCCACCGAAGAACATAGACCTGTCACCCATGTAAGAGTATGTACACCGTGACACACTGAATGCTACAGTATTGCAATGGTGATCAAACTAAGCTTATCTTCTGCACGCTCCTTTGCCATGAAACCTGTGGTACCCACATCCATGATGTATGGTGTGATGGATGCCTGGGAGCTGACATGTGTGCCTAGGTTCACAGGGAATTCCTTAGTGGCTGAGACAGGTTGTTCCACTGAAGGCCTTGCACCAGTGATGCCAAGAACCCTAGCTACTTCTGCTGCTCTTCTATGTGCAGCATTGTAATGTCCATTGCACTGTGTCGAACCTGCTCATATTTCCAGCTCTGATGACCTGTGGCATTCATGTCATGGACAAGGTCAGCCCACAGTTCAGCCCACTGTTCCCATTGTGCCTCCTCATGGACAGTATAAAGTCATGGTGTTGCCGGAGGCCTTCAAGTATAATATCATTCTCCTCATCTGGGAAATGTGCACAGCATCTTGGGTACATGTTTCCTAAAAGACAACAGAATGGGAACACATGTCAGAATCACATACATGGAAGTACACTATGTAGAGATACAGCTAGAACAGAATGGCTGGCAGTATCCACTGCTTGATCATACATGTCGTATTCCACAGTGTGCAAACATACTAAGTGTGTGGATATAACAAAGATACTAGCAATAGTCAGTTAATCCCATATGTGCCATGACATACTCCTATATGATCATACACCCAACACTGGAATCTATTGTAGTGGGTCCCCTAGGGGATACCCCCCTGACAATATGTCAAAACAGCAGTGCCAAATAAATAGCAGTGTGCTATTACAATCGCTATAAAGGAACAATCCCACAAGACCAGTGTACCACATTAACACAAAGGTGTAACAAATCACAGTTCTAAGAAAGGCTTAATGCTGTAATCCCTATTCCCTGTAAGTATATTCACATGTCTGCATCCTGTTGTAAACAAAAAGGTTACATACCTGCTGGAGTGCAAAACTCTTCTGTTGATATATGGTGATATTGAAGTTTTTGCAAACATGTGTTCTTTTTGCAGAAAGTCTCATACAGAATGGTTCCCCATAGCTAGCATGTTTGCCTTTTAACATGCTTCTCATTAGCAGGTGATTGTCTTTTAACCAATCTGTGGTTCTGCAATGCTAATTGCAGCCAATGCAGCTGATTTGCATTATCATCAGCCAATGACATGCAACCACTGTACAAGATATAAGGCCTTCAAGTAGATTATAAGTCCTTTCTGATATGTTGTGTTGGACATTACTGGAGTGAGGAGACTACATCATCACACAGGGTAGGTTTGTAGCAGCTTCGTTTACATAGAGATGTGTATGCTACAAGCTGCAGCTGCTGCTGCAAGTAATAGGCCTAGGCAGAAAGTGTGAACACTTTGGAGGACAACATGCGTAGCAGTAACTGTAGCAGCTGTGCCAGCCTTGTAGTAGAGCCAGAGCCAGAGTGAGGGTAGCCATTCCACTCCAATTAAGGCATGCATTTAAAGTAAGTATGTTAGGCAATGGTATCATTAACAGAGTGCTAAGTTACATGTTTGTTGTGTCCTTGAGCAACACAGGGATAAATATAACATTATGTCCACCATTTGGGCAACTGTCAGGCCACGTGTTACAGTCTGGTACTCATTTAGAACATGTATGCTGACAGTCCTTGTTACAAGCGGAGTTTTCATATGTGTATTTTAGTTGAACAGCTGTGCTACTCTGCACTGTGAGTTTGAAAGGATTGTGTACTGCACTCTGACAGTAGTTGGCCTACTTTGCATTAACTGAGTTAGAATCCTCTGTGAATGCATATTAATACATGTTGTGACATTTTATGCACTTATAGTTTTGCTATAGGGATATGTGAAGTGTGTTCCTATCCACGGACCTGTGACTTCCATCAGTGACAAGCAGACATTTCATTTCAAATGCATTGTCTGAATAAAGAGTACATGACTCAATCACTAATTGCTGGCTTCACAATAATGCAATTTGAATGCTACATACCACTTGATTTGAACCTAGGACTGTGTCCGGCAAAATGTACTGTTTGCAAGACATCTGCCAGACTGAGCTACTGAGTCACTGTTATATCAGGTGTATTTGCAAGATATAAGTACACACATACAGGTCATGACATACTTTTTTTACAGCCATCATTATGTGTATGGCTTTATATGGATGTATTTCTTCACCAGGGTCCCACTTATATGTGCATTTTGCCAGTAATGCCTTAGCAGGTGTACTTGTAAATGTTGCTGATACAAGGGGGCATTTACCTGCTATTGGAGACCTCACTTACATCCAGTATTGTGTATTTGCTTTTCTAGTGATGTACACTTGCACCAGACTCCAAGGTGTAATCCCAATTTTTCCATTAACCTTTTAGCAAGTTTGCACAATGTGGCACAATGTGCAGTTCTGCTTAAACATGCTTAATGAGTGCAACTTGCAATTACTATGTTTTGCTTAAACCACCTGTTTTAATTAAGAGTTGAGTGGTGTGACAGGTTAATGCAGTGGTCTACAGGTACAATGGTCTTGGGTTCAAAAAAGGGACAGGTGTTTATTTTGTACATGCTTATTATTTAAAACATATATATCAGTATAGCTCCATTTATAGCATCTCGTTAAAAATATATAAAGAAAAGAAAAATGGGGAGATAGGAAAGTGGTGAAATGGGGTGCAAGCAGGGGGAAAAACATAATGAAAGGCAGGTAGGGTATAGGAAACAACCATGACTATCCCTCTCTTGTACAGCAACAACTTTGCACTTTGGCAGAATTTGTAAATGACTTTGGACCCTAACCCCCAGAGAAAGGGGTGAGGACAACATAATTGTAATGTTAAGCTAATTGGACCAAATTATGTGTGTCCAGTGGGCATATGTGAAATGGAGAGCTATGTTTGAGATGATAATTCATTTTTGGGACATGTGCCCATTTTTTTAAGGTGAGAGCGGAATGTTGGGGAAGGGGCATAGGTACATATGGGGGAGGTAAGTTGGGTAGGTGAGGAAGCTTTTGCAGACAGACTAGACAGTAGATGGGGTGGTGTATGACACAAGTGAGGGGTAAACACCTTGGATGGGGAGGGTGTTGTGGAATCTCAGTCCAATGTGCCTCCACAAGGTAGCAGTGTGACTCACATCCCACCTCTTCAGATTGTTGGCACTGCTTCGTCACTGCTCCAAGGGTGGCAGTGGTGGTTACTGGACTCCAGGATCAGCCTGCCCCTCCAGGGTGGCCAGCATGCTCTCCATCTGGTGAAAACACCATCCAAACCCATGGTAAATGATCCACCTTACCAAACCTGGCAGTTTGTCATTAGTGAAAACTCTCCCTCAACCACCACTCCTAGATGAGGGCCTCTCTCCATCCCATTGGATGGTACTACCTGACACCACAGTTAGTGCAGGGCCAGCAGAGGCCACCAGCAGGCTCAGTTCCAGATGTGCTGGGACCCAGTACCACGGGTGGAGGAGGCAAAGTAGGCAGATCACAAGGAACCGGCTGACTTTGACACTCTGTAGTAAAGTAGTTATAACTATAAGTTAAGGTTATTAATAACCAAACCAATGTTAGTATTAACAGAATGGAACATAATATTTATTAATCCAAATATATATTAAAGTATATTATGAGTAACACAACATTAAGTAACATAGCAGTAAGTATGTTAACACCAAACCAATATGAATTAAACCATAAGGCCAACAAAAAGAGTTAGTTTAACAAAATATGTTAATATTAAATCATAATAATAAATAAGAATAATAAATTAAAGAAGATAAGGGGTGGGGAGAGAAAGAAAAGCATGCCATTAGTTACCTCACAGGTAATATTACTACACAGAGTACTACTGCATACTTCTACAGGTGTGCAATGTCAGTTATGAGTACAGTGACTACAAATCTTCTATAGCTGATGTAGCATGTGCATACCTGTCAAGCTGATAACAATGGACAGTATGGGCCAAGCAGTAACAAATGTAGGTACATAACTACACAGAACAGTTTCACATAATGTGGACTTACATAATGGTTTACTATCAAAATGTCGAAGTGGCATTCGGCGAACACAGGAATGTTGAAATACGGTTGAACGATTTCTGTTTTGCCAAACATTACTTGAGTGAAACAATTGTATCAGCGAATGCCACTGTGCATTTGCTGATACAATCCTTGATGTTAGGAGTACATATCATGGTACAGTGCAGACTGGGAAATCCATCCTTTTCCTCACTGTAGTGCGATCTTGGAGTTGGAATATTTAATTAGCAGGGGGGCTTGGCTCCTTACGAAACAGTGAATTTTCAGGGTAGGGACTAGACTTACCTTAGCTCCTATGCAGACATCACATTCACTATTCGATCTAAATGTTGAATCTGCTGAATTTGTTCATCAGATTAAAAATTTACAACTAATTAGTATGCAGGAATTTGGCATTATGGTTCAACATTCAAAACAGAATTTGTTTTGAAGGTCGACATTTTGATAATAAACCTTTACATAACTACCAAGGTGTTCTATAAACAGATTTCAAAATATATTGCATTCCAGGTAATCATTTATGTGGTAATCATGGAACAGACAGAATAGGCAGTTGTAATTATATTATGAAAAATCTTGACAGTTGAGAGGTATGACTGTGTGCATTACCTGGCAGGCATGGGAGTAGAACCCAAAAGCTTTGACTGCATGGCATATCTGCAAATAATGCAACAACTGACTGCAGCAAGTTAGAACAGACATGCAATGAATACAACCCTAATGCAAATATTAAGACAGATGTATTTAGGAAATCACAATGCTGCTTAACACTTTATAGGTATTGCTGTTTATTATCTGTGACGTCTACACATATCTGCCCATAAAGTGGGCGACCTCACCCATATACCTTTTGTTGCTGGAGTGGGAGGAAAAGAGAGTTATGTGACTGAAACTGGCCTGGAGACAGCCTTGAACCATAGTATGAGCTGAGCAATACACCATCCAGGCCATTACCTTTGAATTCTACAGCTATTACAGTTTTACACTTAACTACAGTGACATTAGAACAGACATGCTATGAATACAGTCCTAATGCAAATATTAAGACAGATTTAGTTAGGAAAACACAGTGTTGCTCAACACTTTATTGGTACTGCTGTTTATTATCTGTGAAAACTACACACAATATCTGCCTATAAAGTGGACTACCTCACCCATGTACCTTTTGTTCTTGGCGTGGGAGGAAAAGAGAGTTATGTGACCGGAATTGGCATGGAGGCAGCCTTGAACCATACTGAGTTGAGCAATATATTATTCAGACCATTACTTTTACATTCTACAGTTATTAGTTATACACTTTACTACAGCAACCTTACCGTACACATACAATGCATAGAGCTCTAGTGCAGTTATGTTATGTTATGACACCACAATCCTGCTGTACACCTTTTTGCTTACTGTTATTGGTATTCTTTCATGTTTATTGTAATACAGTTGTTATTGTTCATTTATTGAACTACACTTCTATTTGTCCATTTATTGCACTACAGTTTGTATTGTTTACTCTGTATTGCAGTACATTTGTTTATTCTTTATAGCAGTACCGTTTTTTTATGCTTTATTGTTTATTGCAGTACAGTTAGCATAATATATCTGTATTTACCACACTCACAGCACAGCCTGGCCAGGTGTCCAGCACTGGACTGGATGTCGCGGGCCCTCTCAGCTGCAGCCGTTGGGAGAGAAGCACAACATTATGCATACCAGTTTTGTACAGCTTCAGCTTGCATTTTAGTAAACTACTGAAAAAAAATTTACATATGTCTGGGGCATGTCCAGTCCTCAACTCTTGGATCCAGGTGTTTGAAGTTCCCCTCTTTCTATGCTTCAGGTCATCAAGTTGGTGACAACACTGCTCATCAGTGTGGGGGATACCAGTAGCACTGGTAAGGTCCCTGTTCAACTGATCCCAGGTCTCAGCCATATATTCTGAGCCCTGTTGATTGCCCTGCAGCAGCCTAGGTTCATATCTGTGTATCAGGAGCACCAACAAAAACCTTGGACTCCTGCACACCTGATCTCTCTGCCCGAAAGCATGCAGCCTCTCCAACACTGCCTGGCATGCTGTCAGTTAGATGGAATCCAATGAATGCTGCAGAATTCCTGCCTGTTGCCCTTAATATATGTTGGTTTCCTGCCTTACATGTCCTTCAGCAACATTCAAGAGAGTGCAGTGATGCTTAACATCATGCAAACCAGCTAAGTGGAGCTGAGCATCACAAAAACTCACATAACTGAGGTTTAAGCGAACCTTAGTAATGCACAAACAAAAGTGGCCATTAATTATTATATTGAAGCAGTGCTTAGCACAGAGCAGCTCTTCCAAATGTAAAAGTTATGTTTTTAAATTAAACGAATATTCAGATTTCATTAAACAAATGGTATGTTTACTAGGGACTCGAACCCAGGATCTACGAAGCTTTAGGCTGCCACTCTACACATTTAGCTACTTGGATAGTATAGAAACTAGATTACCTTCACATATCCTACTAAGCTACCATGGTGTGCCACACAAATGGGCTTAAACAACAGCATAAATAAATAATTAATTACATCTGGTTTCTATTTTTAGATGCCTGGCAGGTGTCTGCTGTTGATGTGCAAGCGCTGCTTGACATTGTTGCATTCTGCACCACACAAACAGACATTAAAAAAATTTTAAAAAAATTAAAAAACAGATATCGTAATTAATTACAACCAGTTTCTATTTTTAGATGTCTGGCAGGTGTCAGCTGTCCATGTATAAGCACTGGTTGGCATTGCTGCACTCCACACAAATGGACATTAAAAAAAAATATTCAACATAAATTAGACATTTAAAACACAAACTATTAATTCACAGCACATCTCAAATGCAGCAGAGAACATTACAGTGAGCTTCACTGTGTACATAACATCTGACCAGCCTCAACACTTCTGCCTACATAGTTTCATAGTTTCATAGTATAGTACTAGGCTATCTGCCCTAGGGCATTTATAAGCCTAGCCAAAGTGTATGTGGCTTTCGCCACCCCATGTAATGATACAAAAGTGTACAATTTAAATTAAATTTAGTTTACTGTGCCTCTATCTAGCAATGACACAGAGATGACCCCCAGGGTAAACCTACGATCACCCATCCATTCGTCCAGATTTCTTTTGAAGAGAGTCAGTGAGGGGCTCTGCCTAACATGGACAGGTATCCTGTTCCAGAGTGTGAGAAGCCTCTGGGTTATGAATCTGTCCCTCCAGCATGTCCTATTCATATTTGTGCTGAGGTTTAGATTTCTAGCTCTCGTGGCTCTGATGGATTTGGATTTTTTGAGGTGGAGCATGTCCATTAATTCTGAATTGGACATGGCCTTGTACGTAAGGCACAGATTACCTCTGAGCAGGCAGTATGCTACTGAATAGAGCTGGAGCTTTTTCAGTCTGGCAGCATATGACATATGCTGGAGACCCTTGATCCTCTTGGTAAGGTACTTTGGGGTCTCTCCAGCTGCTGCAGGTGCCGGGTGAGGTACATACCAAATGGGGCATTGTACTCAATCATAGGCCTGATAAGGGAGGAATATAAGGGTACAATGACATCCTTTGATCTGGATGTGAATCCCTTCATGATAAGGTGGGCAAGGTAGAAGGTCTTTCTAACCACTTTGGCGACGTGGGTGTCAAATGAGAGGTCACTGTCAACTTGGGTCCACAGGTCTCTGATTACTTTTTCCGTACTTAATGGATTACCACCTATGTGGTAACTTGTGGGTACTTTGTTTTTTACAAAGGGGATGACTATACATTTTTTGGCATTTAGTTTAAGGCCATGACTCTGGCACCAGTCGTCTGTTTCTGTGAGGCCCTTCTGGAGGATGCATGTGTCAGCTGGTGTGTCGACTATGGCGCCTAGTTTGCAGTCGTCTGCGAACTTTGTCAGCCGCAACCCCCCTATGTTTGCCTGCACATCTGAGAAATAAATGCCAAACAAGAGGGGTCCCAAGACAGAGCCCAGTGGGACTCCACTTGTGACTGGCTTAGAGTCTGACATAGCTCCAGCTATTCTGACTTTGTGGGTTCTGTCCTTTAGCCAGTTTGCAACCCATCTTGTGACAAACGGATTCACATTTAAGCTGTTGAGCTTGTCTATGATGCCCGAGTGGGGTATTGTGTCGAAGGCTTTAGCCAGATCCAGGTAGGCTGTATGAACTGCTTTGCCTTCATCGATGGCTCTAGTGACTGTTTCAAAAAAGTCCACCAGTTTTAAAAGACAGGATCTGCCTTTTACAAAGCCAAACTGGGTAGGGTCAATTGTCTGTAGGTCCCCGATGTCTTTGTTTATGAGTTCCATAATGATCCTTTCCATAGCTTTGCAGACCAGGCTGGTCAAGCTTATGGGGCGGTAGTTTCCAGGGTCTGTAGAGTTGCCACCTTTGTGGAGTGGGACCACTGTAACTGTATGCCAGTGTTCAGGGACGTATCCTGTAGCAAGACTAAGATTAAACAGCATTCTTATGTGCAGGTTTAGCTCCTCTAGGAGTTCATGTAGCATGCAACCTGGGACACCATCAGGATGCTGTATTTTTAGCTTTGCTGAGGGCAGCTCTCACCTGGACATCTGAGATTTCAGGGAGTTTGCATTCAGCTGAGATATTTATTTCGTCTTTTGGAGGATATTGGATTCAATATCACTGTTACTATGCTCTTCCTTGGCAGCATGCCATGATTAATATGCATGGCGCACTACTGAGGGGGAACCATGGCCGTGTACATGGGTCCATTCTCTGTGTAGGCTCTTTATAGAGCCTACACAGATTTTATTGAATCCTGTGGCATATCTTTTTTTTTTTTTCATTTCTTTATCAGGGAAACATAATTAATTTTTTAGATGTAGAATTAACTTTGGACATCTCAAATAAGCAATTTCTCGGTAAAATCTACAGGAAGAAATCCTTTGTTAACAGTTATTTGGACTTTTCAAGTAATCACCTCTTTTTATGAGGAAAGCATACTACAGGGTCTGATGATTTCTGCATCAAGATTAATTACAAAACGTGGTACATTTGAAGATGAATTGGAATTCATTAAAGTTGTGATTGAAGATAGAGGTTATGATAAGAAATTTCTTAATTTGGTGCCTATAGAAATAAAGAGAATAGATAGGTTTCTACCTATTTTGCATAAGGGTGGGGCATTAAATATTCATGTAGTGAATCATACTAAAAATGTTAATTAATTTTACCAAGAGATAAATCTGGATAGCAGTTCTGTAAAGAACAGTATTATAAATAACTGGAACATTTTTAGAAAAAATTCTAGCTGGATTAATGTTACTATATAAACCATCATCTGTATATAAAAAAGTGATAAATTTGAAAAAGCATCTGCTGAGAGATATATTTGTCAATGTAGCTGTCACTGCTAAGACATCTGGTATGTATAAATGTGAATAATGTAATGTGTTTCATGGCATTTCAGAGGAATTCATATTTACTTAATACATTTAAATAGAACTCTCCCAATATAATATTGTAATTCTAAAGTAGTGTACATTGTTGTCTGTTCTGTTTGTGAAAGTTTTTTATATTCGAATAATTACTTGCAAGCTAGTAAATAGTATGACATGACAAGGCAGTAATAATGTTATATTTAGACAAAATAAAATTAAACAAGACATTTTATTTTAGAGTATCATGAATTAATTATAGTGGAGGCAATTTTAAAAATAGGTTCATGAGGCCAGATGGCAGTTTCATTTACAAGCAGGCACATTTTCTGGTAGAAGACTAGCAAAGAAATATAATCTGAATAAACAAAATAATTATGTTAAATGAATGAATATCCTTCTCTGTCTTCAAAGAAAATTATAATTTGCAGATAGGAGATTGGCTGTTGTATAAGGATTTTCTTAGACCTAGTAGTTAGAATACTCCAAAGAATCAATACAAGAACAAGGAGATGCCTTCAGATTCAGAAGGAGAACTAGTAAATTATAAAGTAGGCCTAACTTTGGAAACAAGTGGATTCATGTAAAAAGGGGAAGAACTGGAAACATTTGCATACAGCTGTGGAAGCTGGTATGTGATTGTGCCTTTGGTAAACTGAGGGATCAGTGGAGTAAAACGCAGGTGATATGGACTGAAGAATGGTTCTGGGAAGGTATATTAGCAATGATAAAGCTGTTGAATGAGGTTGGACCTATTGGAGATAAATATAAAAGGATGGTGAATAGGTGGTACAGAACACCTGTAAAGATGCACTGAGAAGGATAGTACCCATCCACAGAGTGTTGGAGATGTACGGAGGAAAATGTTGATCAGATGTCTATGCAGCAGACATGTAGAGAGGTTGTACCACTATAGAAAGTTAAAAGAGAAATATGGAGTAAATTACTGGGAAAGAAGATACCACATCAAACTGACTTATGCCTTTCTGGGGTGTGTAAAGGTAGGAGATGGATTAGAGATGAAAGACTAATACGACAACTGCTGGCCAAGAAATTGAGAAGGTTGATAGGGCATGGAAAGAGGCTGGTCGGGAATTTTACAGAAATGGAAGATTGAGACTCTGGATGCAGAAATTGTGGAGAGGGCATGCACAGCAATGGCTGACTAGAAGATGCAAGAGGGATTAAGAAATGGGCAGACCTATCAAGTAATACGAAAAAAGTGAGTGATGCAACAAATGAACTGGTAGTTACAGTGGAATGTCAGTAGTCAGTGCAGGTATAGTGATTGCTGAAAGTAAGCTACACTGTATCGAAATGAGGGTAGCTTTTTTAAACTTGATGGGCAGAGAGACATAATACCATGAACTCTGCATCTAGTGACTGATAAAGTCTGAAATTAGTAAGGGGTCAACTTTGGAGAAGAAATATCAGAGGCTAAGCAATGCAAAAATGAAATACTCAGCCATTAAAATTTAGTGTCTAGCTATAAACTGGACTTTTTAGGCATCAAACTACTATTTGTTAGGTAGGTACTTCAGTTTATAATAAATCATGTTCCTTCCAACTGTTAAGTAAGCTGGCAGTATTCCCAAGCTGTGCTAATTGGCGCTATCCCTCCACAACCCCCATCAGTATATAGTGACATGCAGAGTCAGACTAGCCAACAAAATTGTGAGGGTTTTTCCAAGGCCTAAACCCATCATCATGATACCAAAACTCATGATTTTGGGTTAACAGAGGGTGGAACTGTGTTGGTTATGGAAAGTGTGTATATGCCTTTAATTTGTATACCCAGAATGTGTAATGTACTATGGAGTTTGAGGATATCCTCACAGTAATTAGCTAGATCCCAAGGTTTCAGTTACCATAGACTATGGCTTAAAAGAGAATACTATGGATGGATAAACTCAGAATGTTAGATCCCTACATTGAGGTTCAATTGAAAGGAAGACAAGGTAGCTTGGATAGAGAAAATGCCCATTTGAGGCCAAGTTGTGATGGGTTACCTTTGCATTATACCTTGCAGAACAACTTGCTTTTTTTCTTTTTCTTTTCTTTTTTTTTTTGAGCTGCTGATCTGAGATTGATTCAGACTACAGATAAGCCTGCAGCCTAGCACTTTCATTTTGCAAAAAAAACATTTATATTTAGAACATTTATTTGATACTTTTATTATTGTTTAAATTTGCTTACTTTTGTCATTTTTTGTATTGCTTATTTTTGCCAGTTTTTGTATTGTAGTGTTTCCTGTAAATATTGTAACTACCTTGCTATTTTTGTGCATTGGAGCTTTTCTCCCCGGGCCTCCACTGAAAATGGGCTCTGTTCAGCTCAGTTGACTTTCCCGGTAAACAAAATGTCAATAAATAAATAAAAATAAATAACTTACAGTTCTCTAACAAGTTACCCTGAAATGTCATCATAGCTGTTCATTGTTCAGATATTATATATGGACATTAATTTAAGGAATATATTCTTAAAATATGAGATAGGTGAATCTGAGGCAATGAAAATATTTATTTTAGCCAGCTGTTAGTAACAATATTTTATGTGCAGAAAAAAAATGTCAGCAAAAATTGTGAAAACAGAACTTAATAAATAATTTTGTCATTTAATCATTGCTCAGTTATACTTGTTCAGGCACAAAACGTGACAAAAGTCTGCACACCAATAGTGTATTCAGGCAAAAAATACATTCTGTGGCTTTAAACTATCTTAATAAAAAAATAAAATGAGGAGCTTTGATAGCATTGCAGAACCTGACTGTACTTTTATTCTGACGCCATATCAAACATTATCCACAACTATGTAATCATTTCAAAAATACAATAATAGAAGTATTTGCAAAATTAATACACCAGGCCAAACCAGGCAGACTTTAAGATGCGCAAGGCACAGAGAGACAGGTGCTTCTTCACTGAACTTTTGCTCACAGGTGCTGAGTCTCTCCTGGTGGCTCATGTCCCATACTATTTCTAACAAATATTTGATAGTCTGGAAGCGTACATCATTTACATGGAGACTCATTCACTTTAGAATAGCCAATTAATGTTTAGATTCCAAACCAAACATTGTGGGTGCATGGAAGTGAGTACCAGTCCGTGGTTTGATGTCACATGGATACTGAATGGGATGCAGAAAAGAAGGGTTGGAGTTTTAACATACAAAGTATGCAGTAGCACCAAAGAATGATGCAGAATTGAGACTACACTGACTTTCCTCTTGGCTTATGTACTATGATATAACAACTCCTAGATTCCTTACTCCATAGTGGTGTCCTTCGTGTCCTTGATCTGTGGGACTGGGGGGAAGAAAACATTTTGTAGGAAAAAGGTTAATTTTCACAATAAGAATGGGGCATGAAAGCATGATTATGGAACAAAAAGGGTAGGATTTAGCAAGGGAACATCTCTACAGCTAGTCTCTTTTTAAACATGGAAACAAAATAATTACTAATAAACAGCTTTTCATATATACTTTTTCTGTGTAGTTTTAACAAGCTCAGGCCAAACTTGGGCAAGGACAGGGAACTGCATAAGATATTCATTTGTTGCTAAAAGGTAGCTGACTTGTTCCTTTTTGACTCGTTCAAGAGTCAGTACTTAAAAAAAAAACATCTGTAGTAGAGTCTAAAAACTTCATATAAATTTCAGTTTGTTTTTAAATATACATTTTATATATATATATATATATATATATATATATATATATATATATATATATAGTATAGAGTAGCAGGTTTTGCATTGGCATGCATTTTCTGAAAGATTTGAACTCTTAACCACAAATGTGTATCATTACTTAGGGTTTCATCAAGAATGATATTCCAGAAAACCACAATCAATATAAGGAGCAGACAAAAAGCAAGAGGCAAATATCTGGACATTCTGCAGAATTCTGGACAGTTAAGATATATGTCTGAAAGCAGAGGATACAGGGCATTAAGGGGGTGTGGCTACAGTGTGGTGAGGTATTACATTGTGTGGCATGGGGGAGTGGAGATCCCACATAGAAGAGTACCACTTAAGGCTCATAGTCATTCTCATCTTGCCAGTGCTTCGCACTCTTTTTCCAGGAGGGCCATATCAGTCAGTCCTGGAGTAGATTTGTGGATATCCATCCAGTAATCTAGTTTATGTTGCAAGAAAGATAGAAAACTGCTTAACATGCAGAGGAGGTTTAGTCCAGAGGTTTTGGGAGTAGCTGGGTTATAACCCTGAACTTCCACAGTATTTTATTTAGCTTTTAGCAAAGATTTAGATCCCTGGTTCTATTATTGGTAGAAATATTGGACTTGCAGAAAAACAGGATGTCAAGTACAACCTAATGGTGCTGTAAGTGAGACAGAGATCTCCCATCAAAAGTATATAAGACACTGAGTAAAAGGATGGAGTTTCCAGCCTCACTTTGTAACTCAGGGACTTTAAGCCTGTGATATTTTGGGTTAGGCAGCTTCTGAGTCTTTCAAATTGTTTGATATGTTTAGTGAGATACATGTTGAGTATAAAAGAGTGATTATCTCTTTAAACCTTGATGACATTCCTTTTGCATTAACTGAGCTAAATAAAAGGGCTTTCTGACACACATTGTCCCATGATGGTCAAAAGAGAGATAGCTATCACCCAAGTACCTAGGTCCCTGATTGCATTTTCATTTTGTACATATATGTTCTGTATACAGTTATGATGAGGGGATTGAATGAATACCAAAAACTGATGATACAACACTTTTTAGCATTTGTTTTGAGCCCATTTTTAACACACCAAGGGTTTGCCGGGGAGAGTTCATTCTGGAGGGTTTGGGTTTCATAGGCTATCAATGAGAGGTCTGGGCTTTCTGCTTGGAGATCTGAGAAGTAAACACCAAAAAAGAGAGTTTCCCAGTACCAAACCCTGATAGACAATGCTGGACACTTTCATCCTTTTTGATGAGATATCTGCAACACTTTCTCTCTGTCTCTCTCTCTGTGGGCAGACCTGGATCATGATCAAATGTTCTCCTTGGCAGGATAATGGACCCCCCGCCCCCATGGAGCCATACCAATATCCTATTACTTTGTTGTCTCTTGTCAATTACAATAAATCACTATCCATACCTGACATTTAAACATATTAATTTCTTCTTTATTTTTTATAAAAATCAGAAATTTTGATTTAATTTAAAACTTTTATTTCATATTTTACTGCAAAAAACACTAACAGCTATTTGCTAAACAAAATACTCTCACATGTCAAACATACTTGTATACACAACAGTAAATGTCTCTTCCCTTGAAACTCACATTAATTCTCACAATTATTGAGAATGGATCTTTCAACCCATTTAACTACAAGAGCCACGCTGGATTCCTAGTCAAATAGCATATAGTGAAGCAATAAGTAGCAGCTATGTGAAGGGTACAGGAATTCAAAAGACAAATGTGGACATTTGCTAACATCCTAAGACAGCCCACCGTATGCAAGTGTCCTTTTTAGTGGGTCAGCCTAGGACCACTGTCTGATGAAGTGATTTGGTCACATAGTAGACAAAAGGGGGTTGTGAGAATCAATCCCTACACTATTGGAAGCAATTCATTAACAGCTCATAGCCCTATTTATCTTCACTAAGCACTACACAAAGGGCTGAAGCTCAAATATTGCATTTCATATATTCATGCCTGCAGAAAAGTAAGCTAAATTAAAAATGTATTCACAGTTAAAATATTAACATTAAATGCAATGAGTTCATGCTGCCCAGTTTATTCAAAGCCAATAATGAACGCACTGTCAATCAAAAAAAGGAAACCAAGTATCTTAACCAAAGAATGTAGCTGATATTATGACTGTCCCATTTACTATAAATCAATTCCTTTCTTTACACCATCACTACCATAGGATGCATTAGAAACCAAGTACATATGCAAACACCCACACACCCACCCACCCCCACATACACACTCACACAAAACCATCAATTGCAAGCACCTCAAATATCTGCTTGAGATCAAGTGACTGAATACATTCCTAAATAATGGCCCAAAAATGTTTCTCAACTGACTGCAATCATAACCATAGAGTGAAACTTGTTCAAATTCTCTACTGCCCACTCAACATCTTAGTTCACAAATCAGAGATAAACCAGGTACAGACTTAAATATTTCTTTTATATACATAGAAAGTTATACATACATAGGTAGTGGCTAGGAGTCCAGCACACAATTAAACAGTCTAACCCAGATTTGCAATTGCCCTGTCTAGTTAAGTGACTTATTTAAGATCCTACAGCAGGTAAATAATTCAAACCCTGTAACCTTAGAACAAGAAGTAGCCCATCTACAAGTGTTGGAATCAGTCCTCTGTACTAAACGCTCAATATCTGTCGCTGCTAAGATAGCAGACATTGTATCAGCAAGCATTTTCTGAAGAAAATAATGTGTGATACTCACACATGACTGTCATTACTTATTCCCTGCAATCCAGAGCAATTTACCAGAAAGCCAAAAACTTTACAAGGAACAGATAAAAGTCCATATTCACTTTTCTTGCTCAAGAATTCTGGACAAAGCCAAAAATAATTGGAAGGGACAAAGTCTCTAAAATGGAAACATTCTAAATATTATTTATGCATTTGTTAACCAGGTAAATATACTGGACAAAGTGTCCCTTTCCAGGGCAACCCAGGAGCACTGTCTCTTTAAATGGCTTGCTCAAAGTCACAGAGTGGGCACATTGAAGTGGAAGGATTCATAACCTGTATTTTTGACTACATGAAGCAGTTTGTTGATTTCTCAGAGCCTTAAGTGCCTGACAGCTCTACTTCACTTGAAAATAGAACAGCAAGAGTTGCATGGACATGCATTTGGTATGAAATTCTAATACTGTAATTTTCAATTATTTAAAAAAAATGTTAAAGAAGGACAGGTCATAGATATGAGACAAAATCAGAGAGATTCTGCAAAATTGCAGACAGATAAGAATTAGACTATTCTAATTTACTTATAATGATAACAGAGAAACAAGTTTTGCATCAACATGCATTTTCTGAACAACCAGAACTATGAAACTCTAATGGCCGCCATTATTTACTGACTGCAATCCTCTGTAATTTATCAAACAATGACATTTATGAAGGTCTGGTAGCTAGTTCAGAGGATTAAGGCAATAAGCTGCTTTCTGTATTCAAGGGTAAAGGGTTTGACTCTTTCTACCTCCATTTGTAAGGGCCCTTGCTACCTTGAGCAATCAGCTGCAACTCCAGCCACGAACCCCCTCCATCCCCTGGCCAATTACATCTCCAATTGTGTAGCACCTAGAGTTAAACACTAAAGTCTGTATGCGGCTTAGGACTGCACTCTGTGGGAAATTGCTGACTAGAACTCATTGCTTAGAGTCTATGCTACTATGTAATTGGTATAAGGACTCATTGCTAACTAAGCAACAAAAATTCTGCTTTACTTTTAAAGATTAGCTTGATGTTCCATATTTTCTTGCAATTGTGAGTAGTGGTACAAGCAAAATATCTGTATAAAACCACCTACCTTGCCAAACCCACAAATTGACTGATTGTTTGTGGAAATTGGCTCACATCTCATCCTGGGATAACCCACTCCGTTTGCCCTCGCTCCGCTCGGGCTCACTCCACTCCTCTACACTACCCCCATTCCCACACACCCCCAACTTCATTACATATATACCTAACCAAACCACACCCAGTATTCCCTCAGCCTATCCACTTCCTCCTTCTATATCTTTGGTCCTCCCTTCCCTCTCCTCAACCCTGACACTCAATACACACATCCCTACTCATTTTAACTCACTCTACCCCTTCCCTCCCCACTCTCCAGTTCAGCTTCCCAATATATCTAAGCAACCATGCATCCCTACTACTCCTTAACAGCCTACACCCTCCTACTTTACTTTCTCTACTCCATCTATAACTCTGCTTCTTTCCATGCATACCACATCAGGCATGACCACTCCCCAATTCTTCCACTGTCCTCCCACTGCTCTCAGTCCCACACTTACACTGCCATTAGCCCACAACTACAAAATAACTCAACCTCTCTCCTTACTCCCTTCAAACACATCAGACACAACAACCCAACCCCCATACCACAATATATGCTAAGTTAATAAACAAGCTAAGAAACATTCTATTACATTCCTTAACACAAATTAAACTCCTAGTTGACATCCACCCTAACCCAGGTCCAAATAATAAATGATCACCCTACTAACACACCTCCCTCCAAGCCCTCCCAACAACATCTGTCCAATCCACTTTACATTCCCATCCCTACCCCCCCTCCCTAAAACCTCTACTACTGACCTACTTTTTACCAATTTCAATCTTCACAGCCTCATAAATAAAACTACTGAATTCCATGCAGCCCTTGCCACCTACTCACCTCACATAGCCATGATAACCAAAACCTGGTTAAAACCACACATTAAAGATAATGAAGTCACCATATCCAGCTATAACATCATTAGACAAGACAGATTAAACAAAAAAAGTGGTGGAGTTGCCAACATGTTTAAAGACACCCTCAGACTTGAACAACTTTACTGTACCTACGCAGATCTACCCAACTCCAAAATCCTAACAACTCACCTCAAAATCAACCCCAACAAAAACATAATTATCATCGCCACCTGTCTCCCTCCAGGCAATAATCTTCCCAGCATCGAAACTTTATTATCCTGAGCATCTACCAACTTCAGCCAAAAAACTATAGTTCTTGGTGACTTTAATCTAGATTGGCACTCCTGCTGATCTAGTTCCCCCTCTAACTTCATAAACCTGTTCAATTTCATTCAAACCATTACATGCCCAACTCATACAAACAAGCATTCCAATAGGCAGTTAACACTAGATTGGATTCTGACTAATAGACCCAACCTACACTATCTAGTGGATGTCTGCCAGAATCCCTTAGTGACCACTCGCCAACCTTTCTTTACAGAAAACGCAGTCATACTCAAAGCAACACCTCCTACAAATACATTCATAGTACAAAGAATTTATCCCCCACCACCTTTAACCTATTACTTCAACAAAGTGACTGGACACCACTTAAACACTTCCAACTAGACCTGGCTGTCCAGTATTTTGATACCACACACCTTAACATACTTGATAGTCTTGCTCCCACTAGAAAAGTACGCCAAAGAGTCAAGCAACTACCTTGGCTATCAAATGACACCAAACTGCTACTTAAACATAGAGATAGAGCATGGTCAACTTACCAATCTACCAAAGATACATCCAATCTATTAGCATATAACATATAAATAGCTTCAGAATTTAGTTAAGAAACAAATCAAAAAGGACAAACAGACCTAATTCCAAACTAGTCAAGAAAAACACCTAAACAACCCCCCCAAAATTCTGGCAGAATATTAACTCCCTCCTTAGCCCCAGTCACAACCCAACCCCTGCCCCAATATCTTCCCTAAAACATAGACCCTGCACCCACTCAATTCAATTCTCAATTTATTAGGTCCATAACCACACTACTGGGCACCTAGACCATCCAGCCACTTACCCTTCCCACTCCTATCCTAGACAACCTGAACACTTTCACTTTTAATACTATTCATACCAGCTACATAAAAAACTCCTAACCAAGCTAAAACCCTGCTGTCTTGCTGATGACCAACTCCCTAATGAATTTCTAAAGATTGCTGCACCTTCTATCACCTGCCCGATATCCATCTTGATCAATTGTTTCATTACAGAACAATACATCCCTCATCATTCCCCTCCATAAAGGTGGACCATCCAGGGAACTAATAAATTACTGACCCATAACCATCCTCTCCACCCTCGCAAAAATATTAGAAAAATGCATCCACAACCAGCTCCTTCACCACCTCCTTAGTCACAACCTGCTATCTAATTCTCAGCATGGCTTTTGACCTAAACATAGTACTAGCACAGCACTAAAATCTTTCACCAACACCATTAATCATCTCCTTAATGATGGTCAGTCTGTCTCTACCATCTTTCTCAATATGTCCACAGCCTGTGATACTGTTCTTACCAACCACTTCTAGACAAACTCGAAACCTATGGCATCACTACTGCTTCCCTAACCTGGTTCCATAGTTATCTTTTCCATTGCCAGCAAGCAACTAAATGGGCAAACAGCTTCTCCCCCCACTCCCCATATCAGTAGGTGTACCCCAGGGTTCCATTCTTGGTCCTCTCCTCTTTACCATATTTACCAACAACCTCAGCTCAGCAACTCAAGTGGCACACATTGTCCAGTACGTTGATGACTCCACACTTATATGCTTAGCCCCCTCACCACAAGAACTTCAAATAAGAAAGCAATCCTCCTTTCAGGACATAGAAAATTATCTGTCAGAACATCAACTCATACTTAACCCAAACAAAACTAAGATTATAGTATTCAGAAAGAAAATACCTAAACCAGGTCAGTCACCTCTCACAATCCTGTCCTCCAACAGAACCAAAACTGAACCCACCAGCCAGACTAAACTTCTAGGTGTCACAATTCATAAGAATCTAAAATTCAACAAGCATATTTCCCTGACTATCAAGAAAGTTCATGCCAAACTTGGCACCCTCTACAGGGCTAAACCATACCTTACTCATAGTACCAGACTACCCACTGCTCAGTCACACCTGCTTTCCACCCTCCTTTATGGTTCTCACATATTCACAAACCTATGTAAAACTGAGTTCAGTAACCTAGAATCCTGCTACAACAAAATCGGCAAGTTTGCTGCCAATTAGCTATATGTACTCACCACTGCTCTGCCCTCTCCCAACTCAGTTGGAAAGATCTCCTTTATCTTTTATCCTTCAAACAAATGACCATGGTCCACAAAATACTCTACCAACTCAGCAACTGCCCTGCTCTCTCTAACCTTGTCCAACCAAGTACAAATACCCGATCCCTCAGATCCTCCAACAAGCCCACTCCCACAACTACCATGGCAACTCCCTTTACTCACACAAAATTGCCAAATTATGGAATACCATTCCACAGCCAATCACACAAAATCCTCACCACCAAAAGTTCAAACAACTCTTAAAGAACTACCTAGCCAAACACTGGATTTGTTCCTGCCATTCGCCAAGCTAATTCTTCCTACCTACTTGACCTTACCTTATGCTCTACTGAAACCTCCTGCTATACTCCCTCCATCTCTCTGCAATCTCTGTAGTATCATACTGTACATACAGCTGGAATATTAAATAACTCCCTGCCATTATTTCACGGATTGTATATGTACAGACTGCCTCTGAATTTATATTGTGCACACTGTCTTTGTAATTTTGTATCTCTTTACAAGTTTAACAATGACTTGTCCTTTCACTTGAGACACTGTATACTGTTTACACAATTGTCTGTATGTTATAACTACTGTATTATTATGAACATATTATTATTACTCTGCTTTGTTGCTGCATGTGGAGCTTTTCTCCCCAGGCCTCCGCTAAGAAATGGGCTTTTGGCCCGGTGGGACACTACCCGGTTAATAAATGTAATAAATAAATACATTTGTCTACTCTGTGACTCTAAGAAGTCACTTAAGCAGACAGCGATCATGGGTTGTCTCTGAAAGGTGGGCTAGAAAAGGGTAGGACATAACATTTTGTGAAATTGTAATGTTTGGCAAGAAAAATAATTATGACATAGTATTTTCTGAAATTGCAATGTCTGGCAAGAATAAGAATTATGACAATCTAAATGCTTGGCATTGTTGTCTGATTACAACCCCAGAAACATATACCCCTTGTCAAATCCACAGCCCTCCATAGTAATGGCACACACACACACACACACACACACACACACACACACACACACACACACACACACACACACACACACACACACACGTACGCACACACACATAAAACAAATGACTTGTCTAAAGGAGCTCACTTACAGCAGCAGTTTACTGCTTCCACAATCTCTCACTTTGCGTACCTTTACACATGTAATTTAACTAACATAATTTTTTTATTTCTTATGTTCAAACCCTTGTATTATAATGGAAACACATTCTGTCTGTTTATCTCTGTAACTTTGCTTGTAATCATTTTGTGGAGCTTTTCTCCCTGGGCCAACAATGAAAATGGATTTCTGAACCAATGGACTTTCCTGGTCAACAATTGTCAATAAATAAATAAACAAACTTCTTCAGATGGAGCTCACAGCACTGACAGAGATTACTTTGCTGCTTCCCCAGTAGTAACATCAAAAATAATCATGCAGCCTGTACCCTTCTCCAGCCCATGTTGCATATAGCTTGGACTATGGTATCCTGTAAGTGTTTGGATTAGTAGCTGTTCACTAAGCCATTCTGAGTGGCTGAGAGTACTCAGCTACTTTAACCTGAGACAAAGGTGGCATACAGCAAAAGAAGCAGCAAAGCTGAACTCTGAATCAGGCAAGGATCATAGGCCGCTACTTCCCTCAAATGCAAAATGAACAAGTTGATGGCATTTGTAATTTCCCGGTAAACAAATGTTAAATAAACAAATAAATAAAATAAAAATTTGTAACCAAATCCAGAAGGCAAAACTGAAATAAAACAGTCGTCATTAATTATCAGACCAGGGCTTGAGATGTGAGATGTAGGCACTTAAAAATAACGATTTTATTGAAATGGCTGTCTTGGCACAAGAAATGTTTGCATAATATCCATTGGTTATTACCTAAGGCCAGCAACATAAGACCTGGCAACTGCAATAACAATAATTGTCTTTCACAAAGCACGTTGCTGTCTACTTCAGTTCTCTGTGAGAATTACTTCTTTGTGAAGTTTACATATCCTCCCTTTGTCCATGTGAATTTTCAGTAGGTGTTATGTTTTTTTTTTCCAGACTTCTAGTCACATGCTTTAGTTAAATTTGTGTTCCTTCATATTGCCTGCATGTGTGGGCTCTGTGTGTGAGCATGTCCCATGACAGAGTATGACCCTATCTTGGTTTATTTCCTGTCTTGCTCTTACTGAATTCTGGAGTATGTTCTGGGTCTCTGTCATCATGAACTGAATACAGAAGTTAATCAGAGTAACTATGTTGATGATCAGGTTGCACCCCTGTAACCAAAATTTAATAGAAGAGGGCACTACTGTCACCAATTTGAAGGACAGTTGGCACAGCTGGATTTGAATCTCACCATTTCCAACCTGTCATGAAGAAAGGTCAAAACTGGTATCAGAGGGAGGGTCTCTGCAAGTCACACCATTGGTACCTTGCAGAGTAGAATAAAAGAAAGACATTGCCCTCATTTCTAAAGCAATAATCAATTCATAAATTGCAACCTGGCTACAAGAGCACAAATGGAATATGTACTGCTGGCTTGGGTATGGGCTTCCAACATCCAAACACAGTTTATATTGCACAAAGACCATCTACAGAGTGGAGTCTTTGGACTAATATTCCAGGCACCTTTTTTCCCACTCTCTCAGCAAGCGTCTTCCTGTGCCTTTACCCATGGTAACTGCTTTTTACACAGGTTATTACTTTTACACACTTACATGCACACAATTCCCTGGGAAAGTCAATAAAATTCTTAAGTTCTCCACAACTTTCTTCCTGTCTTGGTAATAATGACACCAACCTGGATTTGGCCAGAAACCAAATATAAATTATAGACATTAATATTTTCACTGGTGGCAGACTCAAGTAATCTTGCTAAGTTGAGATATGTGCCACAACCTGTTAACTGACTATCTAATCTAATATCTTTGTCAATTATCATCACTAACTCTGATAAATATAAATGTACTAGAATATTTTTTACTTAGTAGCTTTGATATTTTCAACCATGACCTGCTACTATCTGTTTACAGAACAGAGTAATCAGCTAGTTCAAAAGTTACCTCAGTAATAGACAGACATTTGTTAACTTTAATAATTACAATTCAGAAAGTGCTACAATACCCTTAGAGCTCTGTATTAGGACCTAGATGCTGAACTCTGTTCAGTATTCATCAGCAAATAAACAAGAAATCTTTCATGCCATTAAATTATCCTTTATGTTGACAACCTTCTCTTGCTCACACCAGAATAAAACAATAATAAACTTCAGAAATAACTATAACTGCAATTCACCCAGCTTAATAGCTAGTTCCATACCAACAAGCTAACAGTAAATCTAAATAAAACAAACAGTATGCTTTTCAACACATCACAACAGTTAGCTAATAGCTAATCCTTTTGAATAAACTGACCCCTGCTGTAAACTATAAATACCTTGACATTCACCTTGACCAAAACTTATACTTCAGTTATTACAAATGGAAAAACAATCTCCACTGTCGTCAACCAATATAAATGTGCTTATAAATTTGCAGCTAATTTACTCCTGGAACATTAAAAGCTATAATAAAATGTTTTACTCTTGAAATTAGAATACTTCCTCCTACTAGTAGCTCTTGACAATAACTATACAACTAATTTACTACAAAAAGCACCCTGTAAACTTTGTTACTTCATAAATGCTACTTCTGATCAATACCCACACCATTGCCACTAATTGGAAATAGTTAATGCCCTGTCCATATCTGAATAAGCCACATAGTTATTCATAGCCACTGAGTGTACAAACACATTAATAATGACGTCTGTGTTATACTGCAGACAAATTAAGGACCACTGAAACCCAATAGTCCATAAGAAAACATTTACCTGGTACTCCTAATCTCGCAAGACCTTGGTTTAATCTAAGTACAACAGAAAACTCCTCTAAAATTGAACCAGCAGTATGTAATTCTTTCTTAACAAACACTTCTTCCTTGTCCTCACTGGACACTTTTAAAAATACTTTCAAACATTTAACATCACTTTACTAATGTGTCTGTTTCTAACAAAACTGCCCCTGAATCTTACCTTGGCCACTATTGTTGTTTTCCTCATAACTCTAAACTAAAAATACTTCCTTTAAAAATTCCTTTGAATCTAATTCTCAGTACAAATATCCCTGCTTTTCCTCTCAAAACTATGATTCTAATCTCTATCGCTCCCTGACAAATGGACTTTATTCTTAAGATGTTATACTACCAATTCCATAATTTTATATTTATAATTAATATGTGTCTGATAAATTTCCCCCTGTACTTTATCATTAACTGCTAAACAAATTTTTAACTGTATAGGGGTAAACTTTCCCTGTACGTAGTGTTTATTTCACTGTGTAAATACTTCTGACCTGGCTCCGTGGCATAGAGGGATAAAGCCTTGACTCCACCCTAGAATACCCATGCTTGACCAGCAGCACAGTGCTGGAGGAACCAAGGAAGGGAAGATGGGAATGAGTGGTTCACATCAAAGTGTGTCCATCCTAGCAGGAGGGTGGTGGCTCTGCTCTCTGCACTGTATTAACTGCAGCAGTCAGACTTGAAAGTCTGTGGTGATGTAACATTACTAGGAGGCTGGCATATATGTAGTATGTATGCACCCTCTGTGAGCAACCATTATAGACCTCAGAAGCCACTGTGGGGTAACATAGGGAAACTTGATCCCTGATATATGGACCATGGCTCCCACTACCATTTCCCTGGACTTTTATTCCACGGGAATGAGTGGGTCATACAACTGTCACTTCCAGGGAAAATAATGTATCAAATACGGTTCAGAGGTTAGGTCAAGATGGCCAGTGCAGATTCTGGCAACAGAAAACAGCTTTATAAATACTTCTGTGATGTGCAGAAATAACTTTTGCATCCCAAGTTCCATTACATTGTAACTAGGTCTATAAAGTGCTAACCTGTATATACTTTGTAAGTATATCAGCTTGTCACAATGTGACTTGGGCTTTGGAAGCAAAATGTCAGCTTGACCATCACACCTACCCTGTTATCAAATGAAATAAACAAAAATTAACATGTTTCAAGTTGTAATTTTTCAGGCCACTGAAAAATTACATTATTCAACTACAAACCTATAGATGTTTAGTGGGTATGCTGGACATGATACTGTCACTTAAACATATACCAAAGAGATATTACTGAAAGGGGCAGTGTGGATAAAATCCTAATTCATCTAAAATCATCCACAGTTTCACCAGCCCCTCACTCCTGAGTGAAGGAGAGCAATAGAGATTGGAATTTGTTTCCAAGAATAGAATATGCTCTGTCAATTATTTAATGAAACTTATAAATAACATAATATGAAGCCACTTCAAACCACATTTAATAAAGTACATCTGTCTAATTATTTTTGAGATATGACTAAATTTCACAGCTTATCTCTGCAGGAGTGTGTTTATATATCATAACAAGGGCCACTTTCATGCTGTTATAGTTCGTGTTCAGACCTGTAAACTTTGCCCCAACCCCACTAGCTACTAATCTCAATCTCTGTTCCTTAAAAACACAAGACTGTGCAGGCAGTCTACACTGTCTCTGTCTATGCATACCTAACAGCAGGTGAAATGCCTTCTAGAAGGCAACGCTGGTCACTTGTAACCACCTACCAAACTATAATAAAATGAGAGCAAACTAGAAACATAAACAACATCTGGCAAAGAAATGCAAATGCAACTGTTATCAGGACAATGGATAACTTAGAACTTCCGCATGTTGCAGTTTCTGTAACTCTTGTTTCCCTGCCTAGTTCTATGACCTCCAGTCACACATAGTGAAGCTTATACTAAATGTATATTTGCTGTTATGGTTAAAGTTATACTTCGATAATGGGCAAACTGTACATCGAACCCTGAATGGAGACTGAACAGTCTCCATCACAGTGCTAATGTTTAGGCAATGCCCACTGAAAAAAGAGTCTGCCATTTCATGGCACCATATTAAACTGCTTTGGAGTTCGGACTGTAAGAAAGCTAACAGATGCCAATATTTTACATTCTCTAACCAGTGTTTTTGCTGTTTAGCAAACATAAAATTAAAATTAGTAGTTAATGTAAAAAAAAAAAATAGAAAACTGTTTGCATGTGGGTCTTTGTGTGCGTTTATATTTCTGTCTGCATGTGTTCTGTGTATGTAAGCTTGTGTACATTAAAGCGTAAGTGAGAGTAAGAGAGAGATTGAGATTGAGTGGTGTTTGTTTGCATACGTCTTATCCTCTCAGCTCAATAATCTGGAGAAAGTCTAAAATAATGGTGGGACAAAGGTGCAAAATAGGGAGAGATTTTAACTATTGTTCTTATAAAATTAGAAAGTTACTAGACAAGACAGTATTTTTTAGCATGTATTTTCTGAAGGAGATGAAGTCTGAAACTGAAATGTAATTCAGTATTTAGTGACTTCAACTCACAATGATTTGCTAGCCAAAGAAAAACGTTATGAGGGACATATCAAAACATTAAATAAAAATGTGGACATTTTGTGAAAATCTAGATAGTTAAGAGGCATGCAGCTATGACACTTTTAATGACTGGCATTATTAACTGTGTTTAATCTTGTGTTTTAAATGTACACTTCTTCTAAATACTTCCATGGCCTTCATATTCACACAGAGTGAAGCTTGGACTAAATGCATATTTGCTATTTATAGTTAAAGTTATACTTATTCAATTGAACTTCTTGTCTATAATTATCTGTGCGCTCAGTCACCGACATTTATTCCATATCTGATGATAATAAAATGTATACATACAGAAAATGAACTCTAAATGTAATGAAAATGTACTACTCTGACCTACGTGAGGGATCCATGCTAATGGTGGGAGGGGTATACATGCCCCTACTGGGCGGTGTGTGCCCTCCATAAAGCCCAGTATCCCTGAGTCAATAAGCTGTTGGCCCACTCGTATCCAGGTGTCTAGCTCAGGTTACCTGGGATATCTCTTTTGACCAAAACCTGGACATTAACCCATTCAACCTGCCAAACATGAACTAAGAATTGCTCTAATTAATGTAGGTTCACTGACTGGAAGCTTGGAAGTGGATGCTGAGATGGTATGGAGGAGACTGGACACCCTATGTATCCAAGATACAAAATGGAAGGGCACTGCATTAAAGCCAGTTGGTTTGGGATTCTGAGTCTACTACTCAGAAGGAGGACAGACTAGAAATGGTGTGGGAATTGTTGTTGAGAGACAGCCTTCAGAAGCAGTGAGATATGTCATCAGAATTAATGACAGACTCATGGCAATTAGACTCTAGCCTAATGATAGGACAGTATTCAAAATTTCAGCCTATGCCCCACAACAGGGTTGTGATAGTGAAGAGAAGAGTACATTCCAAAAGCAGCTGCAGGACCTACTAGATACAGCAGGACAACAGACTGCATCCTACATTAACTCAGGCAGGAACTTGCAGCACCATTAGGCACCCAATTCAACCAAAGCCTATGTACCAGCCTTGTCTCAGCCGAGTGGAGGACAGCCACTGTCATCCCTTTGCACAAAGATGGAGCATCCACCAATCCAGGAAATTATAGACCCATCAGCCTAACTAGCTTGATCTGCAAGGCCATGGAACAGATTATCATGGACCTCATTAACAAGGACATTGGCAATCTCCAAACATTCAATCCCACACAGTTTGGTTTTGTCAAGGTGAGTTCATGCCTGTTAAATTTGGTCGACTTCTTTGAGACAGTCACCAAAGCCATGGATGAGGAGAAGACAGTGCACACTGCCTACCTTGACCTGGCCAAAGCGTTCGATACTATTCCCCACTTGGGTATAATAGATAAACTTTCTCAACTAGGCATCAATCCATATGTTACCAGATGGATATCAAACTGGCTCACTGATAGAACCCACCTAGTCAAAATAGGGGAAGTCACCTCAAGCAGTAGACCCGTAATGAGGGTGTACCCCAGGGGTCAGTCTTGGTGTCTCTGCTGTTAAGGATATACTTTTCTGAGGTGCAGGCCAAAAACAATGGGCTATAGCTGACCAAGTTTGCAGATGACTGGGCACTGTCATTATTTTATTTATTTATTTTACATTTGTTAACCAGGGAATTCCGACTGGACCAGGTCCATTTTCCAGAGGCCTGGGGAGAAAAGCTCTGGCATCTAGTTGTACAAAAACATTACATCAAGTAAAATACACAAATAAGATGTAGTAAACAGGTTACAACATATATCGTGAACATAGTAATATAACAAGAAATAACTAAAAACACTCCAAATAAATGATGGTATAGAAAATAAGTAAAATGACAATGTCAGCATTAATTCCCCTAGTGATGTGAACATCCTCTAAGAGGGTCTCACTCAAACAAATGACTGGTGCCAGAAACATGGCCTCAAACTATATGCCAAAAATGCATCATCATCCCCTTTGGGAAGAGTGACATCCCCACAAATTATTACATTAATAACAAGGTCCTAAGCATGCAATCAGTCATGAGGGACTTGGGCATCCAGGTTAAGAGCAAACTGACTTTTGACCATAATATTGCCTTTGTTGTAAAGAAAGCTTTCTAAATGGCCCATCTCATTAGTAAGTGTATCTCATCCAAGGACAAGGAGGTCATAAAATCCCTGTATTCTTACCTTATAAGACCCATTATTGAGTACAATTCCCCTTTTGGCATGTACCTCACAAAGCACATGCAGAGAGACCACAGAGGTTCCTCACCAGGAGAATCCAAACCTCAAATCTACCCCACACAGATAGGCAAAACCCCCTGTCCTTCTACTCAGTCTTATACAGACTCCTCAGAAGTGACCTCTGTATGGCATACAAAGCAATCTCAGATCCCGCCTTGATGAGATTGCTACATATCCGCAAGTCGAGTTCCACTCGAGTAACTCGCATGAGCGACCTCAACTAGTTCAGTGACATCAATAGGACTTGTTAGCAGGACAGTTTTGTGTCCCTAGAAACTCCCCCTTCTGTGTAATTAACTCCCTCTCCACGTCAAGTAGAGTACCTCATTAACCCTTTTCAAGTGCAACCTGGATAAGTGGATGGGGAACAGAAAATACACCCAGGGATTCCACCTGTGTATCTGCTGGACAGGGGCATTGGATACTGATTTGTCAGAACATGGGCTAAATTCTTGGCTAGGCTTGTAAGGCCGTCAGGGCCAATAACCTAGTAACTTCCTATGATCCTATGAACATGAATTGGTGGTGATAATGAGTGACTTGAATGCATATATTGGGACAGACAGAATATGATATCAGGACTTCCTGGGTCTACATGGGTGGGGCAACAGGAATAAAGAAGGGCAGGACATTCTAGACTTCTGTCTGGCAAATGGTTTTATATTACCCAACATATAGTTCAGACAGTCACAAGATCACATACAAGAGCAGCCAACATGCAACACAGGTAGACTTCCTCCTAGTTAAGAAAGCTTTAAGAAAGCTGATAGATTTTATTGGTTGAGTCCTTGTATGTAGGGACATTTAAGGGTATATATTGATTGGCTGCACTGTTTAAATTATTGGTCTTAGAATTAATGGATTTGATTGGTTTAAAGATTGCATTGTATGGCAAATTGGACATTTTGTTTTACTGGGTTATTATTGGAAGGATTTTGTAAATAGTGATTAGGGGATGTGAAAGTATTGATGTGTGATTGGTTGCTTTCTTCCCTTTAAATGAATATCCATTATTATTATTTATGGATCTGATGAAGCATTATTTAATAACGCAAAAGCACGTATTTTCTTTGTTCTAAATGTTTTTTATGTTATAATGGAAGTTTTCATTAAATTTATCATATTTTATATACCTGGCCCTGATAGTTGGTTTATATCTTTTTTTTTCCCATAGTTCACACTGGCATTATAAGCCCCATATGCTGAAATGCTGTTCCAGGGCAAGGAGTGTTTTTCCATAATGTTCAAAATCTGCTGTGATATACCCTGTACAGATTCATCAGGGTCTTCACAGAAGTCCAAAAGGTCATTCACCACCACTTCTTTAGAAAAATACCTCACAACAAATGGAAATAATTTTATGTTCCCCTTGTTGGAAGCATCCAATGAAATTGCAAATGAAGTGCGTGTTTTTTGAAGGTCGTGCAGGAGGCATTCCAAAGAATGTGGTCCCAAAATATTTTGACAATAACTTCAACCTTGGTTCTTACACACGACAGTTTTTTTGCAATGTCCGAGCCGCGGTACAACTGGCTGGCAAACTTTAATGCACAGTCCAAACTGTTATAGGAAACATTGTGCTTAACAGCATGGAACACCTCAGATGATTCTGCTGCAATGATTCTAAGTTCTGGTCCCTCAAGGTTTGTATTCCTTGCCCACTTTGTCATCATGTGACTGGATTTTGCTTGAAGAATAGCTGTCTTATGTTGTTTAGTTGCCTCATGTTGTGCGACATCGTTTCTTCCACCGTGGGTCACTAGAAATTCTTTCTTGCGGTACCTACAGAATGCTTTGACATCACTGCATCTCTCGATCCAGTCGAATTCCGTTTTCCAAACATCCTGCCACTTGCACATTCTCTTGTTGCTGATTGGCTGTGATGAAGCTGCTGCTCTCTTCGTTCTTGAATCTGTACTTACCTGATATGCAGCTTATTTAGCAAAACTGTGTTAGCAGGTGCAGTAACATATTGGTGCATGAATGAACTGGGTAGAAACACTAGCACGTGAAATCATTGGTTTGAAAAAGACTGGCATCTGATAATAATCATCAAAACATTGTTCTTTGATATAGATTCACTGAAGACCTGAGGAAGAACTGGTCTTGGCTCTAGATGATTGTTACTGTTAAATGATGCCCCGATGACCTCATGTACAAAAATGAGAAAAAGGGGTTGTAGATGGATGGATAGAAACACTGTCATGCAAAAAACTGGCTAAAACACTGGCATTTGAAAGAACCAGCTAGAAACACTGGCATTTGAAAGAACTGGTTTGAAAAACATTGGCACATGAAAACTGTCAAAACATTGCTATATGAAACATGAAGCACTTTCTAAAGTAATTGACATAAATTCACTGAAGACTAGCTAGAAACACTGGCATGCAAAAGAACTGGCTAGAAACACTGGAATGTGAAAGAAATGGCTAGAAACACTGGTATGCGAAAGAACTTTCTAGAAACACTGGAATGTGAAAAACTGGTTTGAAAAACATTAGCACTTGAAAACTGTCAAAACATTGGCATATGAAATACGTCTGGAATGGAGCAGAAGGGAATTAACATTACAAACCATTTAAAAAGGTAAAATAGTAAATGACGTAATGTAGTGGGGCATTTTGGCCATTGAAAACATGACATTAACACACTTTGTAGAAAACCAAATGCATTATTTTTACCATCGGGCATGCCCCCCCACCCCTCCAAAAAATTAAGTTAAACACATTTTCACTTTACTAAAAAAACACTCTAAAATGAATTAAAAAGTACAGCAGACACCATAGACCCAATTTACCTTTGAACACAGCAATTAAGAAAAAAGAAATAAACATATAGCGCTAATTTAAACAGCACAATGATGCAATAAAGAACAGGCCCAACAGCAGCACCGGCTGTAATCACATTATAATAAAAGCAGTATACTGTAAATTTATTAAAGACATCACTAAAAACAAAATACAAACTTTGCTACTTATAAAAGCAAACTATCCTGATGCAACGATAACATGTTTTACCACAATTCCAAATACACTGCATTAACTTCTGAACATGCATCCACCAAAAAAAAAAAAAATTAAAAGTAAGTAAACATTTTTACCTTTTAAAAGTACTTCTTGCAAGAGCATCTAAAATAAACTACAATGCACAGCAGACCCCATGGACCCTTTTTACCTCCAAATATAGCAATTAAGAGAAATAAAATAAACTGATAGGGCCGGATTTATGAAGGCTTGCACGGAGTGTAAGAACAGTGTAAGACGGCAGACAGGCAATATGTCTGCCGAGTGATTCAGCAATAGTCAGCAGGGGCGTGCATGAGAGCTTCTAAAGCTACTGTTGCACGGACAGTGTTATGGTATGCAAATTACCTCATTTGCTGCTGAAAGCTATGCAAATGAGGTAAATTTGCGATCCAGGAAACACTAACTTGTCCGTGTAAGAGTAGTGTTATCTGCAGAAATGTACTCCGTTGGTAACGGAGTACCGTTCTGCAAATAGCTAAACGGAGCTATGACAGCTCCAAATAAAGGATGCATCTAGTTGAGTAAGCATGCCAATGGCCAAATATAAGGCCATTGGCATTTGCAAATGTTGTAAATCCTTAAAATCCAATGTTATTTTTTTCCCCGATCGCCGATGTTTAAGCGTAGCACAACGGCACGCAAACATGCTGCACATTAAATAAAATTAAAAAAAGGGAAAAACAGCGGCAAATGTGCATTTTCACTAAAAAGCTTATTCTGCCATGCAGGTGAATGGCAGGCTGAAAACAACATGGCCACTGAGTAGTGGTTGCTAAGAGGGGGAAGCTCAGTGTGAGAGATGTAACCAAGCATTAGTAGGCAATCCTATGCAAATGAGGATAAGGATAGTGAATCCCAATTTTCCCCGGCATGTGAGCCATGTCCCTAGAGTGTAAGTGTAAGAGGTAGTAGTCGAGTAGAAGATAGGTGACATCATGAGGGGGTATGTCTGAAAGACTGCAAGATGACTGGAGCACTGTGGCTTGTGTTTGCCCTGAGTTGCTCAGGATTGCAAGAGGCGTGTTTACAGTGGTACTAGCTGAAAACAAGAAACCAAAGGTGTACGCCATGGATATATCTGAAATCTCTTGCAAACGGGCACACAGCATGTGCGCGCGTGTGGGTGCGTGTGCGCTTGTGTGCGTGCATGTGTGCTTGTTTGCGCGCTGCTGCCCCTTGTGGAAACAGAAAGGGAAAAAGGAAGGAAAAGAAGTAGTAGGAAATTAACCAAGGAGAACTAGCAGAGCTGCCAGGTGAAATATATCACAATCAGCCAATTACACAGGCAGTCAACTAGCCCAGCCCAGCTCAGCAATTTAAACTCTGCAAACAGCAGTCTAACCTGTTTTTTCACAAGAACTCTGCAACACTGCAGTATAGAAAGAGTGAAAACTCAAAATGCTTAAGGCTGACAAAATGTTAGGGGCTGCCATTGCTATTATAAACCAACATGTGCAAGGTACTGAGGGTGGTGATGTTGTGAATGCTGCTGAGCAACCCACAGTGAGGAGACGGAGAAGAGTGTACAGACCCAGGGTAACATACCAGGGGCTACATGAGCTGGAGATAGTGGGGCGCTATAGAATAGACAGAGACCTCCTGCAGCAAATTGTTGAGCTGTGCCAGCCACGCCTCACACATAGAACCAACAGAGGGGAACTCATCCCAGTGGATACCAAGGTATGTGTTGACCTACAAATACTAGCTACAGGTACCTTCCAGAGACCAACTGGTGATATGATGGGGGTTTCATAGACATCAGCATCCAGGGTACTGCACCAGTTCCTGGATGCCATGTCAGCACATGTCGGTGAGCATGTATATTTCCCCAATTCCAGTGAGGCATTGGCCAGCAATATGCGTCTTTTCCACCAAATAGCAGAATACCCTGAGGTGGTGGGTGCAATAGACTGCACGCACATACACATCAAAGCACCACCCAGTGAGTGGGGTAGTGTCTACATCAACCGCAAGGGCTTCCCCTCCATCAACTGCCAGGTCGTGTGCAATGCCGAGGGCATAATAATGAATGTGTGTGCTGGCTGCCCTGGAAGCTATCATGATTCCCACATCTGGCATCTGATGCAGCTGTAACAGAGATTTTCCAGTGGGGACATCCCTGACGGTCACCTAGTGGGGGATGCTGGATAAGCACTGGAGCCGTGGCTGATGACACCCATCAGAAATGCACACACACCCGAACAAGAACTCCATAATGAGGCACACGCACAAACAAGAAACATTATTGAGCTTGTGTTTGAGATACTCAAGTCACGTTTCCGGTGCCTGGACACATCTGGTGGAGCCTTGCAGTACTCAGCAACTACATGTACCCAAATTGTCATGGTATGTGCCATGCTACACAATATGATCCTGCGAAAATAGCTGCAGCAGGAACAGCATGGGGCAGGGCCAAACAGCCCCCCACCATTGCCAAGGCCTGCACAGGCACAGCGTGACTCATAGGAGGAACAACCTCAGCCTACCCCAGTAGGCAGAAGGAGGCATGCCCAGTATGCCCTGGCCTTGGCAAAGAGGCAATGCATAGCACATACACTGACTCAGTAGGAACCCTGGAAATGACACCTTTCTCTGACTCGCACATACAATAACAGGGATGCCTAATTTGACACTACCTGTTTTCAAACATGTATAGGAAGTGTACTATGTGCATCCGACATAGGCAGCCCTGCAGCACTGCCTGAGGCATGATTGCCCTATTTTAAGCAATATAAAGCAGTGCTAAGCACATTTTTACCACTATTTAGCATATTTAAGCACAATTGCACAGAGCTGCGTGCCGCACAAACTAGCGCAACGTTGGGTAATGTTAGGCAACGTTGGGCAACATTGGGCAAAGTCAGGCAAAGTTGGCTAAACATGCTCACACCTGTTTTACTGTTCCTTAACCAGTTAGGTCTGCCCAGCAGGAAAATAAAAAGCAGAGACAGGGCTCGAACTCAGGATACTGTGCACTATAGTCACAGTACTGAACCACTAAGCCATGACAGCATTTCACTGGCACAGACACAGCAGGACAATCGTAGACTAACCAAAACACAAACAAATGCTGTATCATGCCCTCTGAACTTCCCCGCAGGCCTATGCAGACAGATAACAGCAGGCCAGGCAGTGTGATGTGGGTCGGGTAGGCTATGAAGTCACAAACTAATATACGTGAAATTGGAAGCTAAGTTCTGTAGTACGGTAGTATGCCTCAAGCCGGTATGAAAAGCAACAGTACAGACTGAAATGGAGTACCTGACATAGCAATGTAGGCCTAGCAAATGTGTGTAAGTGTCAGGTGAACCCCTCATCCAATGTACACCCACAGTAACAATCATGTGTGCCCCCTGGGTAGAAATGTACAAATAATAGCTGACCCCCTGTATGTATAAATGTTGATAAGTCTATGCAAAGCGACTCATGGAAGCCCTGCAGGCACAGAGTGCTTCCTGTCAATGTACAACACAAAGGTGAGCCCTGAAGTAAAAACCAACTTGATTTTTCACACACATATACTATATATGTCCATACTGGGCATGCTCACACACCAACAAATTTAGCAAATCTCAGTCAGCAACATACTGAAAGGTCATACTGGGCATGCTCACACACTTAGGCCATGTCTGAGTACAGCAGTGGGCCACACATATCTGGCAGTTGCAGTTCTGACCCCAGAAACTTGTCACTATTCACCAATCCTGCCTTGCGCATACAGTTATATGAAAACAGACCCATATAATATATTGGACTCCTGTCATAATCAAACTATGTACTACAAGTACTGAACTTGTTCAGAGGAAGTGAAAATTCAAAGAAGACCAATAAATCTCAGATCAGTATCATCAATAAACAATGAGCACTCCTAACATTATCCAATCCATGTTCTGGCAAAAATATTGTCAAAGAGTCCATAGGGAACCATGAAGCTTTCTTTCGCAATGTCATATATATCAATGCAAACACATATATGTTCTGAGTCAGTGCAAACTGTAAATGAATACCTGTACATGACTGACACTGCTAACATCTTGTCAGACAGGTTCATGCATATTTACCCCCCTCTCACTGACAGAAGGGCCCATTATCATACCTGGAGACTGTGAAAACCCAGAAATCACATATACAATGGTTAAACAGCACTTTCCAAAACTAAAAACACGGCATCTATGGGATGACATGGCTTCCCTAGCTGTGTCATATGTGAACTCCAAAACAAAGAGACCCTGCACCTGAACAGTCTGTTGAGACTCACCCTCTATACAGCATATGAAACTGTTTCATGCTTTACAGCAACATTTGGCACACTCCACAAGTGTTGGTGCACAACAGACCATATGAACTATTGTCTTATAAGTCTATTAAGCCTGATCTGCAAGGCCATGGAGTCCATCATGATGGAAGTCATAAACAGAGCTATTGTGAGCCTACAAACATCCAACCCTACCAATTTCGGTTTGGTCAGGGGAAGATCATGTTTCCCAAACCTGCTAGACTGTTTTCAAGGCAGTCACTCAGGACATACATCAATGAAATGAGCTACACACGTCCCACATAGACCTTGGAAAGCCCTCTTCCAACATCCCATACACATGTCGTATCCACAAAATCAACAACCAGTGCATAAATATGTATGTCAGCTGATGGATTGCCAACTGGGGCACAGATAGATCCCACAAGGTAAGAATTGTGGTCTCCTGTTCAAGCTGGTAACAACGCTGTCCCCCATGGCTCAGTCCTGGGACCCCTCCTGTCTGGTGTATACTTTTCAGAAATACAGTCAAACACACGAGGGCTAGGTTTAGCAAAGTTTGTGGATGACTGCAAAAAAGTTGTCATAATCAATGTGTGGGACAATAGAGACATCCTTAAAAATGGTCTCAGTCAGACATATGTGGTGTAACAATTATGCCCTTGAGCTACAGTCATACAAATACCACATAGGTGCCATCACCCTAAATATGGAGGTGATAATAAGGGATCTATGGACACATGTGGATAGTCATCTCTACTTAAAGAAACATATTCACAAAGTGGTTAGAAAATCATGCTATGTGTTCCCACAAACTGCCAAGGTCTTTCCATGTAGGTCAAAGGAGGTTCCCTCTACTCATCAGTCATCAGACCCGTCAGAGAGTACCACAACACACTTGCGATGAATCTGACTAGGCACCTTCAGCAGCTGGAAAGACCACTGAAGTACCTCAACAAGAGGATTACTGGCCTCAAACAGTTGCCCCATGCAACCAGACTGAATTTAACTCAATCTGTACTCTGTTGCATACTGTCTACTCAGGAGATCTCTGCCCAACAGACAGGTCCATGTCCAATGCAGAACTGATGTACATGCGCTATCTGAAGTAAACCCAAGCTCACTGTACCACATGCTCTAGGGATATCATCATCACAACATTAAATAGAACATGTTGGAGGGATACATGACTAACTCACAGACTTCTCTTGCTTTGGAACAGGCTCCCAACCGACATTAATCTGAGACCCTCACTGACACTCTTCCAGAGGAGCCTTGATGAGTGTATGTAAAACTGAACTGTCACACCATGGATCACTTCATCAGCTCTACTACACAGAGGCCTAGGGAACTAACTCCATGGGTGGCGATAGCTGCACACTCTGGCCATACTAATATATGCCTTCAGGCAGATAGCCTATCACCTACCTATGTACCTATATATATATGTAGGGGGAACACAGTATAATAAGCCAAAGATGGATGGGCAGAGATGTGTGTAAGAGGGTGACCATGACAGGGAGCCATCCAGGACTGTCC
Source organism: Protopterus annectens (assembly GCF_019279795.1). Taxonomy (NCBI): domain Eukaryota; kingdom Metazoa; phylum Chordata; order Ceratodontiformes; family Protopteridae; genus Protopterus; species Protopterus annectens. The sequence continues at coordinate 1,054,346,174 of NC_056735.1, forward strand.
CACCCAGCACACATCCCAATGGCATAAAAGACATGAGGTGCACATCTCTCCCACTGTACATAACAGCCACCAGTATCTGTAAGCATTACAGTGTATATGGTCCATGTGCCTGCTGTACAACATGACTGTACAATGAAGTGCACATCTACTATCTGTAGACATGTACCTGTCACATAGGTCCATAGGTATGTAGTAGACTTTCTCCACAAGGCATATATCAGCCTACGCAAGTTGTGCTGCTTTCACCACACCATTGGGTAGTCTCCCAAGGCCTAGTTCTAATAGTTAGTACCCGAAGCCCCTTTCTAGTGGGGCTGCTGATGTGATGCCTGGCATGAATTGTCTGTTTACCATCCATTCCATGCTCCAATTGAAGAGTGTCAGCGAGGGGTTCTGTCTGATGTACATTGGGACTCTGTTCCACAGTAAGGCAAGTGTCTGGAATGGTACTCTATTCCCACCAGCATGTTGTATTCATTGTTCTGATTAGGTTCATATCCCTGGAATGTGTAGGGTGACTCAATGTTGTTATGTGTAGATGGAGCATGTTCAATAGTATGTGTTGGACATGGCTCTGTATGTTAGGCAGAGTGTGCCTCTGAGTAGGCGGTACGCAACGAAGAACAGATTTAGTTTTACCATTTGTGTTGCATAACACAACTGTTTGAGGCCAGTAATCCTCTTGGTGAGTTACCTATGTGGTCTCTACAGCTGCTGGATATGCTAAGTCGAGTACATCCAAAATGGTGCACTGTACTCAATGATGGGTCTAATGATGTAAGAGTAGAGTGCCAACACTACCTCTTTGGATCCTGATGCAAACCCTTTATTGATTAGGTGGGCCACATAGGATCTCCCAATCACTTTGGCAACATGGTTGTCAAAGGAAAGATGACTATCTACTTGTGTCCCCAGATCCCTTATCACCTTGTCATTTTTAAGGGGGTAACACCCATGTGGTAGTTTGTGGGTATTTTGTTTTCAACAAAGAGGATCACTATGCATTCCTCCACAGTGAGCTTGAGGCCATGATTCTGACACCACACATCTGTCTCATAGAGTCCCTTCTGGAGAATATGTCTGTCTTCTGGGGAATCTATTATGGCAAACACTTTACAGTTCCCAGGAAACTTAGTCAACCACAACTCTCCTGTGTTGGCATGTACATTTGAGAAGTCTATACCAAACAGGAGGGACCCCAGGACTGAACCCTGGGGGACACCAGTCATTACCGGTGTAGAGTCTGACATGTAGCCAGCAAGTTGTAATGTGTGGGATCTATCTGTGAGCCAGTTTGCAATCCATCTTGTGATGTATGGATTTATGGCCAGGTTGGTGAGTTCATCTATGATACCTGACTGGGGAATGGTGTCAAAGGCCTTAGTGAGGTATAGGTAGGCTGTGTGGAGCTCATTTCAATCATCTGTAGCCTGGGTAACTGTCAAAGAAATCCTCCCAGTTCAGGAGGTGTGGTCTGCATTTGACGAAGCCAAACTGTGTGTGCTCAACTGTGTGAAGGTTCCCAATCTCTGTATTGTTGACTTCCATTATGATTGGCTCCATTGCCTTGCAGAACACACTTGTCAGGCTAATAGAGCATGAATGCCAAGGGCTTTCGTGGCCCCACCCCTGTGGAGTGTGAAGAACGTTGCTGTGCAACATTCTATGGGTACATATCCTGTAGAGAGCATGTAGAGAGAGGTGTAGGTATCCTTGATGAATATGGATACATCCTCACCCTATGTGCTATGATTCAGTTTCTGATGCTGGAAGGTATGGAATGAGTAGTATCCTGGTAGTGCTGGTGTGCTGTCTGGAGCCTTGAAATAGGTTACCGATACAGCACAGATATCAATATTCTCCATAATGAGAAGTGCCTCAAGTGTGTGCATCTGGAGGCTGAGACTTCTGGCAATGAGTAGCATTTAGCTCACTTTGTGGTTATTTGTGTTGGTTACGGGGTTTGGTTTGTCCTGCATGACTGGTGTTCCACACCTGACGTCAGCACCTCATTGGTCCCATCTGACCATAAGCTAATTACCCTACATATCCACATTCTGGACCCATACCCCCATTAAGAAAACCATGTTAAAGAAATGTCTCCAAAGCCAACTTCATGCTTCTTAAGACAGAAGTGCTGAACTGCAGGACACCCATGCAGATGGACAATACAGTTACGACTACTGAATCCTTCACAATTGCACTTCATAAGCACTTACATGACTGCATGCATCGTGCTATCCCAAACAGAACCAAGACGCTAACCTCCAAGAAAAAGAAGCCAATCTGGTGTTCCCCTGCCATAAACAAACTGCACAACAGAAGGAAAATACTGTTGCAAAAGAGGGTAAAATCCCATGAGGGGAGGAGCTCCATGGTCCACATCAGTAAGAAGCTGTGATCTATGATAAAATCCTCCAAAGTTAGTTATGAAAATAAAATCGACACTGATTCTAAAGACAACCACAAAGCATTCTATAGCTATGTCAAGAATCTCAATGGCAACACTCAGATCTGCTCTGAGTTACAGCACAATGGTACTAAATATACAGAACCAACTGATATTGCCAACATCCTGGCAGATAGGATCAGTGCTAACTTTACCCCACTCTCACCCATGAAACAGCACATCTCTATAACGGAAGACTGCAAAGTTGCTGTCATCATGGCTGCACAGGTAAAAAGCACCCACCAAAGCCAGAAACACAGCATCCATGGGACCAGATAACATCCCAGGCTGTGTTCTACACAAACTACAGAACGAACAGGCACCACACCTACGTACCATGTTCAGTTATAGCCTCACCTCAGGCTTTGTGCCTGCTGAATGGTGCACAGTGACGGTTATCCCACTACACAAGGGGGGAGCCACCATGTACCCCAGGAACTAGTGCCCCATTAGCCTGATGAGCCTGCTCTGCAAAGCCATGGAATGTATCATCATATAACTTATAAAAAAAGACATTGGTAATCTCCAAACCCTGGACCACAACCATGTTGGGTTTGTAAAAGGCAGATCATGTCTCCTAAACCTGATAGACATCATTGAAGCAGTCACCAGAACCCTAGACAAGGGTAAGGTGGTTCACACAGCCTATGTTGATCTTGCCATGGCTTTCAACATCATCCCCCACTCTGGAATTATAGATAAACTCACTAAACTAGGTATAACTCGCTATGTCACAAGATGGGATGCCAACTGGCTAACTGACAGAATGCACACTGTGAAAGTAGCAGACTCCAAGTACGACATTGGACCAGAGACAAGTGCAGTACCACAGGGTTCAGTCCTGGGTCCTGTCCTGTCTGGTATCTACTTCCCTGAAGTAAACTTTAACATGGAAGGTCTGTGGCTAATGAAGTTTCCAGATGACTGCAAACTAGGAGCCATAATCGAAACTACTGAAGATGTGGACATCCTACAAAAGGGCCTCACTGAGACAGATGCCTGGTGTCAAAGCCATGGCCTCAAGTTCAGTGCCAAAAGGTGCACTGTCATCCCCTTTGGTAAAAACTCTGTAGCCATGAACTACAACATAGGCGGTAGTATACTTAACACTAAAAGTGTAATAAGAGACCTTGGGTCACAGGTGGACAGTGGACACACCTGTGATAATCACATCCCCACAGTAGTCCAGAAATCCTTCTACATGGCACACCTCATCACAAAATGTGTCTCATGCAGAATAGAAGAGGACATTGTTCCCCTCTACTCATCACTCACTAGATCCATAATAGAGTACAATGCCCCTTTTGCTATGTACATCACAAGACATCTACAACAACTGGAAAGCCTGCAGAAATACCTCACAAATAGCATTAGCGGCCTGAAATACATGCCATACACAGACCGTCTCAAAATGCTCCAGCTGTACTCTCTTGCATATCGCCTACTCAGAGGTGATCTCTGCCTAACATACAAAGCTATGTCAAACACAGAGCTGTTGGACATGCTCCATGTAAAACACTCACAATCCCCCTGATCTACGGCCCCAAAACCCAGAGTGAAATACAAAAGGAAGTGGTGTATCCATTTACCTTATGGATATCCACACCTTCAGGTTAGTGGCACAGCATGAGGCCTTGGAGACCATGCAAGTGCAACTAACATTGGGCAAAGCTGCTTATCAGATTGTAGCCTGCTACAGATCACCTACCTTGTCTCAGGAACCTCACTCAGTATTCCTGAGAACAGTGGAAAATATAAAGGTCCTACCAAACACCGTTATATGAGGAGATTACAACTACCAAAACACTGAATGGGAGAATTACTCGTGTACAACATCCTTTTCCCAATGCTTCCCAGAGTTTAAAAACTCAAACGCTCTGGAACAGCTGGTTACCACACCCACTAGAAGTGACAACATACTGGACCTGATCATCACCAACATGGGGTACCAGTGTTCCACAACAGAGATAAACCCCTTTCTGGTAATATCAGATCATAAAGTAATCACACTGGACATCCACACCCCCCCCCCCCACAGTCAAGGAAACCACTGTGAAGAAAGTTTCTAAAGCAAACAGCACACTTCTCAAGACCAAAGTGGAAAGTTCAAAAGCACCCTTGCTATAGGATAATGCTATACAATCTGCAGAATCATTTACAAGTGCATTCTATGAGCATCTACATGGATGCATGGATCGAGACATGCCAAATAAAACCAAGATGCACTCCTCCAAAAATAGGAAACCAATCTGGTGGTTGTCACACATAAATAAGCTATACAGCAGAAGGAGGGAATGAACACATGATAGAGCAAACTTCACATAAGGAAAGGCATCACTGATCATTATTAGGAAGAAACAATGATCGCTCATAAAATAATTCAAGGCCACTTTCTAAAGACAAATTGCCAAGGAATGTAAGAATAACAGCCACAAAGCCTTCGTTAGCTATACCAAACATTTAGGTGGCAACTCTCAAAAATGCTGTCAGCTACTGAAAAATGGAAAAAAGATACACTGAACCAACTTACATTGCCCACATCCTGGGGGACAAGTTCAGTGCAACCCCCCCCCCCCACATCACCCCCAAAAGGGCCTGTGTCCATTCCAGAAGAATGCAGAGCACCAGACTTCATGGACATGCAGGTAAAAACAGCCCTCTACAAAGCTAAGAACACAGCATCAATGGGACTGGATGGTGTCCCAGGCTGCAACTTACACCAGCCCCAAAAGGAACTACACCCTCATCTACATTCACTGTCCAGACTCAACCTTACCACAGGCTATGTACCCAAGGAATGGCATACAGCAACAGTCATCCAGCTCCACAAAGGGGGTGCCACAACAGAACCAGGAAACCATTGCCCTATAGGCCTACTCAGCCTGGTCTGCAAAGCTATGGAGCAAATTATCATGGAACCCATAAACAGAGACAATGGGGACCTCCAGACACTGGACTCTACCCAACCTGGCTTTGTTAAAGGTAGATCCTGTCTCCTAAATCTAGTTGACTTATTTAAAACACTTACCAAGGACATAGATGGAGGTGAATGCAGTCCACACAGCCCACCTGTACCTCACTAAGGCCTTTCGACACCATTCCCCACTCTGGCATCATGGACAAGCTTACCAGCTTGAACATTAACAGCTTTGTCACAAGATGGGTGGCCAACTGGCTCACAGATCAAACACACATGTTCAGAGTTGCAGGTGCCATGTCCGACTCTAAACCAGTCACAAATGGCATCCCACAGGTATTGGTCCTGGGACCCCACCTGTTCAGTAGATACTGCTCAGAGGTACATGCAAGCACGGGAGGAGTATGGCTGAACAAGTTTGCAGATGACTGATAACTGTGGTCCATAATCGACTCCACGGCTGACACAGACATCCTACAGAAGGGTTTTACAGAGACAGATACCTGGTGTCAAAACAATGCCCTCAAGCAGAATGCCAAAGAATGCATAGTCATCCCCTTTGGATAAAAGAAAGTGCACACAAATTACCACATAGGTGGTAATCCAGTATGTACGGAGAATGTAATTATGGCCCTGGGGACCCAGGTAGGTAGTAAACTCTCCTTTGATGATCACATTGCCAAAGTGTCTACAAATTCCTTCTATGTAGCCCACCTAATGTCACCTAATGTAACCCACTTTGTCTAGTCTGATGATGTCACCATCCTACAAATATACCTGTGGAAAGAAGACCTCCCAGTAATGCATATAGCATGTCATGTAAATGCATATTGCTCTTGTATCATAAGGTAGTTAGGTAGGGGTTTGAATCCTGCACTTGACAATTGTATGAGAGTGTGTGTGTTTGTATCTCCTTGTAGAAGATCAACCTTTTTAGAGACAACTACAACACCTTAAAAGTGGTATACTTATCTTTGTCAAGTCTGATGATGTCACCATACTACAAATATACCTGTGGAAAGGAGAACTCCCAGTAATGTGTATAGTGCGTCGTGTAAATGTGTACTGCTCTAATATCATAAAGTAGTTAGGGAGGGGATAAAATCCTGCACTTGGTGAGTGTGTGTGTGTGTGCTCTATGTGTGTGACACAGTTGGTCACTGTGTTATGTTTTGCTTTTACTACTGTATGACATATCACAATGGCAACAGTATGTGCATTGTACGTCAGGTAGCTGTGTGGCAAATACATATACGTACATGTGACCTCAATTATTTCAGAGGTGGGAACCCTGCTTTCTCCATGAACACATCTGTTATATTTGCCAGAGCGTGCTGCCGCTTTCCAGACCTTAGGTCACATCTGTATGCTTGTGACAATCCCAGCCACTGCAGTGATCCCTGGCCTAGGTCATCCGTGTCACGCACACTCATTACGGTTTCTATTGAATAGTGTGAGTGAGGGTTTATGCCTGAGGTATATTTCAGACCAGTTAAAATGCAGCAAAGTCTGTCGATGGCTATTCATTATAGGTGTACAACAACTTTTGTGGATATGCATGCAGACCCCTTATTGCTTATGTGATTCACCAAGGGATTTCAAAATACCTTTGGAAATGTGATTACCAAAGGAGAGATGATGTAACACTTAGCTGTATGTACACATCGGTACCTGTCATCATGTTGGGGGCTGCGACTTATGTGGTACTGTGGGATACTATGTTTTGTAAAGGTGGATGACCATGCTTTAGTTGGCTTATAGCTTTACAGCATGGGTTTGACAACAGGTATCTGTCTGTATGATACCCTTGTGGAGGATGTGTGTGTCATCTAGAGAATGCATTATAGGCCACAGTATGCATTCGCAGATGTGGACAAACATATCCCTACTGTGTTTGCTTGTACCTAAGTGAGCTATATGCAATCAGGAGTGGTCCCAGGAATGGGTGCAGGTGAACACCACTGGTTACTGGCATAGTATAGTTCCTGAAGGGTACAAATGTTACTCTGTGTCCTACATCTGTGTGTCAGTTGTCAAGACATCATCTAACGATTGTTTATGGTCAGGCTGTAGAGGTTATGTATACTACCAGAATGCAAACCAATGACAGATAGTAACAGTATCACCCACAGCACAGTATCAAACCATGTCATACACACACGTGTACCCAAGTTCCAAAATGTGTGTAGTACAATGCATACTGGCCACCAATAGAAACTATGGAGTGTTAACACTGTGTAATACAGGGCATGTCACCCTGCCCATGTGTCCACTATGCACGTACATGCAGACAGTGCACCTCCACCATGTTCAGAAATGTACACTTGCAAACCTGTGCTGCACACATCCCACACGTACTGTCCAGTCTCTAACACATGCTGCCAATACTACACACATCAGACAACTGGCACGTGGGTGGACAATACACTATTGAGATTAACACTGGTGTAAACAATACTACATTGACAATCATAGCTTTAATGCATCATGCCTGCTCAGCTACACCTTCAAGGATAACATTATACTTTACTACTGACAACATGCTAACATTGCTATACTGCCATAAAGTCACCCTGTGCTTCATCACCATGTTAGCCTGTTCCTGCATCAATGTTACAGATGACAGGAGGTGGCACAGGTTTCATCATATGCACAGGGTGTGTTGTTGGTTTGCCAGAGGCCTACATTGAGCCATACAATCGACATGTATGTGTGTGTGTGTGTGTGTGTGTGTGTGTGTGTGTGTGTGTGTGTGTGTGTGAGGGCCAAGAGTACTGGTATGGGCCAATTTTGATGTAATGTGTGCGGGTATGTGTTAGCCCTAGGTGTCTGGTTTATTTGTGTGTGTGTCTGCATGCACACAGTTCCACCATGTGGCTGCCATATACGGGGATTTGTGGGACAGCCACAGACTGTACCTGCCAGGCTTTACAGATCACCGTCTCCGGCCATGGATATGGTACCTGTGCCTGGAAGGGGTGCTACTGACAGTATCAAGTACTAAGCCAGACTGAGTACTATACTCAGAGGTAGACATATGTACACTGGACCCAGCTCCCTGCTGGGACTGTCCAGAGCCACATGCATGTGGTCTTCTAGGACGGTCTATGGACAGCCCACCCCCAACATTGCTGGGGCTGGTACTGGCACTACGGGAGCGGCTATGACTTGAGGGACGTCTGCGGTGACTGCCAGCTGCTGATCTTGCTGGCATACATCCACATCGATGTCTCACCCGTCCCACACTGTCTTGACACATGGACATGACATCGTGGAGGACATCTAATGTCTCACACCAACGTCTATCCATGACCGCAGTGTAATTACAGATGGCACTTGCTAGGTCATGGATACTGTCATTTAAAGCAGTGTTATGTGCCCTCTGTGCCCTTAGTCCCTGTCTGGTGTACCGTTCAATACGTGCCTGTGCCTCCATGACAGCCTGGAACATGAGTGAGGTTGTAAGACCTGTGGCACGTCTGCCAGGGGCATGATGACCAGCAGTGCTCCGACGAGAACCCCTGGACATCTGCCTATGTGGTACCATTCCAGACCTCTGGGTATGGCTGCTGTGTCCGGATGCATGTGCCATTGGTACCACACTGTCCTGGCCATTGCCAACTGTAGACTGTCCCTCACCTAAGGGCATTGGTGATGATGGATGTATTGGCAGTATGACTGTGTGCATGGATGGGGTGGACAGCTGTGTAGTGTTGATTGGCAGCCCAATGACAGACCCTGGCAAACATGCCTGTGCCTCAACACACCTATCCTCATTATCACTATTTGTGTCAGTGACATCAGGTTCCCTGCTGCAGTGAACCAGCCCAACCTCAGCACCTGTGAGAGGAAGACAGGAAACACACTTTACGACCTGTACATGATGTCAGAACACATGAACAAATGCACACATGCACACATGCACACGTGCACACGTGCACACATGCACACAAGAACACATGAACACATGCACACATGAACACATGCACACATGCACACATGCACACATGAACACATGACCACATGAACACATGAATACATGAACACATGCAAAAATGCACACATGAACACATGAACACATGCACACATGCACACATGAACACATGAACACATGCACACATGCACACAAATACACTCTTCACTAAAGCAGAGAGAGAGACACACACACACACACACACACACACACACACACACATACACACCACCAGCAATCCAGAACATACCCAATAGCGGTTGATGGTGGGGTACAGTATCACAAGACAAACAGTCATATCACACGTGTCAGCATGCAGGACATGTGTTGCTCAACAGCATGCAGTGCGAGTGTAGACAGTCCTTGCTAATAACAGTATGCATGGCTTTGATGCATGAGTGTTGTTGTTCAGTGATTGGCCTGACCCTGGAACGCAATGTGTACATGGACACATCATTGCTGTGCAAGTATTACAAGCTCTTCAATGTGCTGTGCACCATCACTCACAGGTATACATACCATGGCCGGATGTTTATCTGTGTGTCACATAGATATCTGTTACTGATTAGAGCATCTGTGTCTTTAGCAGATAATTGTGGACACAGGTTTAGCTCATGCATACTATGTATACACACAGGATGAGTGGTGCGTGTATACCTGATGGAATACTATTGCTCAACATAGCCATTGTACAGTAGTTATGGTGAGTGTAGAACATATTGTGGGCATGCCAGTGCCAGCCATGACATGGCATGCTACAACACAACTGCAATGTTAAACATCACACATACCCAATGTGTGGCATGTGACCTATACACTCAATAGCATTACAAGACATATATGTGTCACTTTGTGCAAATGGTGATTGCTATGCGTATTGTGTATAGGTGCATATGTTTGCACACACACAACATTGAGGTGTATAGCAATGAATGCTATGTGTAAGTACTGTGGTTACTGTAACTGGATGGCATGTAGTACCATGAGCCATCATCATGCAGCATCATGTGGTCACTCAAGGCTAGTAATGTGTGCCAGAACGGCACCTATCATGCTGTACTTGAACCACAGTACCATGGCTGCATTCACCATTTCACAGCCAGTTGTTATATGGATTTGTAAGGTGCCCAATAGGGAGCATTGCCTAACATGAATGTGTTGTGTGTTGAAGAGTGTCACACTGCCCCATGATAGGCCACTACCCCTCAGGTATATTATGTGTGCTGTGTGGATGACATTTGGGATACTGGAGTGTGACCTTACAGCGTGTGTCTGAATACGCCATGTGTAGCATATTAATATGTACTGCGTATGACGGAGTTGTGTATGTCATGTGCATGTGTATCAATTGCCTATCCAATGTCCATTATAGTGTAACCATAATTGTTTGGGATGCTCTGTGTATTGCATAAGTTTGAGGCAGCCACTCACGTTACTGAGATGTGCATAGTCTCACAGCAAACATGCACAGCATGCATTATGCGTAGGTGTGTTACATGTGTGCATGACCTACACCTCACCTATGACATGCACATTTCATTTGTAATATTAAATGTAGAACACACTCACCAGCATGAGTCTGCTGCCTTGCTGTCACACCAGAGGGACCTGCAAGGATATGAAACAGTTTGTCAGTGGCAACAACTGTGGCATTGCTACTGTGGGTTTGCAATCTTACAGTAGTACAATGGTTGACAGTCACAGGCGTACACATCATGTTCCAAATTATCAGTATTGAACAACACCAGGCTCCACATCTTCTAACTACACAGTACACATCTGACATATGCATGATCTAACAATAGAGGTAACAGTAATCTACAGATATGCCATCTTAACTGCACGCTCCATGTGAACTTGCTGAGGGGCTCCGGCCTCCATGATGATACATGTGTGCTGTTGTTGTTGGCCGGGAGCCTCCAGGCTCAGGAGCAGCTCCTCCACTCTAGTGAGGGGGGATGGGTGGCAACCCCACCACCTGTGGCAAGCTGTTGCTTATGGACATCAGACGCACACTGCCTGACATGTCTAAGTAAATCACTGCAGTGATGTCGTACCTGCTCATATGTCCGGTTATGCATGCCTATGTGATTTATCCTACGGACATCTTGCCACAGTGCAGTCCACTCATGCTGGTCCTGGCTGGTTCTTGAAAATAGCAGGGTGTAGTGTTGTATGAGACAGGTGGTTAATATTTCATCCTCTGCACGACTATAGGCAGGATTGCGACGGTGGGCCATGACCCTGGAAGACAATAAAACAATATGTGTGAGCAAGTCATGTGGCACACTTAACATTCTACAGTACAGATATCACTGAACTGCCATAAATAACAAACTATTGTCTGTCAGAGGATACACACTTTCAATACCACATATCAGTGCTCAACCCACAACTGCCTGACAGTGCCTGACACGCTCTATATATTAAAACATTTTCTGCACAGCAACAAAGAGAAACCACTATGTAAAACTATAAAACAGTACATGGCACACTGTATGCGACACAATGCACCACCTAGCCACAGGAGGTATATATCAAGCTAATGCATAATGAAATATGTAATCCATTGCAATGATTGTAAAGTCCAGTTACAGTATTACCAACATACCACACTAGTTGTTGATGGAAAACCCCTGCCTACAATATGTGCACATTCGTGAATATAGGTGGCATACTGCTGTACTAGACTATATATGTTGCTAGATATGCACTTATATCCTGTAGCACACATATGACCGAGGGCATGTTACAGGCATACCCACACACACATCAAACATACATACAGGACACAGAGGTATGGCAAACCAGATGAGCTTTACGTGTGTACCATACAGTACTGTGTGTCAGTACTTACAAACCCTTATGCCTGAGGTATGTAATCTGTGAGGACTACAGGGAACACACAAAACAGTGTTTCCAAGCAATGTGGACATACACCATACTGTGCTGTTTAGGCCTACAGCTTCAGGTAGTACTACAGTTCATACAGGGGTTTGATTCACCAGCAGTACCAATCAATGAGCATACATGTATTGCTTTATCCTCCAATGGCACACCCCAGTTAACACAAAGGGACTACATCAGACCGTATGCCATACTGCTTTTTCTGGCTAGCAATAGCATACACATCTTTTGCTGGGATCAGAGCTAGGACACATAATAGAAAAACAACTAGGCAGGATTCACCAAACACGATTTATTCTGAGAAAATCTTAGCACTCTGACGTCTCGGCCTTCGCCTTCCAGGAGTATAACACAAATAAAACCCACAGATCTTATATACAAGTTGAATCAATTAATAAAGTAATTAAACAATCAACATATTAAAAATCAATCAATTAGACAACATTTTCCAGTTAAAATCTTCATTAAGTCCATTTGGATATAAAGTTTTAAACTTTAAAATGTAAACAGTTTCTTTATACAATAACAGCTGTTTAATTTTTAACATATCTATATCATTATTGGATACTTGTTCTAAAATTGAAGCTTTTAGCAGCCTTTCATCACTATTATGCTTTTCAAAAAAATGTCGAGCCACAGGACTCTCATTCTTAACATTAATTATGTCCCTAACATGCTCTAATAATCTTACTTTAAAAGGTCTCTTTGTTTCCCCAATGTAAAATTTCTGACAGGGACATTTTAATGCATAAATAACTCCCTCTGTTTAACAACTAAAACAACCATTGACTCTAAAAGGGATATCATTTATATATTCAAAATTACAAGTAACAAAGCTGCATGCTTTGCATTTCCCACACTGATAGGTTCCTTTTTGTCTAACTTGTTCTACCATTGTGTCTGTAGGGGTACTAAATCTACTTCGTACCAAAAGATCTTTAATACTCCTACCCTTTCTATATGAAAATTTTAAATTTACATTTAACCATGATTTGACATCATTCAAGGAGCTAAAATATTTCCAGAACATTGATACATTCTTAACTAATTCAGGGGTATAGCAGCCATAAGTAGTGACAAAATACATAACTTCACTATATACTTGTTTTTTTCGTTTTTTTCGACTAAGGAAAACTTCAGATTTTCTTTTCTGTAATATATTTTCTTTACTATGATTATTAACATAGTCCCATAATTTATTAAGACTTTCATCCAGACAAGATATACTATATCCTCTCATTAAAAATGAGTTATAAACAAAATCTAGCTCCTTTTTAAATACCATTTCATCATTACATAATCTAAAGATTCTTAACATTTCCCCGTAGGGTAAAGAATTTTAGTGTGAGGAACATGTCCACTTGTACCATGTACATATAAAGTAGGGCCTTCAAATTTTCTATTTACGGAAGTTATTAATTTGTGGCCACTAGAAATATCTAGAATGACATCCAAGAACGGAATCTGTGGGCCCATAATTAACCCATCAAAGTCCAGACAAAATCTATTACATTTCAAATCTGAAATAAATTCTATAGCCATAGATTGTCCCCCTTCTACTAAAAAATTAAATCATCTACATACCTATAGTATTTAATAACATGTTCTTGAAAAACTTGTGTTTGTAAATATACTCATACTCAAAAAGTCCCATGGCCAAATTCGCATACATGGGGCAAAGGAAGCCCCCATGGCTGTGCCCTGTTTCTGACGATACATAGTATGATTGAATTCAAAAAAATTATTTGTTAAAGAAAAATATATTAATTCTATAACAAACTCTGAAACGGGTGACTGACCCAAAGACCATCTCAGTGCCTCTAGTCCAAAATCATGGCTTATATTTGTATAAAGGCTTTTGACATCTACTGACAACCAGTACATATTTCTATTCCACTTTATATCCTTAATTCTATTCAAAAAATCAAAAACATCCATTAAAAAGGAAGGTAACTTTTTGACATAAGATATCAAATAATCATGTAAGAAAATACCTATGTTTCTTAAAAAATAATTATGGCCAGATACTATAGGTCGACCTGAGGGTTTATTGAGATTTTTGTAAATCTTGGGAGGCAATAAAAGTATGCTCTACTACAACCCTCTGTCTGAAATTTATTCTTAACATCTTTCATCTCAAAATAGCCCAGTCTATAGCCCTTCTGTATCAGGTCCTTATATTGTAATATAGCCACATGATATTTATCTACCCCACATTTTTCATAAATATTTTTGTTATTAAGGTGCTGCATACACATGTTTAAATAATCCATATTATTTAGGACAACTAACTTATTACCCTTGTCGGCAGGTTTAAAAACAATATTGTTTTTCTTACTAAGATTCATTAAGATCTTCCATTCCTGTTTTGACATATTATATTCAATATTACTATTATTCAACATAAATTCATGATATCCTATTTCCAAAGAATGATTCAACATTTTAATAAAGTTAGACACCTCATGGTTAGAAACCAAAGGAAAAAAATTGCTTTTTGAAGGAACCTTCTCAGTGTTAAGTTTAACATAAGCATTAATAAATTCATCCGACATGCAGGAATAAAACTGTTGTTAGAACTAGACTCATCAGAATTTAAATCAGCACACTGATTATTGATATTTAAACTAAAAAAATATTTCAAATAAAGTTTCCGACTGAATTTATATACATCCTTTTGCATGTCATGCAATCTGGAAACTACAGTTGGAATAAATTTTAAACCTAAATTTAGTACTGAAAGTTCTTCATTACTAAATTCATAGTTAGATAAATTTACAACATAATTATTCAACAAATTAAATGTCACACTACCATCTCCCACGTTTAAAGCCTCCCCGTTTGGTCGGCTCTGAAGGAGTGTAGTCCTGATATTCCCGCTGGCGTTTGTGCCGCGAATTGTCTCTTTGCTGTTGTGGATATTCTGCACGAAAATTCTGTCTTAGATGTTCAGGATCCTCCGCTGATGGTAAATGTGGAAAATCAATGTCTGCTCCGTCGTCTTCAAAAGATGTGTAACCATTCTCTGAGGCGGAAGCTGAAGAATTCAAAGAGCGTACTCTGTCAGCTTCCTGTTGAAACTTCACGTGTTTACGCCCCTTGTTACGATTGGTTCTCGATACAAACGCCTTATTCAGCTCATAGTCACGCAGATCTCTTATCAATTTACCTTTTTTTCGATCAATAAGTGTCAGTTCATAATCTTTCAGTTTATCATTCATTTGTTTTAGAAACTCATCCAGGAAAGATGTAGACACACATTTAGATATGTCATTACACATTTTTTTGATATCTGCACACAGTTCTTTTTGTTTTAAACTGTCACGTTCTACAAGTATGTGTAGCCATTGTGTGGTACAGTTATGAGCTGCGGCAACCCATCTCTTATGAAACAATCAAAGGGTGTGGTGGGATCTTTGAAAGCCCTTAATCCCCTAGGCGTTATCTCTGTGTCAATATATCGTTGTAAGCCGCATATGTTAAAAAAAGTGGCGGTTTCTTTGACCATTTTTTTCTCTAAATTCTCAAGAAGAGACTTATGTTCTGCATTGTCGGGTACAAGGTTCTTTCTGCCCACACTGCAGAAAGGATTAGGGAAGCGTTTATTACGTTCATCTTCCCACTTGTCCCATAACATATTGCCTTTATCAATGCCAGTTCTAGTTGTTAATTGTCTCTCACCTCTGTCCATGGCATTGCTGACAAAATTGTCTAAAGAGAGCTGTGAGCCATCCATGGTGTCACGTAACACCCGAGGAAACTGTGCTAGTGAATCCGAAGTCATGAATCAACAGGAACAACAGCACCAAAACTGGAAAAATGGAAAAACAACTAGGCAGGATTCACCAAACACGATTTATTCTGAGAAAATCTTAGCACTCTGACGTCTCGGCCTTCGCCTTCCAGGAGTATAACACAAATAAAACCCACAGATCTTATATACAAGTTGAATCAATTAATAAAGTAATTAAACAATCAACATATTAAAAATCAATCAATTAGACAACATTTTCCAGTTAAAATCTTCATTAAGTCCATTTGGATATAAAGTTTTGAACTTTAAAATGTAAACAGTTTCTTTATACAATAACAGCTGTTTAATTCTTAACATATATATATCATTATTGGATACTTGTTCTAAAATTGAAGCTTTTAGCAGCCTTTCATCACTATTATGCTTTTCAAAAAAATGTCGAGCCACAGGACTCTCATTCTTAACATTAATTATGTCCCTAACATGCTCTAATAATCTTACTTTAAAAGGTCTCTTTGTTTCCCCAATGTAAAATTTCTGACAGGGACATTTTAATGCATAAATAACTCCCTCTGTTTTACAACTAAAACAACCATTGACTCTAAAAGGGATATTATTTATATATTCAAAATTACAAGTAACAAAGCTGCATGCTTTGCATTTCCCACACTGATAGGTTCCTTTTTGTCTAACTTGTTCTACCATTGTGTCTGTAGGGTACTAAATCTACTTGCACCAAAAGATCTTTAATACTCCTACCCTTTCTATATGAAAATTTTAAATTTACATTTAACCATGATTTGACATCATTCAAGGAGCTAAAATATTTCCAGAACATTGATACATTCTTAACTAATTCAGGGGTATAGCAGCCATAAGTAGTGACAAAATACATAACTTCACTATATACTTGTTTTTTTGTTTTTTTTCGACTAAGGAAAACTTCAGATTTTCTTTTCTGTAATATATTTTCTTTACTATGATTATTAACATAGTCCCATAATTTATTAAGACTTTCATCCAGACAAGATATACTATATCCTCTCATTAAAAATGAGTTATAAACAAAATCTAGCTCCTTTTTAAATACCATTTCATCATTACATAATCTAAAGATTCTTAACATTTCCCCGTAGGGTAAAGAATTTTTAGTGTGAGGAACATGTCCACTTGTACCATGTACATATAAAGTAGGGCCTTCAAATTTTCTATTTACGGAAGTTATTAATTTGTGGCCACTAGAAATATCTAGAATGACATCCAAGAACGGAATCTGTGGGCCCATAATTAACCCATCAAAGTCCAGACAAAATCTATTACATTTCAAATCTGAAATAAATTCTATAGCCATAGATTGTCCCCCTTCTACTAAAAAAATTAAATCATCTACATACCTATAGTATTTAATAACATGTTCTTGAAAAAACTTGTGTTTGTAAATATACTCATACTCAAAAGTCCCATGGCCAAATTGCATACATGGGGCAAAGGAAGCCCCCATGGCTGTGCCCTGTTTCTGACGATACATAGTATGATTGAATTCAAAAATTATTTGTTAAAGAAAAATATATTAATTCTATAACAAACTCTGAAACGGGTGACTGACCCAAAGACCATCTCAGTGCCTCTAGTCCAAAATCATGGCTTATATTTGTATAAAGGCTTTTGACATCTACTGACAACCAGTACATATTTTATTCCACTTTATATCCTTAATTCTATTCAAAAATCAAAACATCCATTAAAAAGGAAGGTAACTTTTTGACATAAGATATCAAATAATCATGTAAGAAAATACCTATGTTTCTTAAAAAATAATTATGGCCAGATACTATAGGTCGACCTGAGGGTTTATTGAGATTTTTGTGAATCTTGGGGAGGCAATAAAAGTATGCTCTACTACAACCCTCTGTCTGAAATTTATTCTTAACATCTTTCATCTCAAAATAGCCCAGTCTATAGCCCTTCTGTATCAGGTCCTTATATTGTAATATAGCCACATGATATTTATCTACCCCACATTTTTCATAAATATTTTTGTTATTAAGGTGTTGCATACACATGTTTAAATAATCCATATTATTTAGGACAACTAACTTATTACCCTTGTCGGCAGGTTTAAAAACAATATTGTTTTTCTTACTAAGATTCATTAAGATCTTCCATTCCTGTTTTGACATATTATATTCAATATTACTATTATTCAACATAAATTCATGATATCCTATTTCCAAAGAATGATTCAACATTTTAATAAAGTTAGACACCTCATGGTTAGAAACCAAAGGAAAAAATTGCTTTTTGAAGGAACCTTCTCAGTGTTAAGTTTAACATAAGCATTAATAAATTCATCCGACATGCAGGAATAAAAACTGTTGTTAGAACTAGACTCATCAGAATTTAAATCAGCACACTGATTATTGATATTTAAACTAAAAAAATATTTCAAATAAAGTTTCCGACTGAATTTATATACATCCTTTTGCATGTCATGCAATCTGGAAACTACAGTTGGAATAAATTGTAAACCTAAATTTAGTACTGAAAGTTCTTCATTACTAAATTCATAGTTAGATAAATTTACAACATAATTATTCAACAAATTAAATGTCACACTACCATCTCCCACGTTTAAAGCCTCCGCGTTTGGTCGGCTCTGAAGGAGTGTAGTCCTGATATTCCCGCTGGCGTTTGTGCCGCGAATTGTCTCTTTGCTGTTGTGGATATTCTGCACGAAAATTCTGTCTTAGATGTTCAGGATCCTCCGCTGATGGTAAATGTGGAAAATCAATGTCTGCTCCGTCGTCTTCAAAAGATGTGTAACCATTCTCTGAGGCGGAAGCTGAAGAATTCAAAGAGCGTACTCTGTCAGCTTCCTGTTGAAACTTCACGTGTTTACGCCCTTGTTACGATTGGTTCTCGATACAAACGCCTTATTCAGCTCATAGTCACGCAGATCTCTTATCAATTTACCTTTTTTTCGATCAATAAGTGTCAGTTCATAATCTTTCAGTTTATCATTCATTTGTTTTAGAAACTCATCCAGGAAAGATGTAGACACACATTTAGATATGTCATTACACATTTTTCTGATATCTGCACACAGTTCTTTTTGTTTTAAACTGTCACGTTCTACAAGTATGTGTAGCCATTGTGTGGTACAGTTATGAGCTGCGGCAACCCATCTCTTATGAAACAAGACTTCCGACTCTTTAGAAAGATCAAAGGGTGTGGTGGGATCTTTGAAAGCCCTTAATCCCCTAGGCGTTATCTCTGTGTCAATATATCGTTGTAAGCATATGTTAAAAAAAGTGGCGGTTTCTTTGACCATTTTTTTCTCTAAATTCTCAAGAAGAGACTTATGTTCTGCATTGTCGGGTACAAGGTTCTTTCTGCCCACACTGCAGAAAGGATTAGGGAAGCGTTTATTACGTTCATCTTCCCACTTGTCCCATAACATATTGCCTTTATCAATGCCAGTTCTAGTTGTTAATTGTCTCTCACCTCTGTCCATGGCATTGCTGACAAAATTGTCTAAAGAGAGCTGTGAGCCATCCATGGTGTCACGTAACACCCGAGGAAACTGTGCTAGTGAATCCGAAGTCATGAATCAACAGGAACAACAGCACCAAAACTGGAAAAATGGAAAAACAACTAGGCAGGATTCACCAAACACGATTTATTCTGAGAAAATCTTAGCACTCTGACGTCTCGGCCTTCGCCTTCCAGGAGTATAACACAAATAAAACCCACAGATCTTATATACAAGTTGAATCAATTAATAAAGTAATTAAACAATCAACATATTAAAAATCAATCAATTAGACAACATTTTCCAGTTAAAATCTTCATTAAGTCCATTTGGATATAAAGTTTTGAACTTTAAAATGTAAACAGTTTCTTTATACAATAACAGCTGTTTAATTCTTAACATATCTATATCATTATTGGATACTTGTTCTAAAATTGAAGCTTTTAGCAGCCTTTCATCACTATTATGCTTTTCAAAAAAATGTCGAGCCACAGGACTCTCATTCTTAACATTAATTATGTCCCTAACATGCTCTAATAATCTTACTTTAAAAGGTCTCTTTGTTTCCCCAATGTAAAATTTCTGACAGGGACATTTTAATGCATAAATAACTCCCTCTGTTTTACAACTAAAACAACCATTGACTCTAAAAGGGATATTATTTATATATTCAAAATTACAAGTAACAAAGCTGCATGCTTTGCATTTCCCACACTGATAGGTTCCTTTTTGTCTAACTTGTTCTACCATTGTGTCTGTAGGGGTACTAAATCTACTTCGTACCAAAAGATCTTTAATACTCCTACCCTTTCTATATGAAAATTTTAAATTTACATTTAACCATGATTTGACATCATTCAAGGAGCTAAAATATTTCCAGAACATTGATACATTCTTAACTAATTCAGGGGTATAGCAGCCATAAGTAGTGACAAAATACATAACTTCACTATATACTTGTTTTTTTGTTTTTTTTCGACTAAGGAAAACTTCAGATTTTCTTTTCTGTAATATATTTTCTTTACTATGATTATTAACATAGTCCCATAATTTATTAAGACTTTCATCCAGACAAGATATACTATATCCTCTCATTAAAAATGAGTTATAAACAAAATCTAGCTCCTTTTTAAATACCATTTCATCATTACATAATCTAAAGATTCTTAACATTTCCCCGTAGGGTAAAGAATTTTTAGTGTGAGGAACATGTCCACTTGTACCATGTACATATAAAGTAGGGCCTTCAAATTTTCTATTTACGGAAGTTATTAATTTGTGGCCACTAGAAATATCTAGAATGACATCCAAGAACGGAATCTGTGGGCCCATAATTAACCCATCAAAGTCCAGACAAAATCTATTACATTTCAAATCTGAAATAAATTCTATAGCCATAGATTGTCCCCCTTCTACTAAAAAAATTAAATCATCTACATACCTATAGTATTTAATAACATGTTCTTGAAAAAACTTGTGTTTGTAAATATACTCATACTCAAAAAGTCCCATGGCCAGATTCGCATACATGGGGGCAAAAGAAGCCCCCATGGCTGTGCCCTGTTTCTGACGATACATAGTATGATTGAATTCAAAAAATTATTTGTTAAAGAAAAATATATTAATTCTATAACAAACTCTGAAACGGGTGACTGACCCAAAGACCATCTCAGTGCCTCTAGTCCAAAATCATGGCTTATATTTGTATAAAGGCTTTTGACATCTACTGACAACCAGTACATATTTCTATTCCACTTTATATCCTTAATTCTATTCAAAAAATCAAAAACATCCATTAAAAAGGAAGGTAACTTTTTGACATAAGATATCAAATAATCATGTAAGAAAATACCTATGTTTCTTAAAAAATAATTATGGCCAGATACTATAGGTCGACCTGAGGGTTTATTGAGATTTTTGTGAATCTTGGGGAGGCAATAAAAGTATGCTCTACTACAACCCTCTGTCTGAAATTTATTCTTAACATCTTTCATCTCAAAATAGCCCAGTCTATAGCCCTTCTGTATCAGGTCCTTATATTGTAATATAGCCACATGATATTTATCTACCCCACATTTTTCATAAATATTTTTGTTATTAAGGTGTTGCATACACATGTTTAAATAATCCATATTATTTAGGACAACTAACTTATTACCCTTGTCGGCAGGTTTAAAAACAATATTGTTTTTCTTACTAAGATTCATTAAGATCTTCCATTCCTGTTTTGACATATTATATTCAATATTACTATTATTCAACATAAATTCATGATATCCTATTTCCAAAGAATGATTCAACATTTTAATAAAGTTAGACACCTCATGGTTAGAAACCAAAGGAAAAAAATTGCTTTTTGAAGGAACCTTCTCAGTGTTAAGTTTAACATAAGCATTAATAAATTCATCCGACATGCAGGAATAAAAACTGTTGTTAGAACTAGACTCATCAGAATTTAAATCAGCACACTGATTATTGATATTTAAACTAAAAAAATATTTCAAATAAAGTTTCCGACTGAATTTATATACATCCTTTTGCATGTCATGCAATCTGGAAACTACAGTTGGAATAAATTTTAAACCTAAATTTAGTACTGAAAGTTCTTCATTACTAAATTCATAGTTAGATAAATTTACAACATAATTATTCAACAAATTAAATGTCACACTACCATCTCCCACGTTTAAAGCCTCCCCGTTTGGTCGGCTCTGAAGGAGTGTAGTCCTGATATTCCCGCTGGCGTTTGTGCCGCGAATTGTCTCTTTGCTGTTGTGGATATTCTGCACGAAAATTCTGTCTTAGATGTTCAGGATCCTCCGCTGATGGTAAATGTGGAAAATCAATGTCTGCTCCGTCGTCTTCAAAAGATGTGTAACCATTCTCTGAGGCGGAAGCTGAAGAATTCAAAGAGCGTACTCTGTCAGCTTCCTGTTGAAACTTCACGTGTTTACGCCCCTTGTTACGATTGGTTCTCGATACAAACGCCTTATTCAGCTCATAGTCACGCAGATCTCTTATCAATTTACCTTTTTTTCGATCAATAAGTGTCAGTTCATAATCTTTCAGTTTATCATTCATTTGTTTTAGAAACTCATCCAGGAAAGATGTAGACACACATTTAGATATGTCATTACACATTTTTTGATATCTGCACACAGTTCTTTTTGTTTTAAACTGTCACGTTCTACAAGTATGTGTAGCCATTGTGTGGTACAGTTATGAGCTGCGGCAACCCATCTCTTATGAAACAAGACTTCCGACTCTTTAGAAAGATCAAAGGGTGTGGTGGGATCTTTGAAAGCCCTTAATCCCTAGGCGTTATCTCTGTGTCAATATATCGTTGTAAGCCGCATATGTTAAAAAAAGTGGCGGTTTCTTTGACCATTTTTTTCTCTAAATTCTCAAGAAGAGACTTATGTTCTGCATTGTCGGGTACAAGGTTCTTTCTGCCCACACTGCAGAAAGGATTAGGGAAGCGTTTATTACGTTCATCTTCCCACTTGTCCCATAACATATTGCCTTTATCAATGCCAGTTCTAGTTGTTAATTGTCTCTCACCTCTGTCCATGGCATTGCTGACAAAATTGTCTAAAGAGAGCTGTGAGCCATCCATGGTGTCACGTAACACCCGAGGAAACTGTGCTAGTGAATCCGAAGTCATGAATCAACAGGAACAACAGCACCAAAACTGGAAAAATGGAAAAACAACTAGGCAGGATTCACCAAACACGATTTATTCTGAGAAAATCTTAGCACTCTGACGTCTCGGCCTTCGCCTTCCAGGAGTATAACACAAATAAAACCCACAGATCTTATATACAAGTTGAATCAATTAATAAAGTAATTAAACAATCAACATATTAAAAATCAATCAATTAGACAACATTTTCCAGTTAAAATCTTCATTAAGTCCATTTGGATATAAAGTTTTAAACTTTAAAATGTAAACAGTTTCTTTATACAATAACAGCTGTTTAATTCTTAACATATCTATATCATTATTGGATACTTGTTCTAAAATTGAAGCTTTTAGCAGCCTTTCATCACTATTATGCTTTTCAAAAAAATGTCGAGCCACAGGACTCTCATTCTTAACATTAATTATGTCCCTAACATGCTCTAATAATCTTACTTTAAAAGGTCTCTTTGTTTCCCCAATGTAAAATTTCTGACAGGGACATTTTAATGCATAAATAACTCCCTCTGTTTTACAACTAAAACAACCATTGACTCTAAAAGGGATATTATTTATATATTCAAAATTACAAGTAACAAAGCTGCATGCTTTGCATTTCCCACACTGATAGGTTCCTTTTTGTCTAACTTGTTCTACCATTGTGTCTGTAGCCGTACTAAATCTACTTCGTACCAAAAGATCTTTAATACTCCTACCCTTTCTATATGAAAATTTTAAATTTACATTTAACCATGATTTGACATCATTCAAGGAGCTAAAATATTTCCAGAACATTGATACATTCTTAACTAATTCAGGGGTATAGCAGCCATAAGTAGTGACAAAATACATAACTTCACTATATACTTGTTTTTTTGTTTTTTTTTCGACTAAGGAAAACTTCAGATTTTCTTTTCTGTAATATATTTTCTTTACTATGATTATTAACATAGTCCCATAATTTATTAAGACTTTCATCCAGACAAGATATACTATATCCTCTCATTAAAAATGAGTTATAAACAAAATCTAGCTCCTTTTTAAATACCATTTCATCATTACATAATCTAAAGATTCTTAACATTTCCCCGTAGGGTAAAGAATTTTTAGTGTGAGGAACATGTCCACTTGTACCATGTACATATAAAGTAGGGCCTTCAAATTTTCTATTTACGGAAGTTATTAATTTGTGGCCACTAGAAATATCTAGAATGACATCCAAGAACGGAATCTGTGGGCCCATAATTAACCCATCAAAGTCCAGACAAAATCTATTACATTTCAAATCTGAAATAAATTCTATAGCCATAGATTGTCCCCCTTCTACTAAAAAAATTAAATCATCTACATACCTATAGTATTTAATAACATGTTCTTGAAAAAACTTGTGTTTGTAAATATACTCATACTCAAAAAGTCCCATGGCCAAATTCGCATACATGGGGGCAAAGGAAGCCCCCATGGCTGTGCCCTGTTTCTGACGATACATAGTATGATTGAATTCAAAAAAATTATTTGTTAAAGAAAAATATATTAATTCTATAACAAACTCTGAAACGGGTGACTGACCCAAAGACCATCTCAGTGCCTCTAGTCCAAAATCATGGCTTATATTTGTATAAAGGCTTTTGACATCTACTGACAACCAGTACATATTTTTATTCCACTTTATATCCTTAATTCTATTCAAAAAATCAAAAACATCCATTAAAAGGAAGGTAACTTTTGACATAAGATATCAAATAATCATGTAAGAAAATACCTATGTTTCTTAAAAAATAATTATGGCCAGATACTATAGGTCGACCTGAGGGTTTATTGAGATTTTTGTGAATCTTGGGGAGGCAATAAAAGTATGCTCTACTACAACCCTCTGTCTGAAATTTATTCTTAACATCTTTCATCTCAAAATAGCCCAGTCTATAGCCCTTCTGTATCAGGTCCTTATATTGTAATATAGCCACATGATATTTATCTACCCCACATTTTTCATAAATATTTTTGTTATTAAGGTGTTGCATACACATGTTTAAATAATCCATATTATTTAGGACAACTAACTTATTACCCTTGTCGGCAGGTTTAAAAACAATATTGTTTTTCTTACTAAGATTCATTAAGATCTTCCATTCCTGTTTTGACATATTATATTCAATATTACTATTATTCAACATAAATTCATGATATCCTATTTCCAAAGAATGATTCAACATTTTAATAAAGTTAGACACCTCATGGTTAGAAACCAAAGGAAAAAATTGCTTTTTGAAGGAACCTTCTCAGTGTTAAGTTTAACATAAGCATTAATAAATTCATCCGACATGCAGGAATAAAACTGTTGTTAGAACTAGACTCATCAGAATTTAAATCAGCACACTGATTATTGATATTTAAACTAAAAAAATATTTCAAATAAAGTTTCCGACTGAATTTATATACATCCTTTTGCATGTCATGCAATCTGGAAACTACAGTTGGAATAAATTTTAAACCTAAATTTAGTACTGAAAGTTCTTCATTACTAAATTCATAGTTAGATAAATTTACAACATAATTATTCAACAAATTAAATGTCACACTACCATCTCCCACGTTTAAAGCCTCCCCGTTTGGTCGGCTCTGAAGGAGTGTAGTCCTGATATTCCCGCTGGCGTTTGTGCCGCGAATTGTCTCTTTGCTGTTGTGGATATTCTGCACGAAAATTCTGTCTTAGATGTTCAGGATCCTCCGCTGATGGTAAATGTGGAAAATCAATGTCTGCTCCGTCGTCTTCAAAAGATGTGTAACCATTCTCTGAGGCGGAAGCTGAAGAATTCAAAGAGCGTACTCTGTCAGCTTCCTGTTGAAACTTCACGTGTTTACGCCCCTTGTTACGATTGGTTCTCGATACAAACGCCTTATTCAGCTCATAGTCACGCAGATCTCTTATCAATTTACCTTTTTTTCGATCAATAAGTGTCAGTTCATAATCTTTCAGTTTATCATTCATTTGTTTTAGAAACTCATCCAGGAAAGATGTAGACACACATTTAGATATGTCATTACACATTTTTTTGATATCTGCACACAGTTCTTTTTGTTTTAAACTGTCACGTTCTACAAGTATGTGTAGCCATTGTGTGGTACAGTTATGAGCTGCGGCAACCCATCTCTTATGAAACAAGACTTCCGACTCTTTAGAAAGATCAAAGGGTGTGGTGGGATCTTTGAAAGCCCTTAATCCCCTAGGCGTTATCTCTGTGTCAATATATCGTTGTAAGCCGCATATGTTAAAAAAAGTGGCGGTTTCTTTGACCATTTTTTTCTCTAAATTCTCAAGAAGAGACTTATGTTCTGCATTGTCGGGTACAAGGTTCTTTCTGCCCACACTGCAGAAAGGATTAGGGAAGCGTTTATTACGTTCATCTTCCCACTTGTCCCATAACATATTGCCTTTATCAATGCCAGTTCTAGTTGTTAATTGTCTCTCACCTCTGTCCATGGCATTGCTGACAAAATTGTCTAAAGAGAGCTGTGAGCCATCCATGGTGTCACGTAACACCCGAGGAAACTGTGCTAGTGAATCCGAAGTCATGAATCAACAGGAACAACAGCACCAAAACTGGAAAAATGGAAAAACAACTAGGCAGGATTCACCAAACACGATTTATTCTGAGAAAATCTTAGCACTCTGACGTCTCGGCCTTCGCCTTCCAGGAGTATAACACAAATAAAACCCACAGATCTTATATACAAGTTGAATCAATTAATAAAGTAATTAAACAATCAACATATTAAAAATCAATCAATTAGACAACATTTTCCAGTTAAAATCTTCATTAAGTCCATTTGGATATAAAGTTTTGAACTTTAAAATGTAAACAGTTTCTTTATACAATAACAGCTGTTTAATTCTTAACATATCTATATCATTATTGGATACTTGTTCTAAAATTGAAGCTTTTAGCAGCCTTTCATCACTATTATGCTTTTCAAAAAAATGTCGAGCCACAGGACTCTCATTCTTAACATTAATTATGTCCCTAACATGCTCTAATAATCTTACTTTAAAAGGTCTCTTTGTTTCCCCAATGTAAAATTTCTGACAGGGACATTTTAATGCATAAATAACTCCCTCTGTTTTACAACTAAAACAACCATTGACTCTAAAAGGGATATTATTTATATATTCAAAATTACAAGTAACAAAGCTGCATGCTTTGCATTTCCCACACTGATAGGTTCCTTTTTGTCTAACTTGTTCTACCATTGTGTCTGTAGGGGTACTAAATCTACTTCGTACCAAAAGATCTTTAATACTCCTACCCTTTCTATATGAAAATTTTAAATTTACATTTAACCATGATTTGACATCATTCAAGGAGCTAAAATATTTCCAGAACATTGATACATTCTTAACTAATTCAGGGGTATAGCAGCCATAAGTAGTGACAAAATACATAACTTCACTATATACTTGTTTTTTTCGTTTTTTTCGACTAAGAAAAACTTCAGATTTTCTTTTCTGTAATATATTTTCTTTACTATGATTATTAACATAGTCCCATAATTTATTAAGACTTTCATCCAGACAAGATATACTATATCCTCTCATTAAAAATGAGTTATAAACAAAATCTAGCTCCTTTTAAATACCATTTCATCATTACATAATCTAAAGATTCTTAACATTGCCCGTAGGGTAAAGAATTTTTAGTGTGAGGAACATGTCCACTTGTACCATGTACATATAAAGTAGGGCCTTCAAATTTTCTATTTACGGAAGTTATTAATTTGTGGCCACTAGAAATATCTAGAATGACATCCAAGAACGGAATCTGTGGGCCCATAATTAACCCATCAAAGTCCAGACAAAATCTATTACATTTCAAATCTGAAATAAATTCTATAGCCATAGATTGTCCCCCTTCTACTAAAAAAATTAAATCATCTACATACCTATAGTATTTAATAACATGTTCTTGAAAAAACTTGTGTTTGTAAATATACTCATACTCAAAAAGTCCCATGGCCAAATTCGCATACATGGGGGCAAAGGAAGCCCCCATGGCTGTGCCCTGTTTCTGACGATACATAGTATGATTGAATTCAAAAAAATTATTTGTTAAAGAAAAATATATTAATTCTATAACAAACTCTGAAACGGGTGACTGACCCAAAGACCATCTCAGTGCCTCTAGTCCAAAATCATGGCTTATATTTGTATAAAGGCTTTTGACATCTACTGACAACCAGTACATATTTCTATTCCACTTTATATCCTTAATTCTATTCAAAAAATCAAAAACATCCATTAAAAAGGAAGGTAACTTTTTGACATAAGATATCAAATAATCATGTAAGAAAATACCTATGTTTCTTAAAAAATAATTATGGCCAGATACTATAGGTCGACCTGAGGGTTTATTGAGATTTTTGTGAATCTTGGGGAGGCAATAAAAGTATGCTCTACTACAACCCTCTGTCTGAAATTTATTCTTAACATCTTTCATCTCAAAATAGCCCAGTCTATAGCCCTTCTGTATCAGGTCCTTATATTGTAATATAGCCACATGATATTTATCTACCCCACATTTTTCATAAATATTTTTGTTATTAAGGTGTTGCATACACATGTTTAAATAATCCATATTATTTAGGACAACTAACTTATTACCCTTGTCGGCAGGTTTAAAAACAATATTGTTTTTCTTACTAAGATTCATTAAGATCTTCCATTCCTGTTTTGACATATTATATTCAATATTACTATTATTCAACATAAATTCATGATATCCTATTTCCAAAGAATGATTCAACATTTTAATAAAGTTAGACACCTCATGGTTAGAAACCAAAGGGAAAAAATTGCTTTTTGAAGGAACCTTCTCAGTGTTAAGTTTAACATAAGCATTAATAAATTCATCCGACATGCAGGAATAAAAACTGTTGTTAGAACTAGACTCATCAGAATTTAAATCAGCACACTGATTATTGATATTTAAACTAAAAAAATATTTCAAATAAAGTTTCCGACTGAATTTATATACATCCTTTTGCATGTCATGCAATCTGGAAACTACAGTTGGAATAAATTTTAAACCTAAATTTAGTACTGAAAGTTCTTCATTACTAAATTCATAGTTAGATAAATTTACAACATAATTATTCAACAAATTAAATGTCACACTACCATCTCCCACGTTTAAAGCCTCCCCGTTTGGTCGGCTCTGAAGGAGTGTAGTCCTGATATTCCCGCTGGCGTTTGTGCCGCGAATTGTCTCTTTGCTGTTGTGGATATTCTGCACGAAAATTCTGTCTTAGATGTTCAGGATCCTCCGCTGATGGTAAATGTGGAAAATCAATGTCTGCTCCGTCGTCTTCAAAAGATGTGTAACCATTCTCTGAGGCGGAAGCTGAAGAATTCAAAGAGCGTACTCTGTCAGCTTCCTGTTGAAACTTCACGTGTTTACGCCCCTTGTTACGATTGGTTCTCGATACAAACGCCTTATTCAGCTCATAGTCACGCAGATCTCTTATCAATTTACCTTTTTTTCGATCAATAAGTGTCAGTTCATAATCTTTCAGTTTATCATTCATTTGTTTTAGAAACTCATCCAGGAAAGATGTAGACACACATTTAGATATGTCATTACACATTTTTTTGATATCTGCACACAGTTCTTTTTGTTTTAAACTGTCACGTTCTACAAGTATGTGTAGCCATTGTGTGGTACAGTTATGAGCTGCGGCAACCCATCTCTTATGAAACAAGACTTCCGACTCTTTAGAAAGATCAAAGGGTGTGGTGGGATCTTTGAAAGCCCTTAATCCCCTAGGCGTTATCTCTGTGTCAATATATCGTTGTAAGCCGCATATGTTAAAAAAGTGGCGGTTTCTTTGACCATTTTTTTCTCTAAATTCTCAAGAAGAGACTTATGTTCTGCATTGTCGGGTACAAGGTTCTTTCTGCCCACACTGCAGAAAGGATTAGGGAAGCGTTTATTACGTTCATCTTCCCACTTGTCCCATAACATATTGCCTTTATCAATGCCAGTTCTAGTTGTTAATTGTCTCTCACCTCTGTCCATGGCATTGCTGACAAAATTGTCTAAAGAGAGCTGTGAGCCATCCATGGTGTCACGTAACACCGAGGAAACTGTGCTAGTGAATCCGAAGTCATGAATCAACAGGAACAACAGCACCAAAACTGGAAAAATGGAAAAACAACTAGGCAGGATTCACCAAACACGATTTATTCTGAGAAAATCTTAGCACTCTGACGTCTCGGCCTTCGCCTTCCAGGAGTATAACACAAATAAAACCCACAGATCTTATATACAAGTTGAATCAATTAATAAAGTAATTAAACAATCAACATATTAAAAATCAATCAATTAGACAACATTTTCCAGTTAAAATCTTCATTAAGTCCATTTGGATATAAAGTTTTAAACTTTAAAATGTAAACAGTTTCTTTATACAATAACAGCTGTTTAATTCTTAACATATCTATATCATTATTGGATACTTGTTCTAAAATTGAAGCTTTTAGCAGCCTTTCATCACTATTATGCTTTTCAAAAAAATGTCGAGCCACAGGACTCTCATTCTTAACATTAATTATGTCCCTAACATGCTCTAATAATCTTACTTTAAAAGGTCTCTTTGTTTCCCCAATGTAAAATTTCTGACAGGGACATTTTAATGCATAAATAACTCCCTCTGTTTTACAACTAAAACAACCATTGACTCTAAAAGGGATATCATTTATATATTCAAAATTACAAGTAACAAAGCTGCATGCTTTGCATTTCCCACACTGATAGGTTCCTTTTTGTCTAACTTGTTCTACCATTGTGTCTGTAGGGGTACTAAATCTACTTCGTACCAAAAGATCTTTAATACTCCTACCCTTTCTATATGAAAATTTTAAATTTACATTTAACCATGATTTGACATCATTCAAGGAGCTAAAATATTTCCAGAACATTGATACATTTTTGACTAATTCAGAAGTATAGCAGCCATAAGTAGTGACGAAATACATGACTTCACTATATATTTGTTTTTTTCGCTTTTTTTGACTAAGGAAAACTTCAGATTTTCTTTTCTGTAATATATTTTCTTTACTATGATTATTAACATAGTCCCATAATTTATTAAGACTTTCATCCAGACAAGATATACTATATCCTCTCATTAAAAATGAGTTATAAACAAAATCTAGCTCCTTTTTAAATACCATTTCATCATTACATAATCTAAAGATTCTTAACATTTCCCCGTAGGGTAAAGAATTTTAGTGTGAGGAACATGTCCACTTGTACCATGTACATATAAAGTAGGGCCTTCAAATTTTCTATTTACGGAAGTTATTAATTTGTGGCCACTAGAAATATCTAGAATGACATCCAAGAACGGAATCTGTGGGCCCATAATTAACCCATCAAAGTCCAGACAAAATCTATTACATTTCAAATCTGAAATAAATTCTATAGCCATAGATTGTCCCCCTTCTACTAAAAAAAATTAAATCATCTACATACCTATAGTATTTAATAACATGTTCTTGAAAAACTTGTGTTTGTAAATATACTCATACTCAAAAAGTCCCATGGCCAAATTCGCATACATGGGGGCAAAGGAAGCCCCCATGGCTGTGCCCTGTTTCTGACGATACATAGTATGATTGAATTCAAAAAAATTATTTGTTAAAGAAAAATATATTAATTCTATAACAAACTCTGAAACGGGTGACTGACCCAAAGACCATCTCAGTGCCTCTAGTCCAAAATCATGGCTTATATTTGTATAAAGGCTTTTGACATCTACTGACAACCAGTACATATTTTTATTCCACTTTATATCCTTAATTCTATTCAAAAAATCAAAAACATCCATTAAAAAGGAAGGTAACTTTTTGACATAAGATATCAAATAATCATGTAAGAAAATACCTATGTTTCTTAAAAAATAATTATGGCCAGATACTATAGGTCGACCTGAGGGTTTATTGAGATTTTTGTGAATCTTGGGGAGGCAATAAAAGTATGCTCTACTACAACCCTCTGTCTGAAATTTATTCTTAACATCTTTCATCTCAAAATAGCCCAGTCTATAGCCCTTCTGTATCAGGTCCTTATATTGTAATATAGCCACATGATATTTATCTACCCCACATTTTTCATAAATATTTTTGTTATTAAGGTGTTGCATACACATGTTTAAATAATCCATATTATTTAGGACAACTAACTTATTACCCTTGTCGGCAGGTTTAAAAACAATATTGTTTTTCTTACTAAGATTCATTAAGATCTTCCATTCCTGTTTTGACATATTATATTCAATATTACTATTATTCAACATAAATTCATGATATCCTATTTCCAAAGAATGATTCAACATTTTAATAAAGTTAGACACCTCATGGTTAGAAACCAAAGGAAAAAAATTGCTTTTTGAAGGAACCTTCTCAGTGTTAAGTTTAACATAAGCATTAATAAATTCATCCGACATGCAGGAATAAAACTGTTGTTAGAACTAGACTCATCAGAATTTAAATCAGCACACTGATTATTGATATTTAAACTAAAAAAATATTTCAAATAAAGTTTCCGACTGAATTTATATACATCCTTTTGCATGTCATGCAATCTGGAAACTACAGTTGGAATAAATTTTAAACCTAAATTTAGTACTGAAAGTTCTTCATTACTAAATTCATAGTTAGATAAATTTACAACATAATTATTCAACAAATTAAATGTCACACTACCATCTCCCACGTTTAAAGCCTCCCGTTGGTCGGCTCTGAAGGAGTGTAGTCCTGATATTCCGCTGGCGTTTGTGCCGAATTGTCTCTTTGCTGTTGTGGATATTCTGCACGAAAATTCTGTCTTAGATGTTCAGGATCCTCCGCTGATGGTAAATGTGGAAAATCAATGTCTGCTCCGTCGTCTTCAAAAGATGTGTAACCATTCTCTGAGGCGGAAGCTGAAGAATTCAAAGAGCGTACTCTGTCAGCTTCCTGTTGAAACTTCACGTGTTTACGCCCCTTGTTACGATTGGTTCTCGATACAAACGCCTTATTCAGCTCATAGTCACGCAGATCTCTTATCAATTTACCTTTTTTTCGATCAATAAGTGTCAGTTCATAATCTTTCAGTTTATCATTCATTTGTTTTAGAAACTCATCCAGGAAAGATGTAGACACACATTTAGATATGTCATTACACATTTTTTTGATATCTGCACACAGTTCTTTTTGTTTTAAACTGTCACGTTCTACAAGTATGTGTAGCCATTGTGTGGTACAGTTATGAGCTGCGGCAACCCATCTCTTATGAAACAAGACTTCCGACTCTTTAGAAAGATCAAAGGGTGTGGTGGGATCTTTGAAAGCCCTTAATCCCCTAGGCGTTATCTCTGTGTCAATATATCGTTGTAAGCCGCATATGTTAAAAAAAGTGGCGGTTTCTTTGACCATTTTTTTCTCTAAATTCTCAAGAAGAGACTTATGTTCTGCATTGTCGGGTACAAGGTTCTTTCTGCCCACACTGCAGAAAGGATTAGGGAAGCGTTTATTACGTTCATCTTCCCACTTGTCCCATAACATATTGCCTTTATCAATGCCAGTTCTAGTTGTTAATTGTCTCTCACCTCTGTCCATGGCATTGCTGACAAAATTGTCTAAAGAGAGCTGTGAGCCATCCATGGTGTCACGTAACACCCGAGGAAACAGTGCTAGTGAATCGAAGTCATGAATCAACAGGAACAACAGCACCAAAACTGGAAAAATGGAAAACAACTAGGCAGGATTCACCAAACACGATTTATTCTGAGAAAATCTTAGCACTCTGACGTCTCGCCTTCGCCTTCCAGGAGTATAACACAAATAAAACCCACAGATCTTATATACAAGTTGAATCAATTAATAAAGTAATTAAACAATCAACATATTAAAAATCAATCAATTAGACAACATTTTCCAGTTAAAATCTTCATTAAGTCCATTTGGATATAAAGTTTTAAACTTTAAAATGTAAACAGTTTCTTTATACAATAACAGCTGTTTAATTCTTAACATATCTATATCATTATTGGATACTTGTTCTAAAATTGAAGCTTTTAGCAGCCTTTCATCACTATTATGCTTTTCAAAAATGTCGAGCCACAGGACTCTCATTCTTAACATTAATTATGTCCCTAACATGCTCTAATAATCTTACTTTAAAAGGTCTCTTTGTTTCCCCAATGTAAAATTTCTGACAGGGACATTTTAATGCATAAATAACTCCCTCTGTTTTACAACTAAAACAACCATTGACTCTAAAAGGGATATTATTTATATATTC
Organism: Protopterus annectens; assembly: GCF_019279795.1. NCBI lineage: Eukaryota > Metazoa > Chordata > Ceratodontiformes > Protopteridae > Protopterus > Protopterus annectens. The sequence goes on from NC_056735.1 coordinate 1,054,380,724, forward strand.
AAAATTACAAGTAACAAAGCTGCATGCTTTGCATTTCCCACACTGATAGGTTCCTTTTTGTCTAACTTGTTCTACCATTGTGTCTGTAGGGGTACTAAATCTACTTCGTACCAAAAGATCTTTAATACTCCTACCCTTTCTATATGAAAATTTTAAATTTACATTTAACCATGATTTGACATCATTCAAGGAGCTAAAATATTTCCAGAACATTGATACATTCTTAACTAATTCAGGGGTATAGCAGCCATAAGTAGTGACAAAATAAATAACTTCACTATATACTTGTTTTTTTCGTTTTTTTCGACTAAGAAAAACTTCAGATTTTCTTTTCTGTAATATATTTTCTTTACTATGATTATTAACATAGTCCCATAATTTATTAAGACTTTCATCCAGACAAGATATACTATATCCTCTCATTAAAAATGAGTTATAAACAAAATCTAGCTCCTTTTAAATACCATTTCATCATTACATAATCTAAAGATTCTTAACATTTCCCGTAGGGTAAAGAATTTTAGTGTGAGGAACATGTCCACTTGTACCATGTACATATAAAGTAGGGCCTTCAAATTTTCTATTTACGGAAGTTATTAATTTGTGGCCACTAGAAATATCTAGAATGACATCCAAGAACGGAATCTGTGGGCCCATAATTAACCCATCAAAGTCCAGACAAAATCTATTACATTTCAAATCTGAAATAAATTCTATAGCCATAGATTGTCCCCCTTCTACTAAAAAAATTAAATCATCTACATACCTATAGTATTTAATAACATGTTCTTGAAAAAACTTGTGTTTGTAAATATACTCATACTCAAAAAGTCCCATGGCCAAATTCGCATACATGGGGGCAAAGGAAGCCCCCATGGCTGTGCCCTGTTTCTGACGATACATAGTATGATTGAATTCAAAAAAATTATTTGTTAAAGAAAAATATATTAATTCTATAACAAACTCTGAAACGGGTGACTGACCCAAAGACCATCTCAGTGCCTCTAGTCCAAAATCATGGCTTATATTTGTATAAAGGCTTTTGACATCTACTGACAACCAGTACATATTTCTATTCCACTTTATATCCTTAATTCTATTCAAAAAATCAAAACATCCATTAAAAAGGAAGGTAACTTTTTGACATAAGATATCAAATAATCATGTAAGAAAATACCTATGTTTCTTAAAAAATAATTATGGCCAGATACTATAGGTCGACCTGAGGGTTTATTGAGATTTTTGTGAATCTTGGGGAGGCAATAAAAGTATGCTCTACTACAACCCTCTGTCTGAAATTTATTCTTAACATCTTTCATCTCAAAATAGCCCAGTCTATAGCCCTTCTGTATCAGGTCCTTATATTGTAATATAGCCACATGATATTTATCTACCCCACATTTTTCATAAATATTTTTGTTATTAAGGTGTTGCATACACATGTTTAAATAATCCATATTATTTAGGACAACTAACTTATTACCCTTGTCGGCAGGTTTAAAAACAATATTGTTTTTCTTACTAAGATTCATTAAGATCTTCCATTCCTGTTTTGACATATTATATTCAATATTACTATTATTCAACATAAATTCATGATATCCTATTTCCAAAGAATGATTCAACATTTTAATAAAGTTAGACACCTCATGGTTAGAAACCAAAGGGAAAAAATTGCTTTTGAAGGAACCTTCTCAGTGTTAAGTTTAACATAAGCATTAATAAATTCATCCGACATGCAGGAATAAAAACTGTTGTTAGAACTAGACTCATCAGAATTTAAATCAGCACACTGATTATTGATATTTAAACTAAAAAAATATTTCAAATAAAGTTTCCGACTGAATTTATATACATCCTTTTGCATGTCATGCAATCTGGAAACTACAGTTGGAATAAATTTTAAACCTAAATTTAGTACTGAAAGTTCTTCATTACTAAATTCATAGTTAGATAAATTTACAACATAATTATTCAACAAATTAAATGTCACACTACCATCTCCCACGTTTAAAGCCTCCCCGTTTGGTCGGCTCTGAAGGAGTGTAGTCCTGATATTCCGCCTGGCCTTTGTGCAATTGTCTCTTTGCTGTTGTGGATATTCTGCACGAAAATTCTGTCTTAGATGTTCAGGATCCTCCGCTGATGGTAAATGTGGAAAATCAATGTCTGCTCCGTCGTCTTCAAAAGATGTGTAACCATTCTCTGAGGTGGAAGCTGAAGAATTCAAAGAGCGTACTCTGTCAGCTTCCTGTTGAAACTTCACGTGTTTACGCCCCTTGTTACGATTGGTTCTCGATACAAACGCCTTATTCAGCTCATAGTCACGCAGATCTCTTATCAATTTACCTTTTTTTCGATCAATAAGTGTCAGTTCATAATCTTTCAGTTTATCATTCATTTGTTTTAGAAACTCATCCAGGAAAGATGTAGACACACATTTAGATATGTCATTACACATTTTTTTGATATCTGCTCACAGTTCTTTTTGTTTTAAACTGTCACGTTCTACAAGTATGTGTAGCCATTGTGTGGTACAGTTATGAGCTGCGGCAACCCATCTCTTATGAAACAATCTCTGTGTGTTGTTACTCCCCCCTTGTCTATTGGCCTTCCATTCAATAAGATTTTTAATATTTGGGCCTGTTTTGTATACAAAGGTGGGCCTGTCACTGACAAAATCTTTGATAGACTCATCACTGGTAATGATGTTCCAATTAGAAGTAATAATTTTTTTGACATCATCTGCATGTTTCCCATACTTAACTATATAGGATTTCGAATATTGATTTGTATCTTTGTTATCATGACATTTCTTACTAGTATCAGGGAGGATTGTTCCCTTCCCCAACAGTGGTGTATACTTTTTCCCCCATTCCTTTAACACAAAGCTAGTCACATCCTTGATCAAGTAGGGCGGATACCCTTTGTCCCTAAACATACTCCCTATGTGGTTGATTTCCAACTCCATGTCCGCTCGGAGCGTTGTCATCCTCGCAGCCCGTATGCACTGACCTTTGATAATACTACGTTTCTGTGAGTAGGGGTGACTACTACTGAAATCCAAATAACCATTACTAAATGTGTCCTTCCTGTAGATCTTGGATTGAAAGGACCCCCCATCATTGAATATGTACACATCAAGATAGTTGATTCCACTCATGTTGTATTGGTGTACAAACTCTAAATAAGTGGTGGTCTGGTTAATGTATTCAATGAATTTGGACAGTGAAGTAGTGTCCCCTTAAAAAAAAGAAAA